>NC_055683.1:17452957-17781957 GCF_017639745.1 Melanotaenia boesemani | reverse complement strand
GAGGTGGGATGGTGGTGGTGTCTTGCTATGTGCATTTAGGGTGTCATACATATTGCTTTAATTATTTATTTTTGTTAAATTATAAGGGGAGAGCTGATATGGACTGGATTTGTTTGTACATTAACGCCTTTATTCATATAGAACTGAGGACACAGCCTCACCTGAGAGCGAGCTGCATACTGGGATGGATGCTATCACATGCTAAGTCAGAGTTATTACTCATGTGGCTTTTAAGGGATTGTTCAACCCAAAGTGAAAATATACTCATTATCAACTAACTCTTATGCAAATAGAGCTTTTTTTTCCTTAACCTGCCTCTCCATTGAGACATGGGTGACCAGATTTTGTTGAGACCACAATCTTGCTGTATTTGTATGCAATTCCAACGTGAGATTTTTTTTGTTTTGTTTTTGTTTACAGTGAAGAACATGTGATCACGTGGCTGAAAGCAACGGTGGATTCCAGCAAGACCTTTAAGCTGTGTGTGTCTCCAGATAATATCCTCGAAAGAGGTCTCAAGACATGGAAGCGTACACAAAGGGGTACACCATTAAATCCCTTAAGGATGAAATTCCTCGGAGAAGCCGGGATCGACACAGGGGCCCTTAGAAAGTGAGTAATGGCCGTTCATTAGTTAATTTTAAAAAAGGGAAATATGTTTAAAAATCAATCTGGCAATATGCAGTATAACAATTGTGGTGTGCTGTCTAATGGCTTTAATGTTTTTTTATTTTTGTAGATTCCAAGCTATGGTATCAGGGATTGAGCAACGTCTTTTTGAAGATGGGAAGTCCACAATGCCCAAATATTCATTGAATGACAACAAGTGCTGAAGTAATGTTTTTGTCAAACAGGTAGTCTGGACTAGTATCAGCCATGTATCCTGCGGCTTTGTGTCTATTTTGCTAAATACCAGTCTACTGGTATTGGTAGACTGGTACAGTTTTTCATGCCTTAAAATAATGGACGAGGCTTGAGGATGTGTATGTAATTTTCCCAGGAAAGATTGGTTAGTTTGGGGATCTTGTAATCAGGTTACTATCAGGGGTCAGGCATAATCAAGCTTATTGTTGGGATGGATGGAGCTAACTGTAGGTAAGATGCAATTTGAACCCTGGATTGAGAGGAAGGTATTAACAAACCATCTTCACCTTTGGTTGTGGACGCTTTTTACAGCTATAGAACTGACCGGTTCCTTGAGGATAGGAATTAAAAATGTTATATTCCAAACAAAACAGAAAATGTAAACAACATATAACGTAGTAGTTCAATTTAAAAATGCTACAACCATCTGTACCTTCGGGGAAAACCCATCGATACCTCTGAACACCACTATGTTGTACGTAAAAATGATCAGATTGGTTGCCTGTCATATATAAATATATATATGTATATATATATATATATATATATATATATATATATATATATATATATATATATATATATATATATATATATACCATGGTCTGGGTGAATACTCGATTCTGATTGATTCTGATTGGCTGGAGGGTGTCCATTAAAAATTGATAATGGACACCTTTAAAAGAAGTTCCGGCCAAATAGCCTTATTGCTGTAAATTATCGCACCGGCTAAACGGTAGTTGGTAACCGTGGCAACAAAAATGCAGACGCCGGGCTGCAGACGAGCCAGATAATGTCTGTGGCAGCACATTGTTGTGAAAGCAGGTGCAGGCATATTGGGCTCCGTCAGTCCAGGAGAGACGAGAATAGAACAACGTTTTGTTGTCCCACAACGTCCCAACCAGCAGTGGTCAGGGTCCGCAAACGTTTAACTCCGTCCTTCAAATGTCACTACGGACATTCCAGTATCTTTATGAGATTTCGCGATCAATGGCAATGTTACATTTTATTTTAAATAGGTCGTCGCCTGTCTTTCTGTCTTTTCTTTGGTATCTTTAGCTTGGAGCATAAATGGGCCTTTACCAACCTAAAAGGAATTTCTATCGCCTTCCTTTTAAATATTTCCCCAGACTCCCTGAATTACTCACAATATTTTGCACTTCATACTTAATAAATAGAAAACAAAAATAACTTAATAAAATAAACTTATGTGTAATTTGCCATTGTAAAGTATAAATTGGAACTGAATGACGATTGTCTGCAACAATTCCCAGATCAAGTGTTGAGCCACATCTCACCCTTGTTCAGAGATACTCAGATTTTGGAAGATGCTTCTGTTATGCCCAATCCTGCCAGCCTCACCTGTATGGAATTATTTTTGTGTTTTTATTAAATGCAAAAAAATAAGTGATCTGAGAGGGGGAAAATCATCTGAAAGGAAAAAAATATATCTGAAAGAATTTTTTTTCATATTGATAGCAAAAAATAATATTTGAGACTTAAAAAAGTTTTGAGAGAAAGCATTTTGTTATAGAATATTTAAAAAATGATTTCCTAGAAAAAAAATCTTTTCCTTTACTCAAATATTGTTATTTTGCTATCAGAATGGAAATTTTTTCACTCTCTCAAAACCCCAGTCTTTGCTATCATTTCAAGATTTTGCTATCAATGTGAAAATTGCATCATGGGTGGGTGCATGTTGCTATAACCAAACTGACAATTGGGTGGCAATCGTTTTTACATGCTGGTTACGCCTTTCATATTAATATTCATGACTAACTCCTGCTTTCCCTGCGCTGTGATCTACCATTGATTCACTGGCATGATAAGGCAAAAAAGCAATAATTTCTATAAAAAAAGAAGAGGGTGACAACCTAACTGGGGAGTTAAAACCCCCAGTAAACCTAAAAAGGGTAGGTTCGAATAAAATGCACCTTGGTAGGAGGATTACTATAAAAAATTGCATTTTATTTAAACTATTTCTTTTAAAACAATAATTAACAAAACTCAAAAACTGACAATTTACCCAAACAACCCTATATGCCGGGTTTTAGATCGTAGGCCTACGGAGGGCCGATGAACTGGAGGAGCTGGCGGAAATCCGAGCGGAACCTAAACAGCAACCTCTCCTCATGCACAGTATAGCGTAGAGCACGCTACTTCATGTGTCTAAAAAAAGCGGAAAACACACCAATCGTATGATGCAGATTAATGTCCCGCTCCGTATGACGAGTGAAAGTAGTCTTACCAGTACATCCCAAAATGGGGAGGGAGGGAGAAGAGACCGGGAATACCACGACAGGCCCCAATGAGCTGCCCCAGCACCAAACTCAGTCACAACCCAGCAGTGCACCACAAAGGTGAAACTGCCCGTCATGCGGCTTTCCGCACAGCTGCGACAATCAGCACATCGCAACCCTGCAAGGAAACATGGGGGTTTAAATACCCAAGGACCGCCACAGCCCCAGCGGAGTATAGGAAAGAGATTATGGCACAGGGGAGGTAATGTTGACACTTTGGCCCGCTAACCACACAACTGTCAGCGTACAGCACATACTAAACATGGCAATGCATGTCAGCTGGATCATTCTTTAGATGTCTGCTCCATCAACACACTGCAAGGATGACTTGACTCTACTCCATGTGACACGGTGTCCCATGGCCAATTGACCCCTTTCACTGAAAACCAGAGTATATAAAAATATACAGCTCATATATATATATATATATATATATATATATATATACACACAGATTCAAGTGGGGCTTAACATACTTATGCACAGAATCTAGTGAATCAGGTGTCACAGTGATCTCAGCTTATGCTGTCTTTATTTGGTGGAAATAATTAATCTGTTTAGGAAAACAGGAAGACATGTTGCTTAATTAGTTTATAAACTTAAGACACCTGTGACAGACAGGTGAAAACTCATCACTGATGTGATGCTATCAAATAATACTTCAAACTTATGCTCTGCTGTGAACATCATCAGACGATCAGCTAATCTGATCCTCCTTGTTGAAAGAGATCCTCTTAGAGTTCCATGATTTGAGATATGTGTTGCAGAGGTATATCATCTAATATTCCAGTGAATATCCAGGTGGTTTTGGTCAATGAGGTGAGACGGGAGACAGGTGGGACGTTCCTTGACCATGTTTTCTCCAGGATATTCACTTCTCTTGAACAATTCAAAATTAGATCAAATCAAAGTTCTATAATCATGCTAGGTATATGTGCATAAGTAATGCAAAAACAACAACATTTATCTGTACAGAACATGTAAAAACAACTGGGTTAACCAAAGAGCTTCACTGGATGAAAATACATCTGGAGGTGGAAATTCTTTTAGGTCTTTCCTCCACATAGTGGGTGCTACAACGCTGTGAGCATTAGCCAGCATGGCCAATTGTCAGGAATCAGCAAACTGGGCCCACAATAAAAGCCAGAGTGCTGAGGATTGGATGAATAAGATTTATTACAGAGAAGAGAATATTTCCAGGGGTGCAGAATCTGGTTGCTCAGTCCGCTTGCCTGTGAGGGTAGGAGAACCAGGGGGAGAACCAGTGTGATCTGGAAGGAATGTGCAAGGTAGGGTGACCACGTACCAGCAGAGGAGATGGGAGCCAACAAGGAGATCTCAGGAAGAGAGGGGGCTGCAATGGGAAACTCCACAGGGGGCTGTTGGGACTGCTGAACCAGAAACGGTGTTAGTGTGATCAGATGGTTAAATAGTGCTGAGTTTTCCACTTTGGGTTGAGCCTTCAGAAAGGTCCAGATAAATCCTCCAATTCATCCAAAAGGGGAGTAACAAGTTCCATGATCGAAATCCAATCCTAAAAGACAGTCCAGAGGTCAGGGTGCCAAAAATACACGCAGGAATTAGATTGTTTTACGAGGGTACCAGGTAGGGCCAAAAGCTTCTGGAAGAAACAGGTCTGCAGGCTGGAGAGCTGGCTAGAAACGTGCTGGAGAAAACACAGAGGATCTGGCAATGAGAAGCAGATAACCACAGGTTTAAGTAAGACGCAGTACAGGTGGAGCTCATCAGCAATCAATTAGAGGAAGAATACGTCTGGGAAATGTCAACCCCAGCCCGAGAGCCATGACAGTCAATGGTAGGTTGCTGCTTAAAAAATTTTTAATCACAATCCTGCTGATCCCAATCTCGGCTGCCCCACACTTCCATTCCACTCAACTACAGGCACACTATCGACTAATGGGGTGACAGGTCTTTTGGTAAGCTGAGCCTTGATGACCTCACTTAGCTGCACTATAACACATGGAGGAATATCCACATAAGCTGTTCCTGCCCGAAAAAAACGGCAGTTCCTGACAGGCGATGACGTTTAGATACGCTAAATCAACGGGGTCCCTATTGATAGCGGCAGCTAGCCTATCTCTGGTCCTTCTCAATAGCTGCCACTTAATTGATTCCTGCAAGAGGGAACATAGAATAAAAAAAGTCAACAAGGAGAAAGTGCAGAGAGACTACAGAAATTCAACGTTTGGGCCTCATACCTGAATTCGAGGAAGCTGTTGCGCATTCTCAGTTTCATGAGCATTACGCTGAAATGGAATGAGCATTGAGGGAAACCTGAAAACATTTTGTGTAGCAGAACTGCAACTAACTTTGCATTGGCTTACCAGACATTGTGTGTGGTCACCGCTGTGGCTTTTCATGCTGTAAAAAAAAAAAGGATACAAGAATGCGCATTACAATGACAATAGAAATGACACAGCTGTGCATTCACAATGTCAGATTTAGGACTACATGAAAAATAATGAACCCAAGAATTAAAGAAGTGTTTCGTAAAGAATGAAGATCTCTGGAACGCGGAAGTGTTTGTCATTGTTGTGACATTTGTAGCTAATGTTAGTTAAACGATGTAGCTATTTGATACGATATATATAGGCTAACAGTTACACACATAACGTTAGCTGAAGTTACAGATATAAATTAAGATGGCACTCATCATAGTGCCTTCAATAGCATGTTAGCATAACATTAGCTGGATTTAAAATGATGATGAAAACATGGGGTTAACATTATGTATACATGCGTTGGCTAATGTCAAAGTCTACATTTAATAACAGATAAAAACAGCTTTTATGTGAGAAAAGGAATGGTTTTGATAACCAACTTGTTTATCCAGTTGTGTGCGCTGTGTCTTAATCTTACCCAAATATTTGAGTCTTCGCCACCAAAAACAGCAGATCAATGCATAATCACTATGACGATGTGAATATGCCAGTGAATCAATGGTGGATCACAGTGCAGGGAAAGCAGGAGTTAGTCATGAATATTAATAAGAAAGGTGTAACATGCATGAAAAAATGATCACCACCCTGCTGTCAGTTCGGTTGAGAATGACCAATAGTAACATGCACTCACCCATGACACAGTTTTCACATCGGTAGCAAAATCTTGAAACGATAGCAAAGACTGAGGTTTTGAGAGAGAGAAGAAACAAATTTTCATAGAGAAAAAAAATTTGAGAGTAAAAGTTTTCACTCTGATAGCAAAATAACAATATTTGAGAGTAAAGAAAGGCTTTTGAGAGTTTTCTTTTTCTAGGAAATCATTTTTTTAATATCAAATTATTTTTTTAATATTCTATAACAAAATACTTTCTCTCAAAACTTTTTTTTGTCTCAAATATTATTATTTTTTGCTATCAATATGAAAAAAATGTCCATCAGATTGTGAGTAATTCAGGGAGTCTGGGGAAATATTTAAAAGGAAGGAGATAGAAATCTCTTTTGAATTTGTAAAGGCCCATTGATGCTACAAGCTAAAGATAGAAACTGAGTCATCCTTCCGTCTCTGGCATCCTTTATGTGCTTAATTTGGTCCATTTCTAGAGATCTTGTGGATAAGTATCCCAGCACAACAAATTGAGTTGTACAACCGGAAACCGTGGGGGCAGTGTTAAGCACTATAGATGATGTGTGACCAGTGAAAGGAACAAAGAAGAAAAAAAGCTACTTAATGGCTGCACCACCGTCTAATGTGCTGCCTCTTTTTATGTGTCTTTCTGAGAATGTACAATTTAATAGTCTCTTCCAATAAAAATAAACTATCATGCTGGACAAACACCGAGCACAAAAGATAGGCAATTGGAAAATTACTTATGTTTTCTTTGTCAAGGTTGGACAAAGGCGTATGTGTGGTGCAAGCCAGGACAAAAGAATAAAAAAAAAGCTGGCGTCCTTTGCCCACTAGTGTCCCCACTGCCCCCAGTTATTTTTCTTTTTATCCACACATACTTGTCGTGGAGGTTTTTCCACTGCTTCATGCATTCAGAGACTTCCATACCGACAACACCGGCAATCTCTGTACAACTAGAGATGGGTTAAATGCAGAGCTTAAGTAGTTTATTTCAGTATTACAAAGTAAATGTTATTATAAATATTAAAGGAAACATAAACAGGCATTAAGACTGTCCTCAGGTGGCACCGAAAAAAAGCTATCATATCTGCCAAGACTGTCAAAATGGCGGGACCTGAAGCAAAGATCAACCCCAAATAGACCATGCTGGTGCTCATTGGTCAGAATAACTTGAGGGGTCAGAGATGATTTGTGGAAAGGAAGTCAAAGATGAATTTCCAGGTGAAAATTTAGATCTAAGAATAGTAAGAACTAGTTGGCAGTTGCAGTGCAGAGTAGCTTGAAGGTAGGTAGAGATTTTCCATCTGCTCAAAGACCTTATGAAGCGGCACTGGATAATCAGGATAATTTTGTTTTTTTGGATCAAAGTTATCCATATTCTACTCAAAAGTTTTGAACAACTAAACTGAGGGTTTTATCCAGATAACAAGGATTGGATTACATGATCCAAACCGATTTTGGGATCTGGATTTCCCTTTTGAACAACCCATTTTCCAGATTAGATCCTATCCGACAACCGAAATCTGATCGGATTACGTTTGAACAACTGGGCCACAGATTTAACAGAAAATAGAACATTTAATTTATGAATAACAAAGTCAATCTAGTAATTTCAACCAATTAAAGACTTTGTAATAAAATGACAGACTGTCTGACATCGAGATCAACCAAAAAGCCTAAACAGCGATATTCCATGAATTATATTTAGACAAACAACAGAACACAAACTCTCAGCACAACGCAGATGTTTTCCTCACGCTCACGCCACTCAACAAACTTTTATATCCAGTCAAAGCGGAACTGTGGAGGAACACTCAGTTACTAACCTGCAAGTTTACATAAGTTCATTCAAACAGATCCTGTTTCATTTTGTGTAACTTCAGCTTATCTGAATCAGACAAAAACCTGACATACTAAAATGTAACTCTGACTTACTGCACTTAGTGAGGATGACTTGGACTGACTTTAATCCAACTACAGACGATGCCTATAGAAGCAGAGAAGACGTGACACTTGCACCTGTGGTTGATATGGTTCATCAAATCCTGTCCTGTGTAAATATTTGAAGGGTCAGACTGTAGCCTACATTTATTTCTACCTCATCCAAAGAATTGTTTCCATTGGCCGATCTTGTTCAACCGGGGCCTGTGCCCCATGGCAGCAGGGTCTCTGACTGGAACATTCCTCTGTCACCCTCTGGGTGGGCCCAGGGTCGTCTTTGTGGTGGGGTAGCTTGGGTTTGTGCATAAAATCATAAAATATATTAAATTAAAACTACATTTATTATATAGCATAAATAAGACAAGGCTTGACTCAAACATTACTTTGATTCAAGGTCTGATAGACAAACCAGCTGTTTGCTAACACATTTCAAGGCTTCGCAAGGAAATTATATCAGTATTGTATTTACTGGCCTTGTTCTTCCCCCATGTGCCTAAATGTGACTAACAGTAACAATAAGATGACAGTGAATGATGGTGTCAAACAACCAAAGATAATGCTTTTGTCTCTCTCATGTATCTGTAAATATTTTAGTCAACAAGAGAGCATCTGTGAGTTCAGATAACAATACTTTAATTACAGTGTATTCATGCTAATGAGATAATTGATTATTCCACCACAATGGGTCTCTGTAGCACAGAGGAGCAGGATATACTGTACCAGAGTTGAGATGAGATATCCACACTTACTGCTTACTGCGTCCTCTTCTTTGAAATGGAGTGTTTGTCTGCCTTCATCCCTCCCTCATCCTCCTTCCTTTTTCCCGAAGGTGTAAACTGACCTGCAGGTGTTCCCACAAGCTGCCATGTTTGAGCTCCATCTCTCGCTGTCGGACAGTAACTCATCCCCCCGGATGACACCGGATGACAAATTGCCTCCCTTCAGGTCACTAAACGTTAGGCATTGATGAAGTACAGCTACACACCCATTAGAAGCAGAGTACAACCCCACATCAGGCCATACAAAAAGGTTTTCTTCTTTTTTACTCAATTTTATTTGATTACAGAAAAACATCTTTATTGTTTTGTCTTCTCAATTTATTTAGTTAATAGGATGCATACTTGCATTTCAAGCTTGCAACTCATATTCTAATCATTAATATTGATGTTGCTGTTCTTCATAACAGCTATTTAAATTAATTCTGACACGGTGGGTACCAAAGGAAGTATTTCAGGTCTTAATCTGTCTGTTCTTTGTTTTGTCAAAAGAAAAAAAATGTGCCGGACTTGTTGGCGAGTAGCTGAGAACAGTCTGGATGCTCCTTTTACTCTTTGGTCCATTTTATCCAGAAAACATCTGGAGTACTGAGTGGTCTGACCACAGTACAGGGTTCTAATGGGATGGTCCATCCCAGATGCTTCCGAGTCCAAAGACGTTGGCACCACCTCTGGAGAAGGTTAGCATGAGCTCGTTTTTGAGTCAGTTTTAAGGGACATTTGTGAATGTAAGTCCATATCAAGGTGCTTGAGAAAGGTTTCCAGGAGTAATTACTCACCATCATCCATCAGCTGATGATGGAGGACAGCTCTTGATGCAAAGAGGTCTGCAGGATCAGAGATCACAGGTGATGCAACAAAACTTAACTGTATACATACTAAAGTACAGCATTTTCTTTTTTCCTTGTTCTTTTCTGCATTTTTCTTCTCTCATTTGAACATTTTCTGATTTTTGTCATTTGTTCTTCCATTTCTGCTGACTTTAAAAGGTGTATCATTGAACACCTTCCTAGAATACCAGTCTTAGGCACCTTGGACCAGTGGCGATTTTGGGGGCTTACTAAATTTCATTGGCCACCCAAATTCTGTCTGGTGGCTCATCGAAAACTATCCATTGCTGTGTATTGGTGTGTTAACTCTGGACAGTCACAGAAACAGAGTCAGTTTAAGCAGTGACCTGGGAATTAAGAAGTAAGGCCATTTAATGTCTAACTTCCCTCTAAACAGCTTTACATTTTCAGAAAAACTTACCAATCCAAGGCTCTGTCAATGCTGAAAAGTACATGGAAGTTTTAGAGCACCATCTGCTCCCATCCAGACAACGTCTCTTTCAGGGGAGGCTTTGCAGGTTTCAGCAAGACAATGCTGAACCACATCCTGCATCCATCACAACAGCATGGCTTCACAGGAGAAGAGTCCAGCTGCTGAACTGGCCTGCCTACAGCCCAGACCTTTCACCAGTACACAACATCTGGAGCATCATGGAAGTAGAAATCCAGCAACAAAGGTCCAGGACTGTAAAGCAGCTAGAATCCTGCATCAGACCAGAATGGGACAACATTCCTCTCCTAAAACTCCAGCAACTGGTCTCCTCACTTCCCAGATGTTTCTAGACAGTTGTTAGTAGAAGAGGGGATGCTAAACCATGCTGAACATCACCCTGGAACTACTTTTTTTTTTACCACGCTGAACATCACCCTGGAACTACTTTTTCCACTATGCTGAACATCATTCTGGAACTACTTTTTACATCATGCTGAACGTCACCCTGGAACTACTTTTTACACCATGTTAAACATCACCCTAGAACTACTTTTTACACCGTGCTGAACATCACCCTGGAACTACTTTTTCTACCATGCTGAACATCACCCTGGAACTACTTTTTCCACTATGCTGAACATCACCCTGGAACTACTTTTTCT
Source organism: Melanotaenia boesemani (assembly GCF_017639745.1). Taxonomy (NCBI): domain Eukaryota; kingdom Metazoa; phylum Chordata; class Actinopteri; order Atheriniformes; family Melanotaeniidae; genus Melanotaenia; species Melanotaenia boesemani. Next base: position 17,771,061 of record NC_055683.1, on the reverse strand, counting down.
ACCATGCTGAACATCACCCTAGAACTACTTTTTCTACCATGCTGAACATCACCCTGGAACTACTTTTTCTACCATGCTGAACATCACCCTAGAACTACTTTTTCTACCATGCTGAACATCACCCTGGAACTACTTTTTCTACCATGCTGAACATCACCCTAGAACTACTTTTTACACCATGTTGAACATCACCCTGGAACTACTTTTTACACCGTGCTGAACATCACCCTGGAACTACTTTTTCTACCATGCTGAACATCACCCTAGAACTACTTTTTCTACCATGCTGAACATCACCCTGGAACTACTTTTTTTTTTTTACCACGCTGAACATCACCCTGGAACTACTTTTTCCACTATGCTGAACATCACCCCGGAACTACTTTTTACATCATGCTGAACGTCACCCTGGAACTACTTTTACACCATGGTGAACATCACCCTGGAACTACTTTTTACACCGTGCTGAACATCACCCTGGAACTACTTTTTCTACCATGCTGAATATCACCCTGGAACTACTTTTTCCACTATGCTGAACATCACCCTGGAACTACTTTTTCTACCATGCTGAACATCACCCTAGAACTACTTTTTCTACCATGCTGAACATCACCCTGGAACTACTTTTTCTACCATGCTGAACATCACCCTAGAACTACTTTTTCTACCATGCTGAACATCACCCTAGAACTATTTCTACCATGCTGAACACCACCTGGAACTACTTTCTACATGCAACACCCTGAAACTACTTTTTCTACCATGCTGAACATCACCCTGGAACTACTTTTGTTTTACATGCTGAACATCACCCTGGAACTACTTTTTCCTAACAGCACCAATACTGCTGACATGCGAACATGAGAACTACTTTTGTTCTACCAGCTGAACATCATGGAACTACTTTTTTACCATGCTGAACATCACCCTAGAAACTACTTTTTCTACCATGCTGAACATCACCCTGGAACTACTTTTTCTACCATGCTGAACATCACCCTAGAACTACTTTTTACACCATGTTGAACATCACCCTGGAACTACTTTTTCCACTATGCTGAACATCACCCTGGAACTACTTTTTCTACCATGCTGAACATCACCCTGGAACTACTTTTTCTACCATGCTGAACATCACCCTAGAACTACTTTTTCTACCATGCTGAACATCACCCTGGAACTACTTTTTTTTTTACCACACTGAACATCCCTGGAACTACTTTTTCCACTATGCTGAACATCACCCTGGAACTACTTTTTACATCATGCTGAACGTCACCCTGGAACTACTTTTTACACCATGGTGAACATCACCCTGGAACTACTTTTTACACCGTGCTGAACATCACCCTGGAACTACTTTTTCTACCATGCTGAACATCACCCTGGAACTACTTTTTCCACTATGCTGAACATCACCCTGGAACTACTTTTTCTACCATGCTGAACATCACCCTAGAACTACTTTTTCCACTATGCTGAACATCACCCTGGAACTACTTTTTCTACCATGCTGAATATCACCCTGGAACTACTTTTTCCACTATGCTGAACATCACCCTGGAACTACTTTTTCTACCATGCTGAACATCACCCTAGAACTACTTTTTCCACTATGCTGAACATCACCCTGGAACTACTTTTTCTACCATGCTGAACATCACCCTAGAACTACTTTTTCTACCATGCTGAACATCACCCTGGAACTACTTTTTCTACCATGCTGAACATCACCCTAGAACTACTTTTTCTACCATGCTGAACATCACCCTAGAACTACTTTTTCTACTCACCCTGGAACTACTTTTTACCACCGTGCTGAACATCACCTGGAACTACTTTTTCCTACCATGCTGAACATCACCCTAGAACTACTTTTTCTACCATGCTGAACATCACCCTGGAACTACTTTTTTTTTTTACCACGCTGAACATCACCCTGGAACTACTTTTTCCACTATGCTGAACATCACCCCGGAACTACTTTTTACATCATGCTGAACGTCACCCTGGAACTACTTTTTACACCATGGTGAACATCACCCTGGAACTACTTTTTACACCGTGCTGAACATCACCCTGGAACTACTTTTTCTACCATGCTGAATATCACCCTAGAACTACTTTTTCCACTATGCTGAACATCACCCTGGAACTACTTTTTCTACCATGCTGAACATCACCCTAGAACTACTTTTTCTACCATGCTGAACATCACCCTGGAACTACTTTTTCTACCATGCTGAACATCACCCTAGAACTACTTTTTCTACCATGCTGAACATCACCCTAGAACTACTTTTTCTACCATGCTGAACATCACCCTGGAACTACTTTTTCTACCATGCTGAACATCACCCTGGAACTACTTTTTCTACCATGCTGAACATCACCCTGGAACTACTTTTGTTTTTTACCACGCTGAACATCACCCTAGAACTACTTTTTCCACTATGCTGAACATCACCCTGGAACTACTTTTTCTACCATGCTGAACATCACCCTAGAACTACTTTTTCTACCATGCTGAACATCACCCTGGAACTACTTTTTCTACCATGCTGAACATCACCCTAGAACTACTTTTTCTACCATGCTGAACATCACCCTGGAACTACTTTTTCTACCATGCTGAACATCACCCTAGAACTACTTTTTACACCATGTTGAACATCACCCTGGAACTACTTTTTCCACTATGCTGAACATCACCCTGGAACTACTTTTTCTACCATGCTGAACATCACCCTGGAACTACTTTTTCTACCATGCTGAACATCACCCTAGAACTACTTTTTCTACCATGCTGAACATCACCCTGGAACTACTTTTTTTTTTTACCACACTGAACATCACCCTGGAACTACTTTTTCCACTATGCTGAACATCACCCTGGAACTACTTTTTACATCATGCTGAACGTCACCCTGGAACTACTTTTTACACCATGGTGAACATCACCCTGGAACTACTTTTTACACCGTGCTGAACATCACCCTGGAACTACTTTTTCTACCATGCTGAATATCACCCTGGAACTACTTTTTCCACTATGCTGAACATCACCCTGGAACTACTTTTTCTACCATGCTGAACATCACCCTAGAACTACTTTTTCCACTATGCTGAACATCACCCTGGAACTACTTTTTCTACCATGCTGAACATCACCCTAGAACTACTTTTTCTACCATGCTGAACATCACCCTGGAACTACTTTTTCTACCATGCTGAACATCACCCTAGAACTACTTTTTCTACCATGCTGAACATCACCCTAGAACTACTTTTTCTACCATGCTGAACATCACCCTGGAACTACTTTTTCTACCATGCTGAACATCACCCTGGAACTACTTTTTCTACCATGCTGAACATCACCCTGGAACTACTTTTTCTACCATGCTGAACGTCACCCTGGAACTACTTTTTACAGATATGCTGCTTCACAATTCTTTTTATTATAAATGAAACAAATATTTAAAGCTATGACTGAAGCTGAAATAATAGAAAATAAACTAGTAAACTAGGTTTTGTTTTTGACATTGGAAAGGACTTGATGCTGTTATTTAATGGTTTCCAGTCACCCAGTAATCTCTGTATTTCACACATGGACTCTAACCAACATTAATAAGCTATCTTCTGACTGGCCAACCCCACCTCCCTACCTTTTACACCCATTAAAAACTTCCTGGATACGCCACTTAGTGGACTCACAACTACAAGAGAAGCTCTCAGATCGAAACTACTGACTCTAAAGCAGATCATGTATTTATTTTCATGATGGAAAAAGAAAACAAAAGACAGTTTGACAACTTCAAAACCTTGAGTCACTTTAGTGGCACCGTGAAGGAGGGTGTGCCGGGTGCACAGAGGTGCAGGGAGGGAGGGGAGGAATGTTGGCTGCAGATGAAAGCTGGAGTGCAAGCAGAGATGTGTAATAAGTCTTCACACATCAGCCTGTTGGGAAAATAATCCAGATCCAAGACGGAGAAGAAGAAAAGAGAGGCAGAAACATGCCAAAACATCCCCCAGTCAGTCAAATGTGTGTCTGCTCTCCTCCTCATCCTCTCTGGCTTTTCCTTCTTGTCTGCTGTACCTTCAAATTAGAGTTTTTTTTTTCTCCTTGTTGGCACGATGTGCACTGCAGTATCAAAGTGCCACAATATCATTCTGAAGGGAGTGACGCAGCACAGATATCTGATATTCCTTCATTCATTTACACATAAAACATTAATTCCAGCTCAGCCTGAGCTCCTTGAAAAATGTGAGAGTCATGAAATGCCAAACTCTGTGCTGATCAACATGAAATCATTTAAAGAAACATGTTTCTGGTTGGTTTGTGTGAGAAGCTGATTGGACATGACTTGGCAGCCAGTTATCAAGGAAAATGACATTTTAAAGCAAATCATGATGTTTTCCTTTAACCTTAAATATGTCCAGTAATTCCTAAAGTTTAACCTTAACCAATAAAAGTGATGTCATTTTAACAGGAGTCAAACTGGGATGTTTCTCAGCACAGCCGTTTGTGTGGTTCCATCCTCCAATCTAACTAAAGAAAAAACCTAAAATCAACTGTCTGAGAAATTTTAACAAGATTTTTAATTGGACAGCACTTTTCTTTTAAGGAACACATTCAGTAAGTTGAGAAAAAATGACATTTTCTTAGGACTTGACTTTGGAAACAAGTCTTCTTTTGGTGTGAGCGGAAACTTGAGGGTGGTGATGAAGGTAGCCACTTTTTACATTTTTGACCTCAAGAGTGCTTTGGTCACCTTTTACTTTCTTTGCCACGTCATTACCCCTGTACCAAAGACCACCTTGAAGGTTTTTTTTTCACTCATCAACCATAAAGAAGTACACACTAAAGCTGCTAATTAACCTAATTAGTTGTCAAATGTTCCTTAAGTGTTTTTTTTTTTTTTTTTTTTTTTTTTTTTTTGCTGATTTCTTTCCAGACTTTTGTTGCTCCTCCTCCAACTCTCCTCCGAAGCATTACATTCAAAGTGAGCTCATTTTTTTTCCATTAAAAGGTAAAAATGTCTCACTTTCAGCATCTGACATGTTGGTGATCTTCTGTTGGGAATAAAATGTGGTTTTATTAGATTTGCTAATCATTGCAATCTGTCTTTATTTACATTTTACACAGCGTCCCAACTGGCATTGAAAAAAAATAAATAAATAAAAACCTTCCAACTTCAAAATGATATAATGTTATTGCATAACTATTTCACTAAATGTAGTGACGCTGAGTTATTTTGTGTCCAATGCCATGAATTAACAAATAAACAGGATCTCCTGCACAGACATGAATACATTTACATGCCTATAATCAATACCATCCATGAACAGTAAATGAAAAACAATAAAATCAATTAATAAATTAAAAACAATATCATATAAAGAAAAAAAATGTAATACAGCTTTAAAGGACGACTACAGTCAGCTGAGAAGGCTTCTACCTGACCCCATGGACGTCCTCACCTCCTTTCTGCTCATTAATGAGCTTAACGAGATGCATGAATGAACAACAGTTCATGTAAATTTTATCTTTGAAATGGAAAAAAATAATAAAGTACTATTTACTATGTTCAACAAATACATTACTGAATGGAATGATCAATGTAATGTGGTGGGAAAACCAGTAAATATCACATCACTTTGCATGGGTTTCACATCCTTACACACAGCCATTTAATTTTTCTACATTATATAATACCACACCAAACAATCAGGTTACAGTACAGGGCTTGGTGTCGTCTTCTCTCATGTGGAATTTAAAAGAAAAAGAAAAAAACATGCTAATAATACCCAGCATGACTTATTGTGCAGTAACAATGCCCTTTTATTTATTTATTTATTTATTTTTTATAGGGCTGGAGAATTTCTTCAAGTATATCTCTTCATCATTTGAATACTTTTGGAGTCACAGTAATTGAAACATTTGTGAGTTTCATGATGTGTAAAAATCAGTGTATGTGCTACTGGTGAAGAATAAGTGAAGATGGCACATAGCACAAATGAAAAAAGTTTCAGGCTTGCCTAAAAAAATCAGTCGCTTTCAGGATGAATGTGAACGTCTCTTAGGAACCTTTATGATTATAGGACAATATGAGAACATTAGCTCTGCAAAGCTCAACTCTGTTAAAGGAAAGCAGAACAGTTTTAGTTTAGACTGTTCAGGAGACGTATCAAAAATGGCCATTTTGGCCCAGTTTGGCATCTAAACTGAATTAAGTTTATAAAAGCAGAGCTTCTTACCAAATGTGCCAAATGATGTTGTTTCTCGTACAAAGTTATTTCCCCTTCATTTGAGAACAATATCACTATCTTAATGTTTAATTTACTCTTCAGTTCCTTTTTTTTCTTGTAGGTAAAGACTCATTTCTGATGAGCTAATATCTGTCTATGGTTTTCTTTCAGTCATTCTTTTTTGCTTGTTGGTTGAGTTCCCCCAGTATGATAGCGCCTCACCCCGTATTTTACTGCAGGTATGGGGTATTTCTTTTCCATTTTCTGGACTTTTCCTCGACATACTCTTTGCTCACAAACTGGTGTGTTGCAATTCTCAAAGAACTTGGCGCTTCCTCTCCAAGGCTCATTCAACAAGCTCCCTGAGGGACTCTCGACTATATCTATGTAAATTTTTGCAAACATTGGTTTTGCATTTCAGGGCCTTTCTTTGAAAAATGGAGTCCTCCTTGGCCTTTGGCTGCATGCTGGCCTGCTTGGCTACAATATAGTTCTCTCTTTATATTATAAAGGGAGTTGTTTTAAAGCTTTTTGTAGTTTTTAAATTGGATTTTTCAGTATACATATATACAAACAAATCTCATCTACACTTTTGTTAAAATAAATAATTACATTTACTCAGTCATCTCATTTAAACACTTAATATCAAGCATCTTGTGAGAGAAACTTTAATCACCCAATTTTTCCATTTGTCTGTCAATTTTTATTAGAATATTCTCATTGTGCTAAATTTTGAAGAAATTTTAAATCTTGTCTGTGCTGCCAGTAACGTTGGACAAGTCTCAACATGGCCCAAATAAATTCTAATATTCCCTAAATGAAAAAGTGGATTATAAGTAAAACGTCACGATAGAAAGCATCAACAAGGCAAACTAATGATAACTGCCTCAAAAATCGCATTTCTTTTGTAATTTGATCATCTTTAACAATGATTGGGCCTTTTGTTGCTTCTGATGTAAATTATTCTAATATCAAAATAAATACAGAGATATTTTTCACCTTGTGGTGCTGCATCCAGTAAATTTCATTAAAAGAAACGGAAATCTGGTTTACCAAAACTGCTTGATTTAATATAATTGAATATTTTTCTCTAATTATGACGTAAGTTATCCTGTGTAAATCCCCTTCATAAACTTAACAAATATCTTGATTCCCAAATTATCATCGGTCTAAATACACAAAGAGCCCGATACAAAGATTCCTTCTGTGTGTCTGTGTGTGTGTGTTTTTCTGAATTTGAGAGCAGGCCCACAGTCCGGGATTTCCTTCGCAGATAACTCTGAACTGAGGGAAATTATAGCGTCCGAGAGTTTACTCTGCCACAATCACGAGGTTTTAGTTTCTTTATGGGGGCGATGTTTGTTGCTGTTGTCCCCCACAAGTAGGACCACAGGCTGTGGGGCTCAGAGTGCTTTCAAAACGCATTTCTTCTTCTTCTTCTTCTTCTTCTTCTTTATTACGCTAGTGCAGGTCAGTTCTGTCATTTAGTAAGAATTAGAGGTATTAAACGGATTGCGACCTTAACCTGTGGTTTGGGGGAGGATTTGGGTCTGGTCTGACTTGTTTTGCTTCTAAAACCAGGACACTTTGTATTTTTCGACAGATTGTTGTCCGCAAATTTGGGGCTATCATACTTTATTCTTTGATTTTAGCTGAATAAAATCGTTATTTAAATTAGTTTTATGAAAAAAATAACCTCCTTCATTTAATTACATTTCTCACGCGTTAAAGCCGGAGATTTCTCTTGATCATTTATTAACGTCTTTATTTACCGACTAGGAATAGGCTGGTCTTTGGGGTTTACTCCGTCTCTAACCTCAGTATGATTCACTTCAAAACTCGCCAAAACTCGAAACGCGTCGGTTGTGATTTGCGCGAAACGGTGACGCGCCGCAGCCAATGAGCGCAGCGTGTGTGTGTGTGTCAAATCGAGGCCGGCGCAGTGGGCGCTCTGAGGAGGAGGAAACACACACTCCAGTCCTCTCCGCTGCCTGGAGTCTCTTCTAGTCCTGGGAGGAAACGTGGATTTTGACTGAAAGGAAAGAAAGTCGATCAGCGGATAAAAGTTGGTCAGAGTTTCTGAGTTCAGCTGATTTTTTTTTTTTACCTGAGATGATTTTTGTCTACATTGTTGGAGTCGATGGTTTTGAAGAGTGAACGTTACATTTATGGATCCCTTCAGCTGGGATGTATCGGAGAGCAAACGCACCTTAACCCACCACAGCCTGCCCGCCTTCTCACTAAACAGGAACTCTGATCCGTTTCTGTCATCAGACCGATGGTGATTCATGGAAACACTTCTATGAAAGCTTGCAGGCGTTTTAAGCTTTTTGTCTTATGATGACCCCCGCTCGGATTTAATACCCGCGACTACATCACTGCCCCCTCACCCTAATGATGACTATGAGCTCCATGTCGGACACTTTAGTCCCGACGGATCCGTCTAAGTCGGCGTTTTTGGAGTTCGGCGGCCACGGATACCCCGGTCATCAGCAGACCTCCGCGGGCTTGTCCCACAACCATTATACAGTCCACGGCCTGCACACCGTCGGGCCCTCGCAGCATGACGGGCCCTTCTCTACCGGAGCATCCTCATATGGTCGCCCGCTGGGCTACTCGCCGTATCACAGCCCGGTGAGCGCGCACCATCCCGGGACATACCTGCCTTACCAGCACGGGGGTCACGGTGGCGCGCTGGGACACACTAGACTGGAGGATGTTGGTAGGTTTCAAATGAATTTTCAGGCCCTGTTATAACATTGACATATCCAAATTAGAAATTAAATACAATGGGGAAATAAAGTCGCATCATTTAGGCAAAAAAGAAATGTAGAAAATGAAAATAATTCCCATCTAATCATAATTCTGTGCGCCGTTTAGAGATAAATGTTGCGGCTCAGACACATTAATGCCACACAGGCCATTTAGCCACGACGTGCGCAAATTTAATGTCAGGATAATAAATGTGGAGGGAAACTTGGACCATAAAAAGTCTCCTGTCTGAAAAACCATGAAAACAAGCCGCAGTTCAAGGCAATAATTGGATCCACACACGCGGCCGCGTGTTTGGTGATGTTTGGGGTTGGATGAGAAGATGAGTTTCAGGCCTGCAGAAAACTGTGAGACTCCTGCACGAGATGAAGGCAGCGTGCGGTGTCCCGCAGCGGTGCCGCAGAGCTGCTCTCCCTGCACGAACCCAAACACCATCATCCTCATCATCTTCATCAACTTGTAGCCGTTATCTTCCCTCAGTGGTACTGGAAGGCCTCATGAAGCCCGAGAAAACTGATTATTCTATTAAAACAAAGCTTAATTCAGTAACCTTAAAGGCTTATAATCCACCGTCCACTGGATTTTTATTTATGAGGAACACATGTTATTTTACATGTTTATTAACCTATCAGAAACTTAAGAAGTTCGATCAAACATTTTACGGTCAGACTTTGTAACAAGAACATCAATTTAAATTATATGGAAAGAAAAGAAAATAAGAAAATTGAAAAAACTGCATTCACATGAATTAATTTATGAACGGATTGAAGCGAAAGTTTAGAAATGACGCTGTTGTGCAGCTTTAGAGCTCAGCTCAACTCAACTAAACTTATACGGTTTACTCAATTTCTATACCTTGTTGCTCAGATATGATAGAATATTCATATTTTTCTGCAATAAACTCAAGTTTGCCAAATCAATCACCCCTTTATTCACATTTTAAAAATGATAATGTAATACAAACATATCTAGCCGTCAAAATCATTATGATTATTAATTGTTTAATTCTTTTTAAGGCTCTCTGTGCTTTCTTTGTTTTAAACATTGCATTGATTTTTTTTAATTATCTTGGTTGTAACTCACATTTAGTGACTTTCGTCAAAAAAAAAAAGCCACCAGCCACTAAAAGATAAAAACTTAAATATTAAAGCTCTTTGATGAAACAACAGTATTTTAAGATTTATAAATGTAATAAACACAGTTTGGTAAATTATTTAATTACTGCTGTATGTCTGTAAAGGACTGACATTAAAAGTGTATAATATATATATATATATATATATATATATATATTGATGTGACACTAATGAACACAGAAACTTCAGGGTCTCGCAGTTTGAATTTGGATCATATAAAAGAAATGCTTCTATGAATAAATGGTATGGATGAACAGAAAAAAAGATAATATTTAAGGGTTGCCGCAGTAAATGATCAGCTATAAAGAAGAATAATCACACAGATGATCTATTTTCTGTATGTCAACACAAAGACTGTAAAATGAAACATTTCTTTTTAGTGGTATTACAGCAGCTTCACAGCTTATTTCAGTGTTTTCTCCATCTGTTACATTTACACAAATGTCATTTAGGTAAAAAAAATTTACACCCTTTAATAAATAAACAATTATTCATCAACTCATGTGCCCCCCCACCCCGTACCCCATCTCCAGGGTTGGTGTGTTTCAGTCCAAGCTGCAGCTCAGTTACAGAATCTGAACGTCCTGTGGGGCCTCGGCATGTCCACAGCTGTTCTCTTCTGCCATTGCAGGCTGTGAGCTCATGTCATAACAAAGATCAGCGTGGGCGAACATATACACCATTTAGTTTTCTCCAGAAACAAAACAAAAAAAGGAAAAAAAGAAAAAAATGAAGAAGAAGAAAGTCCCTCTCGGCTGAGCTGTGTGTATACCTGTAAACCACACCGATGTCAAGAGGATTAGGGGGATTTTTTTGCAAACAATGTGGTAAATATAGAGTTAATTTGGAGAATGAGTTTGGAGTATGATCTGGTTTAATTTGACAAGGTAACAGTGGTTTGCTTGGACTTGGTGTTGAATAAAAAATATCCCTCATAGTTTCTTATACTGCCTTATCATAACAATAATGGATGTCATTAATTCTTATATATATATATATATATATATATATATATATATATATATATATATATATATATATATATACATATATACATATATGTTGTATTGTTAGTGTATACTTGTTTTTGCTTGTTTCTTGGCTAGACTTTTTGGTTCTATGTAGACATCTAAACTAATTTTGAACTAAAATTTGAATGACCATTTTAATACAAACATATTTCATATATATAATTTTTAGTTAAGTATTGGTTAAAAAAAACACCCTTTACCACCTTAAACTCTTAACAAATAGAAACTAACAAAAATTAGTGAAATTTACAGAAAATGTAAAATTTCATGCTGATTTTATACCATGAGTGTCAGGTATTTAAGTAGAATCATGTTCATTTCTTGTCAAGCAATTTATTAAAAGAAATTCTAAGAGTGGTGGGTTTACCACAACATAAAAATCTCCATGTCATGCAGAACATTTAGTCATCAATTCATGGTTCAGACACTTATTTTACATTTTTTTTTTTTTAATTTGATCATTTAGTTAGAGAACAGCACGTTATGTAATATATATTTAAACACTGAACATTTTTCTGTGTGCGTTCAGACATTTAGAGAAAGTCAAAATAAAATATACATTTTAGGCATATTTTGAGATTGTGTAAAAGTCCAATTTTCCTAAATTTTTTATTTTTTTTCAGTTATTTTTTTTTTTTTTTTTTTTTTGAGCAGTGCCACATTTCATTTTATCTAATAAATATATGGTGTTACACTCAGAGAAATGCTCGTATACTGGACATTTTCAGAATAAATATCTACTAATCCTTTTAGTCTACTAGTTTATTTATTTTCGTGGCATGAAACAGCTCATTAAAGAACCAGTTGCTGTTCCCTTTGGAAATTCTGTGTTGATATTTATCTGAGAAAATTCCTCTCCCCCTCTCTCATCGTTTAGAGCATGAGAAGCCCACGACGGTGATAGAGAACGGGGAGGTGAGGCTGAACGGGAAGGGGAAGAAGATAAGGAAGCCTCGGACCATCTACTCCAGCCTGCAGCTGCAGGCGCTCAACCAGCGCTTCCAGCAAACCCAGTACCTCGCCCTGCCTGAGAGGGCTGACCTGGCATCCAAACTGGGCCTGACCCAGACCCAGGTAAGAAGTCAAAGGGAACTAATTAGATTTCCACACTGAAGGTGAAGCTCTCCTTAAAGAGCCTGATGCAAAGTCCAGTCAATTTAACTGGAAAATAATTTTCCATTTAGAAGCAAACATCAACTAAACTGAAAAATGTAAATATTATTTATGAAGGAGTTTAAAAATATTGATGTGATGAAAATTTATTTTAAGTCATCCAAACTTGAAAAACATATTAAACTAGATTGACTCGACTAACCCAAATGTCTCCACAGTTTTATTAGTTTTTATTATTTTAGTAAATAAAAGTCAAAGCAGTAAGGGGACGTTCTTATTTGCTGATGCCACCACACATTCTGGCATTAATTTAAACGTCATGTGGTGTTTAGTCATGGATAAGTTATGAAATTAAAATGGAAAGGACATGGAACTGATGACACAAGAGCAACAAAAGTCAACCATGCCGCATGCAACTAAAACATAACTGCTGGTCATCTTCCCCTTTCCGTACTCTGGAAAGGGGTTGTTTTCCTGCTCTCAAAAATGTGTGCAGGAACAGCCAAAGCTAATATTAATGTGGCCATTTTGTCTGTATTTTCTTCTCAGCTTGCAATGGTTTTTATCAGATGCTTTGGTATGTAACAGTAATCCATGTATTTCATGTCAGCCACATGTTTCACATTAGATTTGTTCAAGTTGGTTAAACCTTGGTCATTTGATGATCTACATATTTATTTAGATATCCAATCTTAGCTTGTACTGGAAAAATATAGTCCTATTGGAAATATAAGTTAGTATAAGTTGCACTGGAAAAATAGGCTAAATAAATTATTGGCGAGGTAGTTTAAGAGAAGAAAACCTGATTTCCTACAAGTTAAATGGGTTGTTTTAGCTCAAATTGACATTCACACTTTTATTATGCAAATAACCTTTACTTTAATTATCTATTAATTTTGGCTAGTGGTAGCCTTATTAAGCTAGGTGACGGTTCACTTACTTTAACATTATTAATTCAGATTACTTAACGTGAGTTCATATAGATCTCAGGCAAAGTTTTTCTAATGGGCTAAAGCTACTTTAAAGGTAGCTTAACTGTATTAAGTCAGATTCGACAGGTTCCAACCAGAGATGCATGCTAGGCTAATTATCTAGCTAATCTTTGGCAGTGTATTTAGCTTGTGCTGTTTTCCATCTTGACAAAATTTTGCTAATAATTAGTTATACTGATCAATAAACTGAACTAAAAGAAGGGGATAAGTTAATTTGGTCTTTAATAACAGTTAAAAGATTAATAATCTTATTGCATGTAGCTAGGCTAGTTGTAGCTATCTAGTTAATTTACCGTAGCTTTGTAACTGCCTTCTCTTTCTATTTGGTTTGTTGTGTGTCTGCTTTGTAGTCCATGAAAACAGTACAAAAAAAAAATAAAATCAGTAAGATATACATAAAAAGATATAGGGCTTTTCTTATAAAGGGTTGTGTGTTATGAGTATAGCTTTAGCTTAGCTATTTAATTTTTTAATATAAAATTATTTTCAGACTATGCTACATGGGGTTTTTTATGCAGTTAAAAAGGTAACAGGCATTTGCATAATCTACTATGAATTATTTTAGATTCAAGTTGTTTTTGACTGTAAAAAAAAAAAAAGAAATCACATACTCCACTTCTGAGTGGCTTTTTGCTTGCTTACTGTTTACTACAGGTTATACAACACATCCAAATTTTAGAAATAACAAATATCCCTTCAAGGCCTTGCCCATATTAAAAGATGAATGCAACTGCTAGACTGAAGCCAATGTGCCTTAAAGTGATGCACCATTAACTTTCACTTGGTGTTTAAAAACATCATTAAAAGGTGGTTAATATTGCTCATGACACAGTGACACAAATATTATCATGTCATTGAATAAACTGACTCCTTCTTTTGAAAATAAAAAACATTAAAATTAAAACCATATTAATATCCAGCTCTAGCCAAACATTCCACAAATCAATGGCTGATATCTAATTACGTCAACAACTGTACCCGTAACTTAAAAACTAATGATATACTGGTTTATATAATACTTACATGCTCTTAAATTGGTAAAGTAGCTAACCATGTCAGAATGCACAGCCATTATTATTGGTGACATTTTCCTGTTTGTGATTTTTCTTCATGTATTTCATGAGGCAACAGCAGGAACTGATCATGTTGGAGATAAAACATCTTAAAGTCAGTTGCTAAAAGGGTTCGTGACGTCAGCTTTCGAGGCTCTGTGAATTACCATGTTACAACTGTAAAAAATATAGTGCTGAGTTGTGAGCAGGTGTGTTATCCAAGCACCTTAGACAGGACTGTATCTTCATTTGAAATTTGATATATGCATGTGCGTGTGTGAGTGTGCATGTGAGTGTGCGTGCTCTAAGTATATGTGAGCAGCTGATCCCATCAGCTGAACGGTCCTAATCCTATATGAATAATCCACTACAGCTTTGTTTATACAGGGAGAAAGAGATGATCCGTTCATTTGTTTTTGCTTATTGAGGAGGTAAAGAGGGTTTGATTGTGGTTTGTTTCAGCTCTTGTTCACATAGATGCTTACTGAAGAAGAACATTAGTTTCTTTAGGATTTATTGTATCAGAGAAAGTGGGCTTCTGCAAACTGCATCAAGTCTCTATGTTACATCAAGGTAGGCTTTTACCACTGTGTCACTAAATGATAAAATCTTGGAATAAAGACTGAATGGACCAATTTAAAGTTTTCCATTTTAGAAAAAAAAATGCATAAGCTTACATTATATTTACATAATTGCAAATACTCTCACTTTACAGTTTTGGATGCAAATTCCAGATTAACACTTAAAAGTTGCCAGTGGAGACTCTTGAGGGTGATATCTGCACTTTTTTTTCATCCACATTGGTTTTTCTACGGTCAATACAAACCTAATTAAAAATATTCCAGTATATGATTTTTGAAAAATAATCAAAACAAAACAACTTAACACAACATCATAGAACAGCATTCTATGAGAAGATATAATGATGTATGTATACTTCTATCAGTATGTTAATCCTCTCTTATGCACCTTCTATTTCCTGCACAAAAGCTCTTTGTTTTTTTACGAGACAGTCTGGCTTTTTGTCACTTTCAGAAGAAGCAAAGTTCCAGCTTTTCACCCACTGAATAATGCCCTTTCTTTTGTTATAGAAGCCACAATGAAAATAATATGAACTGAATCTAAATCATTTGCAGAGATCGATATCTGAGCTGTTTGAGAAGATACACCAACAGGTTCGCTTTGGTTTGTTGCTACTAATCACTGTAGTTTGTGTATTAAGTGTTTTATAGGTGGGCAGATCTCATGGGCAGTGCCAAGACAGTTGATTTTCCGTTGTGTTGTATAGCCAAGATTATAATAATCATAAAGTTTTCCTGTGAGTAATCAACTAAGTTGCTTTAAACTAGCACTACACAACTTTTCAACGTGGAATCATAATTGCTATGTGACAGCATATAACAATTTTGTAGCGGTGCATTACCGCCACCAACTCGTGTCTGAAACTGACATCAAAACGTGGAGGTGAACTCTGAACTCAGCACTGCCCACTAGTGGATGAACTGACATTACCATGGCAACATAAAAGATGCATGGAAGTATGAGGGTGGCAACGTATAACAACGTTTTAAACGGAGGTACCTACTTATGTATGTAAAGGAGCATAAATGGGTCTTAACTGGAAATAAATACACTGGCCATTTTAGACAGTGATTCATCAAAGAAACCAAAGAGAACGTAATCAGAGGAAGAAAGAAAAAGAAAGAGAGAAAAAAACAGATGACAAAATAAAACTACAGTCAACACTGGACTATCTTTTACTGACTGGAGAGAGCTCAGAGAAGAGTTAGGATCTTTGTTGTTAGGGGGTGCCAAGATACAAAAATATGGGAAATTTCAGTTGTGCCACTTTAAAAGCAGTTTTTAAAATAATTTCTTATTATACAATTGTTTTCCCTTTCCACTGACTCTGAGTGGAGAAAAATGTACTTAATCATGTAAGACAAAAGAGAAACTTGAATAGTTTGTTAAAAAGAAATCCTCAATGCAAATTGTTTGCTTGTTTAATTGTTCTCCCTGAGCCTCCACCTTATGATGGTGGGGGTGTTTGACGACCTGATGATCCTAGGAGCTATGTTGTCAGGGGCTTTATGCCCCTGGTAGGGTCACCCATGGCAAACAGGTGTCTAGGGGAGGGACCCTCAAAGCACCCCTATGACGACAATAAACCATGGACCCATGTTCCCATTGCCCAGACATGGGTCACCGAGCCCCCCTTCTGGAGCCAGGCCTGTAGGTGGAGCACAGATGCGAGTGCTTGGTGGCCGGGCCCTTGCCCTTGGGACCTGGTTGGGCTCAGCTCGAAAGGGTGACATGGGCCCCCCCTCCCGTGGGCTCACCACCTGCAGAAGGGGCCATAGGGGTCGGGTGCAGTGTGAGCTGGGCGAATGCCAAAGGCGGGGACCCTGACGGTCTGATCCTTGGCTGCAAAAGCTAGCTCTAGGGATATGGAATGTCACCTCTCTGGCGGGGAAGAAGCCTGACCTGGTGCACGAGGTTGAGCGATTCTGGCTAGTTGGCCTCACCTCGACGCACGGCTTGGGCACTGGAACCACTGTCCTTGAGGGGGGGTGGACCCTCTTCCATTCTTGAGTTGCTCCTGGTGAGAGGCGTCGAGCAAGTGTGGGCATGCTCATTGCCCCCCGACTTGGCGCCTGTACGTTGGGGTTTACCCCGGTGGATGAAAGGGTAGCCCCCTCCGCCTTCAGGTAGGGGGACGGGTCCTGACTATTATTTGTGCTTATGCACAAAATAGCAGTTCAGAGTACCCACCCTTTTTGGAGTGCTTGGAGGGGGTGTTGGAGAGCACTCCTTCTGGGGACTCCTTCATTCTGCTGGGGGACTTCAATGCTCACGTGGGCAATGACAGTCAGACCTGGAGGGGATTGATTGGGAGGAATGGCCCCCCTAATCTTAATCCGAGTGGTGTTTTGTTGTTGGACTTCTGTGTTCGTCATGGATTCTCCATAATGAACACCTTGTAAAGGTTTACAAAAACAATGACAGTTCATCATTTCTGGCAAAAATTCCTTCAGAAAACAAATTCTGAAGACAGCTGGAACACACGTTTCTGCTGCAGTGCTAACACTCATCAGAGCAGCTTAAGCCTGTTAGCCGTAAATGTTAATTAATATTTGACATGCTTGACATGAAAAGGAGGCCCTGCAGGAAGGTTTGAATCAAATGATGCCAAACAAGACCTGTTCCTCCTGGGTTTGTTATGCTGTAACTGATATTTAGAACCTACATTTCTTTTAGCTTTTTTCCATAATTTCGTCATTTAAATGCAAGATTGATCTGTTTTTCTGGCCATTTACTATATGTTTACTACAAAGTTAACTTAGAGTCATTTTTTATTTCGCCTGCTTGTGGTTTCTGTCTCAGCATGAGCAGCTAATATGTAGAAATATTAAATAATGACAATGAATGTAACGATTTGTTGCCTTTGGTAAAGTACAGGCATTCATTTAATACTGACACCAGGGTAACAGCGTTAGGGTTGCATTACACATCACTGTCATAACCATGTATAGGGAAAATATAATTTCGCAGTTAAAAAAAATAGTAGTTTGAATAAAAAGACATGTTTTAGGCTTTTTTCCCATCTTCTGGTGGTTAATATAAAGACACAGAACAGCTTGTAGTGAAACATACAGTCTGCTGCAACTAGCCCAGTCTGCTAATGTGCATACTGTATGTGCATTATGTATTAGACTGCGCACATTCCTCACACACATCTGTGCACTTAACTTCACAGACGCATACGCTTATGCATCTGCTCAAACATAAGCAGTCCAAGTGGGCACTTTCATACACACGCATGCACACACACACACACACACACACACACACACACACACACACACACACACACACACACACCCACACACAGATTTGAAGATAGTGATCATACACCATGTCTCCATCCCGCCTTAATGCCATTAGGCTGCCAGCCAACCACTGACCACTTTTCATGAAAATCACAAATGTTCCCAGACGCAGCTGCGAAATGGCACGTAGCACAGTTCAGATGTTTTTCCTCGAAAATCTCCCCATCTTTGTCCTTTTCACACACACCCACGCAGACACACTGCCTGTACACCTCACAAACAGAAGGTTTTTTTACCAGGTTTAAAACATAGCAAGTTTGATTAAACATATTAATTCTCAGCGGCACCTAAAATTCCTCTTGGCCACAGTCCTCCATTAATGTCAGTGTCAATAGCTTCGCTCTCATGGAAGCTGTCAGCTCCACGCTGCAGATGGAATATGAAACCAATAATTACATTAAAAATCCTCTCACTGAGGCAGCTTTAACTTAACGTGCTGTTGATTGACTCTTGGCCTCATAAACACACTCAACAAGCTCAGTTCAGGTCTTCATCCCAGTCCAGGTAATTAATGAAATGTAGGAATCTAAATCTGGTGTCAATTTTACGTCAATAGTATAATAATTATCCAAAAGAGGAGCCAAAGACCAAACTGTGAGAAATGATTTCTCTAAATACAGAAATGTAATACTTTAGTGGATTGAGTTTAAGGAGCAACTATAAGTTTATTTCAGAATTACAGATGAAAGGGCTTTAATTACAATTGTAATCCATGTTTATGAGTTTTTAGGAATTCACTGCAATCCATATTTACTTCAAACATTCACATCAGCCAATACACTTAAAGAATAGAGACCTAATTAAATGTCAGATTTCATTCTCCATGACTTCAGCTGGGTGTGAAAGCTGCTATCTTTTGTGATTATTGAATAAAGAGTTAATTTTTTCCACATTTTCTAAGTCAATTAAATCGGGTCTTAATTTAGGCTTTTTATAGAATTAAATAACTTCCATAAAACACTTCAACCATCTTCAAAAATATCTATAAACTCTTAATGTGGAGAAGAAAACTATTTTAATGCCAAGACTATTTTTGCACTTTTGCTTTTGCACCACTTGCCAGAGTTTTTTTTCATCATACAGCCCAACTCCATTTTTCTTTTACAGCACAGTTAAAACCAGTTTCAGACAAAAGTATGCTTTACTGAGTCTTATTATTCACGATTCATTAGTTCCCACTGAGAGGCAGCACCAGAGGCACGTTTATATCATTTGATGCTTAATTTGTAGAGAAACCAGTTAAATGACTGACTAGTGATATTCAGCTTAATATTTCTATGATAATATATCTTCCCTGCTAATTATCTTTTGGGGGCCTTTTAAAATATATATTTTTATAGGAATAAGTGCAATTTTTCATTAAATTTGAGGTTTTAAGGTTCATGAATCTGAGATTCAATCAACCAATTATTATCATATTATTGTAAACATCACTTTTTTCTAAGTTTGTATACTGATCCTAGACCATGTCTAAAATATTTTCAGGGTGCTGTTGTCTCTATGATGATTAGGCAGATGATGATGATGAGTATTATTATTATTATTATTATTATTATTATTATTATATACTGATAGTGTTCATGTATGTTTGTATATTAAGATTGTACTTATGTTCATTGATCTTTTATCATTATGATGAGTTTTTACATTAATTTTTATTTTTGGATGATTATCTGTTTTCATTGTATGAATGATTATTATATCACAAACCCCAGATGAAGTTTCTTTCTGCTGCTAATGGGAATCCTATGATCAATGGCATCTACATCTACTTCCTTAAAATATGTCCAGGATGTAAGAGATTGGGTGCATTTCCATTACCCCTAGAATTGTGCAAAGCCTTAATATCGCAATAAGAAACTGATAATGGAAACAGGCAAATTAAAAAAAAAAAGAAAAAAGAAAAAAACTTTAAATATTACTAAAAACTTTTAATCTCTCATGAGGTGGTTTTTCTGATGTGTCGATATAGAAGTTTTGTAACAAAGAGTGTCTGTTACTGGTGGAATAATAGATTGCTCGTTAATTAGATGGGCGGAGCTTCACTGTACTCTCCCTCTCTGGCAAAGGACCAGAGTGAATGTACATAGTGTAGCGGCAAAAGACCGTCTTGCTAATAGTTATAGATAAAGAGTGACAGTTTCTGTTTGGTTTTTTCCCATTTGTGATCGTGTGCGTTCATGCAACAAAACCACACACACACTCATACTCATCAAGACCCTACCAACAAGCCTTAAGATGATCACCTTCTTGTCCAACTACAATCAAAAACTTGAACTCAAGCCTCTTATCTTTATGCATTCTGACCCTTGGTGGCCACAAATTTAAACTATAAGAAGAATACAGGCTTTATTCACTCATCAAAATAAGTGCATTACAAAGCTTCTGGGATATGGGTGGCATTTATTATGCATTTGTAAGTCCTTTTGACCTCCCAAAAGCACTTTTTCACTACAAACTGCTAAGGTTTTAACAATACATACAGTATATTTAATCAATATGTTATCCAATAGCACATATAGCAGACAGATAGCTTGAAATATCTATCAAGGATGAGTACAGTAATAATTTGTAAGAAAGAAAATGTTAAATTGTTTACATTGTTGTTGTTCTAACAACCAGAATGTTTTATTTTGATGTTGATTGTTTAACTATGATTCAGCCAGACTGGAGTAAACTGACTATTATAATTTTGTTGCAAAAATATTTGGTTTGAGACTTTTTTTTTTACTATGTACTGCTTTAATCAAACTGAAATGTATCCATTCAAATCTAAATATCCAGAATGTGGTTCAGTCTGTTTTTAGTTTAAATGTCTGCTTGAGCTCAGGAATAAAATTATATTTTGATGTTCTAGTTGTTTTCTGCGAATTGATCAATAGAAATGATTGTGGTCAATCAGCATATGATACAGTCTGATATACTGTATATTGACTGAATTGAGCTGAAATTGTGTTATGGGAGAATTTGAGGTATTGGCAAACATTGAATTGTTGTCCACTGAATCAATATAATATATTGTAATCAGTTTACATTCCTACAAACTACATTCACACAGCAGTTGTTCGTCTTCCTCTATCCTGGTCCTCGATGGCCGGTGTCCTGCAGGTTCTATAAGTTTCCCTGCTGCAATGCAGCTGATTAACCCGTATGTTAATTACCCATTGATTTAAGTCAGGTGTGTTGCAGGACACTGGCCATCAAGGACCAGCACCAAGGATCTCTGATCTATACTACTTGTTTTTCTGTGCTTTTTCTCTATTATTTCACACACGTACACACTGATTAATTCATCAGAAGTGATGCATGGTTGCCTGTTTTACCACTGTTAGTATACTTTCTAAGCTACCTGAGTATAACCGTTTCGTACTACTATGTCAATGGGGGAATTACAATTAAGTTAACTGTAAGTATGGGATTCCTCCACCTGTGGACTGAGGGAGTCAGGGATTAGATCACCAACATTTTTTTAGCTGGCAGACAACTGCTTTATTTCTTGAACTACAGATACACAATTAAAGCATAATATAAAAAATGTGGTATTTAAAAATATATAAATAAAGTAAAATAGTAATAAGAATAAATGGCATTGTCAGCAATCCTTCTTCTGTATTCTCACATAAAAAAAGAGCAAAGCTGGATTTATACTCATGCGGCGTCTGCGTAAGGTTGGTTACGGCGTCACCACCATAAGCTCCGCAGAGGCTTCAGGCACCTCTTCCAGGTCTGATGTGCATCTCTGCTTGCTGTACAGTTACGCGGAAGTACTGTATATTAAAGTTGTGGTGAGATACATGGTTGCTACGACTATGACACAATCAAAAAAGACTACACAGATTTTAATAATCAAATGAAATTTATTTATAAAGCACTTTCATACAAAAAGTGGCACAAAGTTCTTTACATAATAAAAACAAACTTGATCATAATCTCTCTCTGTCACATGTACTCGTACAAACACACACACACACACACACACACACACACACACACACACACACACACACACACACACACACACACACAAAAACATGCATGTCCCTCCCCCTCCCCCATCCCATTTTGCACAAACAAACATAAGTTCCTCTGAGGACGTATAATCAATGTTGTTAAATGCAACAGATATTAAAACGGTGTGACATTTGTACTAACTTGCATAGACTGTCATCTCCTAGTAAATTATCATGTTTTAGCCATGTATTAGTAACATTGTTAATAATTATTAATTATAGGACATGTCATGCAGGGGACACTTAACAGATGTTGTAAAATACCTTAGAGCACCTGTTGTACTGTAACATTTCAGCTGCATAGCAACACAATTTATGGTATATAGTAACTGTGATGTTACGCTACAAGTAGTCTTGTTGTTCTTGTAGAATTGTTATTCATGGGACACTAAAGTTTATTGCAGGACAAATTAAATTCTTTCAATGTGTGTGAAAGAATTGCTCCAAAGGTCACAAAATGGGCCTTGGGAAAAAATAAAGACCAAACAGATCTGTGGCTGCGTTCTGACATGTAGTCAAAACCTTAATTTAAAGCATAAAACTGGGCCTATCAGAAAACTACAGATTTTCAGACAGTTATGTTGTTAAAGGATTAGTGGCTTCTAATACCACTAATACCAAAGTGTGGGCATGTACAATACTACTTCCATTTGTTTAATTTGACTTTTCACCTGTTATACCTATAAAGCTAATTATTATGTTATTGTGATTTTTAAATTATTTTTATAGTTGTCTCAGTATCTTGCTGAAACTTGTTCAAAAGTCTTTAATGTTTGATCAACACTGGAAACACACAGTTATCAGCATACAGCTGAGAACTAGAGCATCCAAGCCTCAAGTCAGCAGATAATAATCTGTCACTATCACGGTAGCTATCATGCTAATAATAGCTAATAAACACAGCTGCTGACTGATGACGGCATTCATCTTTCACTGATTCACACAGTGTATTTGATGGCTCTTGAGATATTAGCATTAGCTATCCTTCTAATCTTAAGTAGCAACAGGCTAACTGGCTCCATATTTGTTTGTCACAGCTGCTAGCTAACCTTCTAATCATGAATAGCAACAGGCTAGCTGGCTCCATGTTTGTCACAGCTGCTAGCTAACCTTCTAATCATGAATAGCAACAGGCTAGCTGGCTCCATGTTTGTCGCACTTGTTTGGTTATCAGCTCTTGAATATTTTAGTGAGATGTTGCTTTTTCTTTTCGGGAATCAGCAACATTAGCTTACTTTGCTGCCAGAGGCTTAAAAAACAAAGACTTGAATTGATTTCTAAGATTTAAGAACTACTTTCATTAGCAACCATAAGTCTTTGGACTGTTGGTTAGCTTTTTTTAAAAAGAAACATTAGCTAATAATAGGGAAAGAGGCAACTAAAATGGTATAGTTATTGGTATAATGGAATACTTGTTTTGAAACCATGTTTTTTCAGGTTTAATAGAAAAAATACAGATGCACCTTGGAGGATAAATTCGGTTAATATAGATCAAAGAAAATCAAATATTTATTTATTTTTTTAAATTGAGAAAAAAGTGAGCTTACAACATATAGAGTTTTCTGGGTTTAATGAGTTTTAATTTTATCCTTTTTTTTTTTTTTTTTTTTTTTTTAAGGTGAAAATATGGTTCCAAAATAAACGATCCAAATACAAGAAGATCATGAAGAATGGACCCTGTGGACCTGAAGCAGATCCCCTTGCTCCTCCTCCACCATCTTCCTCTTCTCCATGCTCCCTTTGGGACATCAGTATGGCTGCCAAAGGTGCACAAGTGCACTCAGGGGGATACATGAACAATTTTGGACACTGGTACAGCGGACACCAGCAGGACTCCATGCCAAGGACTCAGATGATGTGATAGACAGGAGGATGCATCAACTAGAGCCATAAACGACATGGATCATCATCATTAGAGACTGAGTTACTGTGCGGGTCCAAATAGTAAAAGTAGCAAACATAATTTGCCATGAACAGATATTGAAATAACATTCCTTGAAGAAAAACAATAAAAAAAACTGCCACATCAGCAGAGCACTGCAGCCACAATTTATAATGAAAGTACAATTGTGAATACAAACTTGTGTCTTTGTAGCAGCAGCAGAGTAAAACAAAACAAGTTGTTATTTCTGCCTCTGGTAGTCACTCCTCCCCAGATGTTTTGGATAAAGCTAAAGACCTGTACATACTCCAAAAAACAGATTATTTATTTTATTTCTTAAGGTGGCCAAACATTAAAAGTAACATTTTGTCTTGGCTGGGTTATTTCTTACTACACAAGAAACCTCATCCACAGCAGATCTTACATGTATCATAGATTTACGAACTTCCAGCTGTCCCTCAAACCTATCCATTCAACCCATTTCAACTTCCTGCTTCCTGCGCTTCCACATTAACCATGTTCACGCCCATTTCTGACCAATCACACAATAGTTCTGTCAGACGATGTTTTGAAGACAAACTGCAAAAACACCCTAACCAGAGCTGTGGCAAAAAATTACACCATTCTTTTCTTGTAACCTTGGAAGAAGGAACAAATTTCTCAGTTTTTGCGGAGTATGTACAGGCCTTAAAACCGATGCTACAGCTGAGTTACTAACAGCCCTACAGCTTTGTTTTCTGAACGTGTCAGGAGTATCTCTTCTGACAGTTTTTACACATGTATAAACAATGTTGTTTTTTTTATTCTTTTTTTTTTATATATATATTTTTTAATAAATTCAGTACACCGACTAGTTTGCTAATAGTAAAGATTAAACAAATTAAAGAGCTGAAATAAAATTCTCGTGGTGCTGATTGTTGTGTCTATCTGGGTAAAATATAGACCTTGAAAGAGTCAAATGAAAATGGTTGCAGTAATTTTTGTCCTATAACAAAATTATTTTTACCTATGTCTGTTTATGCTGTAACATTCAAATTATGCCCCCCTGGTGTGCAATGTATGGAAACGCTCTGCAGAGGCTTTTTAAGTTTTATGGATTTTACACAAATAAAACAGTGACAGAATTATACCTAAAATTAAGATTTAAGGGAGATGGTCTGGTAGTAAATTTTGTGAAAGACATAGTTAAAACTAACTACCTAAATATCAGTATTAGCTAAATTCTGCATAATCAAGTTTTACTCGATTATGTTCAAAATCAATTTACCATAGTTTTCTAATCTAAAGGCTCCCTTGTTTATCAAACTTCCACCCAATGTATTCGAGGCTCATTCTGGACGGGGAATAAACACACTTCAGACTAGAAACTATTATCATGGACTTTTAGTTGACTTAAATATAAACACATGCGTATGTGGAAACGGGTTAATACACTCCTGCAAAGTTATTTTTCATTGTGATCAACTTCTCTGTTTTTATATTCTTATTGAATCAATCATAAACATGTTCTTTGGTGCACATTTAACAAATATCAAATTCAGGCTTTTGTAATATATTTGCTAAAATGACATGTTCCTCTTCGGCATACGGTCTTTGTGCACCCCAGTGGCCTGAAGCCATTTTCTCTAAAGTCGTAAATCAGAAGAAGCAGGTCATGTCTTTCACCCCCACAAACATCTGGAAACGCAAAACAGTCGTCAAACAATGTCAATGATTTTTTTAAAATGACCACATCAATTATAGGTAATTTAGGACACAGCTTGTTAAATAAAGCTTTCACTCTGACGCTGTAATTATCTGTAATTGTCAGTCAGGGGAATATCCTCCTGCCTCAGGCCCTAAAGGAAAAGGCAAGGAAGTGGTGGATTGCATCAAACTGGATTACTGAAGGCTAATCCTTTCACAGGTGACCGTGACTGATGAGAAACCTTCATTCTCCGTTTAACCAAATATCTTGAATTTTGAAGCATCCGTCCATCCAGTGTGAATGGTCCATGGCACGCTTCAGTGATTTTGTCTTGTTTTAGGGTTGAAGATAGTTTTGTTCTATAAACTCTGCCATGCAGACCTACCGGGAGCCATCTTTGGATAGATAGAAAGTTCTGGAAAAGTTCACCATGTTTTTATTTATTTATTCATTTATTTATTTATTTGCAACTATGTTTAAATATATAGGAGTGAAAATGATCTGGGTTGGAAATTACTAATTGATTTAATAATAATTTTGCAGAATGGCTGAGCATGAGTTAATCTGTTGACTTAAACACCAGTAATTTTTAGACTCCAAAAGACACTTGAAAGCCAACAGTCATGGTATGGTCAACTGTACTCTGGCATCATAAATATGGGGGTCTGAAATATTGAACTTTGGTGCTTAAGCAATCCTCTACACTGCAGAATGCAGGGGGTGACTGGGACAACAAATCACCTCTGGCATTTTGGCCCAGACCGACCCATTTATGATAATGCACACCACAAATCTTTGAGATCTCTCCAAGACCCACTCTGTAATTCTTCAACATTAAAACTGTCCATTTCGGACTTGTTTGATGGCACAATGTCATCTGTTATGTGCATTTCTAAAGCCATCACTGCCCTGCAGTGTCCTGAGAGCTAAAAAAAACACACTACACAACTTTTTCATACAGGACGCTGCGTCATGTTGCAGCTGAGTTTTGTTTTGCACATGCACCACATGCTAGCAGGCATATCTAAACAAACCATCTGTTATAAACGCGAACGTGTCTGATTCATCAAAGATTTTATCGGAGGAATAGAGGAAAAAACAGAGAACAGGAGACAGCAAGAAATAAGACAAGAGTCAATATAAGACTGTTTTTTACTGTCTGGAGAGAGGTCATAGTACAGATAGGATGCAAGATGGAGGCCGAATTAGTCTCATAAACGCATTGATTCTTTTGAACAACTCTTTTAAAAGAATGATGGGAACCGTTCATTTGTGAGCCATTCTTTTTATATACAAATTTTCCACACTGCCTTCATCACATTTGTGACATCATAAAAGTCTGATGCTTCAACATTCATGTGAAGCATCTATGGGCAGAGAGTATTATTCGGAAACAAATAGTGAGTTCTATCTAAAACATTTACTAGAATTTGCTGCGCAGTTTTATCCTTTTTTATCTAAATTTTTCCTAAGATTTTTTTTAATCTTTTATAGTAGATTTTATATAGATACATATTTTGATTTTTTTGTCATTCTTATATATTGTGAAATTTTGTAAGATGTTGTAAGGATGAGCCAGTCTTTTGAATGGCCCTTTGAAAGGAACAACTCCTCAAGATCCGGCTCTCTTCAAAGAGCCATAAATCCCATCTCTATAGTCTCTGTTCCTCCTTTTCATTTTCTCTCATCAGTTTTGACAGGTCACTGCATTCACTGGCACGGAGCCAAAAATTAGTTTAAAGAATCGTATTGGTTCATTCTGGTGTCACTTAATAACAGAACCAATGGGCCACAGATCATGTTTCATGGGTCAGTGGTCAGGAAAGAAAGTTCTGTGCTGACAGTATGAATGAATTGCTCAGGCACATGGACCACAAAAGGGGAGAGTGTTTAAAAACTTGAATGGGCCAGCCCAATGTTAATTGGACCGCAGATCTAGTTTTATGGATCAGTTAGACCAGGGCTACTCAATTCGGTCCTACGAGGGCCGCAATCCAGCCGGTTTTCCATGTATCCCTGCACCAACACACCTGAGTCAAATTAGGTGGCCCTAACAGCCAATCAGGTTCTACACAATGACTCATTAATTTGACTCAGGTGTGTTGGTGCAGGGATACATGGAAAACCTGCTGGATTGCGGCCCTCATAGGACCGAATTGAGTAGCCCTGAATTAGACCAATAAATTAACTATGTCTGCCCAAAAAACACGATATGCTAAACTAAACTAAACAATTTCTCTGTGTCAAACCTTAGAAAGATATTTATACCATTGGAGGATGCAGTACATAAAAAGTGATTCCATCATCTAGTCTTTTATTTGTAACTCACTTTTAATTGAAACAGATGTTTTTCAACTAGCGATGTGCTGATCAATACTAAAATATCGATACCCTCAATATCAGTTATGTCCTAGAATCAATTTTCGTGTCAAAATATCGAAAGTTTAGTATGTAGTTTTTTATTAGCTGAAATACGGTTGTGCTTTAATGTTTTAACGCATTAAAACATAAACTACAAAGATATGACTTATGCTACATTAAAAATATGAATTGGGCATTATTCAAGCAAGAGAAGCTGTCTTCTGCATGTCTTCCGACGCGGAGGCAGAGTCCGGGGGGCTCTCCTGTCTCTAGGGCTGAGGTTGCTGAGGTGGTTAAAAAGCTCCTGAATGGCAGGGCCCCAAGGGTGGATGAGATTGGCCTGGAGTTTCTTAAGGTTCTGCATGCTGTAAGGCTGTGTTGGCTGACACGCCTCTGCAGCATCACATGGACATCAGAGATAGTCCCCCTGGACTGGCAGACCTCTTCAATAAGAGGGGATCACACTCCTGCAGGGGGATCACACTCCTCAGCCTCCCTGGTAAGGTCTATTCAGAGGTCCTGGAGAGGAGGGTCCATCAGATAGTCGAACCTCGGATTGAGGAGGAGCAGTGCGGTTTTCGTCCTGGTTGTAGAATAGTGGACCAGCTCTACACCCTCTTCGGGGTCTTGGAGGGGGCATGGGAGTTTGCTCAACCAGTCTACATGTGTTTTGTGGACTTGGAGAAGGCGTTCGACCGTGTCCCCCGGGGGCTCCTGTGTGGGGTGCTGCAGGAGTATGGAGTGCCAGACCCTCTTGTATGAGCTGTCCAGTCCCTGTACGACTGCTGCCAGACCTAGGTCTGCATTGCCGTCAGTAAATCAGATTAGTTTCTAGTCAGGGTTGGACTCCACCAAGGTTGCCCTTTGTCTCCGATTCTGTTCATAACTTTTATTGACAGAATTTCTAGGCACAAGCTAAGGTGTTGAGGAGATCAAGTTTGGTAGCCTCATGATTGCTCTCTGTGGATGATGTGGTTCTGTTGGCTTCATCGGGCAGTGATCTCCAGCTCTCGCTGGA
The DNA here is from genome assembly GCF_017639745.1 of Melanotaenia boesemani. Classification (NCBI taxonomy): domain Eukaryota; kingdom Metazoa; phylum Chordata; class Actinopteri; order Atheriniformes; family Melanotaeniidae; genus Melanotaenia; species Melanotaenia boesemani. The sequence goes on along the minus strand of NC_055683.1, from coordinate 17,741,862 downwards.
GCAATGTGCCAAGTGTGAGGCAACTGAGATGAGAATCAGCACTTCCAAATCTGAGACCATGTCCTCACTCGGAAAAGGGTGGAGTGTTTCCTCCGGGTCAGGAAAGAGGTTTAGAGTTTAAGTATCCCGGTATCTTGTTCACGAGTGAGGGAAGGATGGAGCGGGAGATCGACAGGCAGATCGGTGCAGCGTCTGCAGTGATGCGGACTCCGCATTGGTCTATTGTGATGAAAAAGGAGCTGAGTCAAAAGGCAAAGCTCTTGGTTTACCGGTCGATCTACATTCCTACCCTCACCTATGGTCACGATCTGTGGGTAGTGACCAAAAGAACAAGATCACGAATACAAGCAGCCTAAATTAGTTTTTTCCACAAGGTTGCCGAGATCTCTTTTAGAGATAGGGTGAGAAGCTCGGTTATCCGGGAGGGGCTCAGACTACAGCCGCTGCTCCTCCGCATTAAGAGGAACCAGATGAGGTGATTTGGGCATCTGGTCAGGATGCCTTCTGGACGCCTCCCTTCATGGCAGATCTCAGGCGCCCCGGGGAAGACCCAGGACACGCTGGACAAACTACATCTCTCGGCTTGACTGGGAACACCTCGGGAACAACCCGGATGAGCTGGTGAATGTAGCTGCAGAGAGGGAAGTCTGGGTTTCCCTGCTTAGGCAGCTGCCCCTGTGACCCGACCCTGGATATGCAGCAGAAAATAGATGGATGGATGTTTAGAGGACTGCCGCAGGATGACCCATTTGATATAGCACACAATTAACCATTCAGTCGTTTCATCCAATATTCTGGTCCACCCTCTTTACCAGGCGGTGTTGGCAATGCACCAAATCGTTGCGTGGCAACCACCAAGAAAACAAGAATAGTTGTTGCATCTATATGATGTCTGATTAACAGTGATTTTCCAAATAAATTAAGTTTTTATACAAAGTATCTGTATCAGACTGGTATCACTGATACTGCCTTGAATTTTACTTGGTATTGGATCAGAAAGAAGATCCCTATTTTCTACCATCATTTCTCTATTATCCTGTTCGATAAATCCCCTTCTGATGGCTATCTAATCATCATTGTGGTAGTAACTCTTGAGAAGTGATAACAACGCATGGTTACTACTACTGTGGTTGGCAGTATCGTATAATCTTGGCTGACAGAGAAATGCCTTTATAGTTTCTCGCTTTCTCTTCATGCACAATATTCTATGCAGGCAATAATTTAACAAGACACATTTTGAAGAAGAGTCACTTATTTTAGACATCAAAACAAATAAGAGAAACTTAAAATGCCAATTAAAAAGAAGTTGTTTTCTTAAATGCAGAAAAAAACCTAAATCTCTAATTTCTTATCAATTTTAAACCTTTATTAAACAGATCTAACTACAAAGGAAATAATTTTCAGTGTCCTTTGTGCTTAACTGTATGTGGTTGCTGTTGTTATCTGATTTTCTTCTCCATGATGTTTGGTTTATTGTCAATAGGAGACTGATCCGGACTGCAGGCTGGCCAGTCAAACACACACAGCCTGTGTGTATGAAGCCATGTTGTTGCAGAATGAGGTTTGACAATGTCCTGCTGAAATAACTGCACATCTACTTAGAAAGGCTGTCATATTGATGGTCACAACACCGACCAGCCCTGCAGGTTTTTACCAAATCAGTCACCGGTCTCAGAGCGTCCAGAGCTCGGTGCCATACACACAAGAAAACCCGGCCATCAGCTGCATTGAGGAGCCAAGACTACCTGTGGTATCGCAATCGCATCCCCGAAACTCTGAACAGGGCCACCGGATCCCCCCTTTGGTTGTTTGGCCAGCACCTCGTGGTGTCCAACAGCCCGTTTCTGTAATCAGTTAATTTATTAGACAAAGACAATAATGAAAACAATAATCAACACTGGGTTTAGAGAGAGGGCCAAGGAGTCCTCCTCATGCCTGGCCTTTTGATCTTTATGTCAGTCTCTCGTCTGTCACACCTAACTGGCATTTATCATCTCAAAAGCCAACTGCACCTGACCCTGCCCCCCACAGCATAGCAGCCGAACTCTTTAGCATGGGCAGTGCTGTGACAATGGAACATATCTCTGTAAAATTCTAACATTAAAGTCAACAAAATCTCTGAACTTTTACTGAGGTCATCATTTGATCAATGGCATGTTGGATTCTCATGCAGTTATTTCTGAGAATTTAAAGGTCACACATCCAATAGTAGCTTCCAACCTCAGCCTGAGCATACTCAGATTTCCTTAGATTGACTGAATTTTATCACAATATTATATAAAGCAAATTTCTTTGAAATTTCTTATGAAGAAATTCTTCTATGATTCAATAATAATTATTGGGCAGAATTTAGTACAAAGTGGTGACCAGTGACCCACCCCTGCTTGGAAAGACTAAACTTTTGATGGATGCTTCTTTTATACCCAATCATGGCACCCTCATTTGTCACTAATAATTTGGAATCTTCCAGAACACTGTTAGTGTATATTACATAAACTTTTCTGTCCCAGTGTGTTTCTTTTCCCACTTTTTTGATGTTGCTGATATAAAATTTCAGATTTGTTTATCATTTTTTTTTTAATAAAATGGAGTTAGTTTTTTTTTAACTGAAAAATCTGTATAAATAGTATTTAGTATCAGGATATGAAGTTGCTTTGTTGACAGATGTGACTAGAAAACTGCTTTGAGTACTGTTGGGTTCATATTGGAAACTTTCTTCCTCTTCTTCTTAAATCTTGTAGATACAGTTAACTGTGGTCTTTTCAACAGCAAACACATGGTCGGGATCCTGAACATTTTGTCACAAAATAAGAAGAATAAATTATTTAACCTATTTTTATTATAATAAAGAAACCCTTAATGCTAACAGAAGACCTGATAAACAACATTTAGCTTTTACAGACCCTTTTTCCTCCTCTTGCTTTCTTCTCCTCAGGATCAAACAGTTGTTTTAGGGGGGAAAGAGTATTCAGAAGGCCTCTTCTTATTTAATCTGCCACTGAGAGCAGCATCCTGTTGCCTCTGGGAGAGTTCACACCATACAGTTTTATGGAAAACTTCAGACACATCATATTGTACTAATGAACCAGTGAAACCCTGTCGGTGGCTGAAGGCAACTCAACAATACCTGCTGAAGAGAAGTGCAAACAGAGGAAGAGCAGTAAAACAGAGAAAAAGCAAAAGGCCACACAAAACAGGACTTAAAACTAGTTACATTACGCAAGTTTTCTTTCTTTAACAAACACAAAATACTTTTAAAAGCAGACTATGAGACAAAAATTATAGATGTAGTTTTACGAGGTCTAGCTTGATATTTTTTTTTTTGTACAAACTGTGACATGTTGCTACAGGGAGCTTACTATGCTGACTTTGCTTGCTATTGTTTTACCGCTCTGCCTGCAAGCTGCTGTCAATCAAACACAGATACCAAAGCACAACAACGGTTCTGTATCTCTGAAAGGGAAATTTTTTTTTCAAATGGTAAAACCTTATGAATGGTTGACGTCTTTCCACCGTGGACAGCTGTCAGAGTGATCTTAGGAGCATCAAAAGGTTTTAAAGCTAAGCTTTTAGCTCCTCATAAGAGGGTCATCTAATGTAACTCAAAGTGAGAGCTATTTTGTGCATTTCACACCCTGTCGTTGTTGCACCAGTTATATGGACTGAGTCTGTAAAAAGGTCGGCATTGCCACACTGTGTTGCAATCCAAACCACATGGCATTGAACCGCGTATTGTTTTGCTACATAGACGGTTTTTAGCTGAACAAATGTGGTGACAAAGTGAAAAAACTGTACAATATGGGAGTGACAAAGTGGAAAAATCCCGAACAAATATGAGACAGCAGCATGGAGTAAAGCAGTCACATAATTCTACAGGCTTTTACATCCCACCTAAAACACCTTTATGTATCAGAGTTCATAAGCGTGTATGAGCTCCACACACACCCTTGTGTTTGTTATAATTGAAATCCCATCAGAACCTTATGCTTGAGTGTAAATTACATACATTGGTATGTGGTAAAATATAAAATTCAATGATGACAATATGAAAATATGTACAGTAATGACATTTAGCTGTGCAACCACTTTTTTAAAACACTGCTATGATCTCTCAATTTTGAATCCTAGATTGCGAAATTACTACATTTTCCATCTGAGTAAACATTTATATTTTAAATTGTTGCACAGACCAGACAAGAACTCCTGCTTCTCTACCTGCACAGACTGCATCCAGGAAGAAAAACTAACAAGTTTTAAGTTAAAAAAAAAAAAAAACGTTGAGTTTGGGCAACTTGCAGTAGTAGTTGAATTTCACTTAATAAAGAATAACACATATTTCTGCATTTGACTCAAAAAATACATTAAGTTGACTTAATAAACACATTTCCAAAACATATTTTTGTTTACTTTGTAAACAAGATAATCTCCAATTTACATCTGAAAGGTTTGGTCACTTTCAAATAGAATCCTGCTAGCTTGACCTATACTTTAATGAACTAAAAATAGCTCATGATAGACTGACTTTACTGTGCTAAGAGGCAAATAACTGATTTATAAAGCATATTAAGCTAACTTGCATGTAACAGATTTTATGCTGCTGTACCTGAGATTGAAAGACTTGTCTATACATTAAATTCCAGGGTGCATACAGACAGCTACACAGATTTAAGAGCAAACAGTGTTTATAATACTGGTGCCAGACAACGAATGAGCCAGCGGATATTTTTCATTACCTCTTGAATGTCCTGGAAACCTCTGTGTTGCTGAGCTTTGCAGCTCAGTCCTGTCTGAACATGCTGTAGTTCAAGTCATCCTCTCATCATCAGTCCCAGCACAAAGAAAAAGATTTATGTTGTATAAGAAAAGTGTAATTTGCTCTAGTCTCATTGGCAGTATGTTGGCAGCTCTGGTTTAAGTCCTGAGGTCAACAGTCTGAGTAGTTACCCAGGCAGTCCTTTTTCCAGCTACCATCTCTTGTTCCTCCAGGTGGAAAAAAGTAGTTTATCCTTTATAATATAACATCATGTATAACATGTCCAGACTTTACAAAGCACATTATAGTGTGCTTCTCATGGATGTGGATTTTTATGTGGATTGCCAACAGACACTTCAACAAATGAAGGAATGACCACCCAGTCCACTCAGCCAAATTTGCCACGACGTGTCCATATCAGCCAATAGATGTTCTAGATTGGTCAGTCTGGCTTTATTAAATTTGGAAGCGATGCAGTTTTACTCAGAAGATGCTACACTGTGGTCATAAAGGAATGGATATGGTCAGCAACAATACTCAAGTAGGCTGTGGTGGTTAAACCAGGCCACGTTGGCACTAAGGGGCCCAAAGTGGGCCAAGAAAATTCCCCTCAGTTTCAGTTTTCTGTTCTTAGCTGACAGGAGGCAGCCGGTGTGGTCTTCTGCTGCTGTAGCCCATCTGCTTCAAGGTTGGACGTGTTGTACGAAGCGATGTTACGTCTGACACAGAAGCCGGAGGTTGACTGACAGCACTGCCTTGAAAGTGGAGCCACCAACGCAAAGGATATTGGCAGTTTGGGAGTATTTCATTAATATACTTGATTCATATAACATGATTGTTATACAGATACTTTATTGATATACTAGGTTTAGCACAGATTGATTTCATTAGACTTTGCAATATTTAGTATTGGGGTGGTGACATAACACTTGCATCATTGCTTTTACAGATCCTCTGGCATGTAGCCCACATGGAATATCACAGGACTTCTGCACATTGAGTGACCAGCAGATGTCAGTACTCCCAAATGACCATTTAAAAGGGGCTTCGACTAGTTAAACTTTTGGTGAAGCGATTGGCCAAAAATCTCGACACATTCACAGGCTTTCATTATCATCACTAGTTGCGTGTTCAGAGATGCTATTCTGCAGGCCTTGGTGTGAACTTATATGATTTCCTGTTGTTTTTCTGTCATCTCCAACCAGTCTGCCCATTGTCCTCTGAGTTCTGACATCAACAAGACATTTTGGTCCAGACAACTGACCTTGTTATGACCATGTCGACATGTAATACAACGAGTTACTGCCATGTGATTGGCTGATTAGCTATTTGTGTTTGGCAAATGGTTAATTAAGTGGCTTGTAAGTGTGTGTTGAAATAGATTTATAAACAGTCTCTTTCAGAACAGTTTGCTCTTTACACGCCACTTCACACAGTGAATAAACAAACTAATCTGGCATCCCTCTTATACGATACAGTGGTTTTAAAGGATCAAGTAATTATCCCCCCACTTCTGGATGTTTTTCTAATTGTTAGAGACATCCACAAAATGTGAAGACAATGACAAAGGGCGCACATTTCCTGTCAGCTTAGCCCAGTGCAGGGCTCTTCGTAATTACAATGTTCTGTACTGACAACTGTGTTTAAAATGACTCAAAATGATTGATTTGGTGATAAAAGCCTGTCAAATATGTTCATACATGATGCTACCTGCAATTTTTTTTTTTAACATAAAGAAGCTTTTGTGTGAGTAAAGTTCTAGAAACTATAAAGCAACAAGAAAATACAGCTTGATCCTGGAGAAGAGCAAGCAGGGAGTAAACAATAGATTCATAAATGAGGAAAAACTTATTAATTAAAAGGAGTTGTAAACTGCAGGGGTTACTTATATGTCCTTGTTAAGCAAAAAAACATGTGTGTTTAGTCATTGAGATATGGTAGACATTTGCTTGTGGGAATGCATAGTTACTGTAGGGGAGAGTGGGGTAAGATGAACCACTTTTTACTTTTGTTGTGTTGGAAGAAAGGGAAAATGACTCAGAAACAGAATGGAAATATATGGGTAAACTGACCATCTGCGTTTTATCATGTAAACCTGAGCATATTATGCTAACAAACAGTGTTAACAGTTTTGAACTTGTGTTTAAACCATTTAACAATTTAACAGCTATTCAATATTCCAACTGTCAAGGATGAAGGGGAGTATGAACTGTTGCTTCCTCCTCTGTTCCTCCCTCCACCTTGGGGGTATAGTATTTTTCCTTCTGCCCATTCTAATGCTAGTTCAGGGGATTTTTTGCTCTGCAAGCTTCTTAATTTGGTCTGCTAGCCCCTTCGCCACCTGCTCTGAGAAGACCCTCTTTGCTTCTGCTGTTCCACTGTACCCGACTGTTGTTATTTCCTTTGCCTCCTTCTTTTTCATGTACCGCCTCAATGTTGACCTATCAATATTTCTCTCTTTTGCAACTGATCTGATAGACTTTCCACCCTTGACATCATTGGCTGCTCTCTCCATCTCTTCAAGGGGTGTTGAGCCCCAGATTGTTTTCCTCTTGTAGGTTCTTGGCATGATACCTTTTTCTACAAAGATTAACATATGACACACCAAAACAGTTAAGTATATGCAAATTAAATATAATTTAAATGTCAGAGACTTGACTGAATTTCAGTGCCTTATGAAAGGGTAAGTTGAACCATTGGCTTAATTTACCCCATAGCCTTTGGCTCACTTTGCCCCATAGCCACCATTTTAGAAAAAACAGGCTAGCTCCCATGTGCGTCTCTGCATCACAGCAGGATGGAAAAAATGGGTGTGTCCTGAATTTATGGTCACATGACAAAACACATACAAGGTTACCTAGATACATGGGGTGGGTCAACTTACCTCACTTTGCTCTACGGATGTTTGTGGAGACATAAGTCTGTGTAGACTGTAATGTTGTCAGAACCTGCCTTCATTAGAAAGCCACAAAACAAAGTGAAAAGCTTGTGGAAAGACGGCATAAAGACGGGATGGGCGTTTCAATACTCTGGAGTCGATACTTGGATATCTGTCAAAATATTGGATTTGTTACTGTTTTTTTATAAAGATGTATTTGTGCTGACGTACAACATTTGTTTTCACTTCTAAGGGTTTCAGGCAAAAACGTGTGAAAACAGAGTATTCCTTCCATATCTTCTGTGTCACGGGATTATGTTAGCTTATCAGATATCGTTACGTCATGGTGATGCTGTTAGTGTTAGTGAAGATGTTTCTCTTAATATTTAGCTTAATGCAGGTTCTTGTACATTATGTTTTATTATATTATTATTCATCTGTAATCTAATTATTTTAATCTTATTTTGGTTTAATTTACTCATTGATATTTTGATTCTCACATGAATTTTATTCAAATTTTATATTGCCCTGCACCCTGAAAAATCATGTGATCTTCCTCAATGACTTAACAACATTAGCTAAAAGTTATAAAGAACCAACTAATGTATTTAAATATTGATATTATTACAAATACAGGTTTTAGCAGTTTTTCTGAGTTTTCCTTTGAATAACTGCATAGAATTTCCACAACGCAATGACACTAAAAGTACCAGTAAAATATATCTTTAGATCTATTTTTCTTTTCATAAGGTTGGAAACTATGGATTTCTTCCGCGATTACCACACCAATTCAGCAAGAAAATCCAGAAATCCGGAAACATGTAATTACAAGCCAACCAATCACAAGTACTTCCACGTAACCACGTGCAAGCATGGGTGCACATCAGGTCAGGAAGCAATGCGCGTCAAGCCTCCGTTGACCTACGCGGCATATATGGATGCCTGACATGGAGCAGGGATGCTGCTGCAGCACCTGAATCAGATGAATGGGTCGACATTCTGAGGCAGAACTTGACAACCAGCTATTGAGGAAAGCCATTTAATTTGAATCAGGTGTGTTGGAGCAGGGAAACATCTACAAGAGTCCAGTCTGGCTCTACAATACTACACAGATGTGGACATGTACAGGTATTTAAAACAACTTCTATTTCTTGAAAGGTTACTTTGATCATAATGTGGAATACTGTATTTTTAGTTCCAGATACATGTAATTCCATGTTTTGAGATTTTTTTAGATCCATTAAAATTTGTAAGTTGTAATGCGTGTGTAAATAATAAATGGAAGATAAAAACTGTACTTACTTCTCTCAAGAATTTTAACTTTTTTCATAATGTTGTCTGAAAGGATAGTTCATTAAATGGAAACATGTTGATAATATATAAGTTAAACATGTTTTTGTAATCTGCAGGTTATTATGGTTATTATTTTACTGGCTCAGTCCAGCTGCGCTGTATGTGGCTCCTGACCTAAAATGTGTTTGACACCCTAGATCCGAGCTTGGTGTTTGACATACTGGCTGTTTATATAATAGTATATGAGCGAGGAAAAGGAAGCAGGAAACGATAGTTTTGTGATGTTGGGCTGAGAATGGAAAAAAGAAATCAGAGAATACATCAAAGTTTGAAATGTAATACGTTGGCACAAATAACTCTTTCGCATCGGCTCGGTTAAAAGAGTTCAGAAGAGAAGAATTTTGAACAGCTTGTGAATTCAGACTGAAAAACAATGTTTGTTAAGAACCTGAAAAGTCAGTACTCAACTTGAGCCAAAAAAGTTGTTCTTCTTCAACTAGAGGGCAAAGACTGACTGCACCCAAACAATGGAAAAATATGCTGGCTGTCAGTGTTCATAAAAGTTCTGGCTTATACGTTAAGTTTCAATAAAAGAGAGAAAAAAAAAACATAAAACAAACACCAGACCAAATGATCAACAAGCTTTAGAAAGTGAAAAAGGGATATCACAACTGTAAAATGACTCGGACAAAAGTGGAGCTGGTGGTGGAGTTATACGTTTATCTTTCCAGCTGGTGGACAGCCTCACGAATCAACAGCCTACAAACCACGTCATGGGGACGCAGAACTTAGCCACTGCAGCAGCCACCACCGAAGAAGAAGCTGGCCGAGTACATCCTCCTACCTCTGGCTCTTCCACTAATGCGGAGAGTAGGTTGACTACTGACCACCTGATGAAAATAAAGTTCAGATAGACTAACTGAAGTCAATCAAACACTGCAATCATTCATTTTGCATTAACCTGAATGTCACTGCATTGTTATGTTGCCTGGCGACCAATTTAAATTGAGTCGGTTGGATTTATGTAAGCTCGTGTTGACATCCTAACATTTTACAAAATTTGCTCACACTGCAGAATGCCGACTTCCACTGAGGTTCACGACCAAAGGGGAAAAAAAGCATAGGACGCCAGTATTGGAAAAGCTCTGGTTTTTACTCGCTGTTCTTTTTACATTTACATCATACATAAATTAGTTTCCCTCTCTTACAATCCACATTCTTCCCCCTGCACCAGCTGCATGGTTAGTGCAAAAACAATGAAACACAAATAAATGGCATCAGGGTGTGTGTAGAAGTTTGTGTGTCTGTAACATGAAATTGAGCACCTGCTTAGTGAGGGAGTGTCTGCAGCTCCCTCACAATGTGAACAGCCTGGTTAAACTGGTGTGAACATGGCCCAGTTCACCAGAAAGCACCAAGGTTCTGAGACTCCAGAACAGAATCAGAACCTGGACAGCGTCTGTCTGACAGTGTTTAAAGTTACAGAAGCTGAAGGTGGCCATGTCTGCAACTATTTATTTTTGATGCCATTATCTCGAGATCCCTTGTTACTTATTTCATTGTCTTGAGACCACAACTTGTTTTCACATGACAGCATGTTCACTTTTTTCTCATTATATCAAGAAATCAGCCTTTTGTTTTCTAGTGATAACCACCTACTGTAACCGATTATCATAAGATAACAAGCTTTTAGTTATTCAAGATTATAAGATTATCACAGAAAGCTTGAAAAAAAGGAGTTAGGTTCTCATTTAACTGGTAGTTGTCATAACTACCACATGAGTAAAAAAGTAAGTAAAAGTATAAATGTGGCTTTCTGACTGTCCCCAAACCAAAACATTAGGGCTGCAACGATTAATCGACAATAAAAATAGTCGACAACCAATTTAGCAGTCAACTATTGTCTGCAAAAAAAAAATAAATAAAATAAAAAAAAAACATAAAAAAAAATACGTAGATGAGACATCGTCTTCTAATCCTATCTCTGCTGAGAGTAGCTCAAGTCCCCCAGGGGAAAAATATGGCAGCCGACCACGGAACAGGATGTCTGTGAGAGGACATCAAAAGTCTGCGATAACTTCATGTTACTTACAAAATTAATTAAATACATGTGAGATTTGTAAAGCAGACTTGTGTACCACGGAAGTACGTCTGCAATGCTCCAACATTTAAAGATGAGGAACGTCGGACTTACATAACAACCTCATGCAAGATTTCAAAGCTGAAAGTGAAACAATAGCCATTTCATAATTATGAGATACATAATCCGATGGGTCGAATAATCGTTTTAACAGCTGATGACTAATCGACAATCAGAATAGTCATTAGTTGCAGCCCTACTTAACATAACAAGGTCCTCTTGGTTTTATTTTACTGTTTAGAAGATCAAGATAACAAGCAACCTGTTATCTTGAGATAATGATTTTTCATGCATGGTTGCTCTTAGCTTCCATACAAAATGCTCTGAGGTCACTGACTTTGGTATCAAACTACATATCAGTCCAAGTGTGGTAAACAGGTCATACCTGGTGGCAGGAAAGGAAAGTAACATCAGCTTCCAGTCTTTCATTGCGTTATTATACACATTCTTTCCTTTGCTGAGTTGCTGAGAGTGGTTGAGCCAGAGAACAAAGACGTAAACCCCAGCTTACCTTCCAAAGCTGCCCTGAGTTTTCATGGTAATTTTCATTCATTTTCGACAGGTGAAGGAATCACTTTAGGCAGGCTCCGTGACTCAAAGAAATTCACTTCATGAGAAAAAAAGAATCCCAGGTTTACAATCTAAATGACATATTTGTGTTTTGTTACATTATTAAACACTGCTGGTTGTTTCTGAAATCAGCTGTCTGACAGTCACACACTAACAATGGCTTTTTTCCCCCCTGAGTACTATTCACAGGTTGCTACAAGTCTTTGTTTGCTCTCAATGTCTGCCTCCCTGTGATGTTCGGATACATTCCTCTCTGACACCTGGAAGCTGAGGCTCCTCTCAGGAAGCTGAAAGCCTCAACAAATATAGAATGTGTCTTAAGGGATCTATGGGTCCACACTTGCAGGCCCAGGGGAACATTACATAATAACGTGGTGTGCTTTAATAAATAAGAAAAATTTTGAGATCACAACAAAGTTTAAACACAATGGCACTGCATACTTATTTTGTTTTAATATAAACCCTAGCAGAGTGAGAGAAATGATTCAAGGAGGGTAACGTTCACAAATACGCACAAATACGTGAATTATCTCAACAAAATCAATTAGTTGGGAAAACCAAGAGGCCATTTTCATGTAAACTTAAGAGTTTGAGTTGGCCTCAAAACTCAGAAATCTACAGCAAACAGTTGCCTTGAAATTTTGAGTTTGGATAACATTTTCATTTTTACAGTGAAGAAGATGTAACGTCAAACACTGCATGTTGTGTTTACAGTGGTAAAGACGGACGCCAGATGTTAGCATGTGTCTATCAACCTCTAAGTTGTTGTAAAATCAGAACTGACAAAATCCTGATATATATTGTTTGGTCCATTGTTTGATCTTGCTATGTCATGATTCCTCTGCCACACATCTGTGACATCTGTCTCACCTCAGTGACATAAAAGTCAGATAAAATGCCACATGACTGTTGCTTTAAAAAACGTGTGTATCTGATTTAGTACCACATTTGAAAGTCACCTAAACCGGCTTTGAATAAATTGGATTTGTGTTGTTCGGGCTGTAATGAGAAGAAAGATATGGGTCACATATGGAGGAAAAAAGTCTGATTTAGGGCACTTTTGCCTGAAGTGAATGTAGCCTAAAAGAAACACGTTCACAGTGAAAAGCAAGCCAACATTATTTATAAAGCACTTCAAAAGCAGTAGATACTGACCAAAGTGCTGAACAGTAAGCATAAAATAAGACCAAAAACTAAAAAACAAGATACAAATATATAAATACCAAAAATTATATTTTAAAATAATAATAAAATCAACTCTCATGCTGGGTTAAGCACCAGAGAGAAGAAATGGGTTACAAGGAGAGATTTAAAAACTGTTCTGTGACTGTAGATGGATTAGAACATGGTGGATGTTCTCAGGACACCTTCAGCAGATAACCTGGAAATTCTTTTCTGCTTTTTGTTTGCTGGGATACATTAGATTTGTTTCAGTTGGTTTGGAAAAAACGAAAGAAATCGGCCTGTTGTGGTTTTTCAGAGGGTGGCTGTCGACAAATTTAACGTATGCCATATGAAAAATAAGAGATGTGGTCACTACCCAAAACAGTTTTGTGGAAAAAGACAAAGAAAACATCTTTGGTCATATTTGACAGAAACAAAAATGGATGTACATTTTTATGATTGTGGTTTGCTTGAGTCCTTCATGATTATTCTTCCATTTCAGTGAATATAGGCTAGTATTCTACACAAGTAAAAACAGCTGATTGTTCTTTTTGTAAAAACTGTCATCATGTGCAACTCTTTCAAGAAATAGCAAAAAACACACGGATTACTGAATTTGTAAATTATTTCTATGAACATTTTCTCATTTACAACCTAAAATGTACAAAAATATGTATGTGGAAGTATGTAGGGTGAAAATGATGCTACAGCTAGCTTATCATGACACAAAGACTCCAAACACGAAGTAACAGTTCACCCAGCTCTGGATTAAAGTACAATCTTGTCTTAAAAATCATTGACTGTGTTTATTACATTTAGCAAAACAGAGTTACAGATGTTTTTGTTTGGACTGAACTAGCAAGGTAGCTTAAATATGTATTTGTTAGCTAATCTTGCTGGTAATGCTACTTGTGGGCAGGTTTACATGGCATCAGAAAAGGTGGAAAAAGGCATGAACAAAACAATTTGCTCTGACTATTTTTGAGAAAAAAAATTGTTTAAGTTTTTATGATTTTTTGCTCATCTGGGTACACTTTGATTATTCTTCCATGTTAGTGAATATAGGCCAGTACTCTCTTCAGGTGGAAACAGTCAGCTGATCTTATTTGATCATACTGTATCTGATTAATGTTCCACCTCTCTATTAGACAAAAAAAACAAAAAAAAAAACAAAAGAAAAACACGCAAATTAATTTTTTTTTTTTTTTTTTTTTTTTTTTGTGAGTTTTATCATTTCTATTCACATTTTATTTGCAACTGTAGATGGAGTTATGTAAAGCCTGGCAGTTATGCTATTGCTAGCTTAGTATGACACAAAACCACCTAACCTAACAGCCCAGTTCTGGGTTAATACAACCATGTCTCTAAAATGCTGAGAGTGGGGTGTGTTAATTACTGTTTAGGATCACTTTCTCACTTACTAAAACTGAGTGATTACCTTTTGTTTTTTGGATGGATTAAACTAGCATGGTAAATAAATGTTGATTGCTTAGCTAATCTTGCTAATAGTCCTATTTTAACCAGGTTTTCATGGCATTAGAATAAACACTAAACTAAGCTAACTTTAGATTTCTAATATGTTTGAACACAGGAAAGTATTTTTTTATTTTAAAGTCCTTATACAGTTAAAACGTGTGCCTGTATGTTTTGTTTTTTTTTTGTTTGTTTTTTTCCCCTTATTTCCTCATTTTGCCAAGCTTGTTTTGCAGTCACACACTTTTCTCCTCCCCTTCCAAATCTATGCCACATGAAAGCAGCGCACACCGTCTCTCCATGTCAGAGGTGTGTTATTAGCGTCCACAGACTCCAGAGTGTCTGCTGCACTGTTACCTCCCACAACCTCCTTTACACGCACCCTGCTTGTGAGTGTAAAATATATGGCTGGGTGCAACCAGTATCTGTTGTCTGACTCATTCTGCCGAGCAGCAGATAAGCACCGTCAGCGCCTTTATGTGTGTGAGCAGAATTCACACGTAAACACATGCAGAAATTAATATGCTAACACCTGAGTGAAATACACAAAATACATTTTAATTTTGTAATTATCTTCAGGAAACTTGATAATGTTTCAATGAGACAAATTGTTGTGCTTCTTCATAGCTACAATTGACATAAATAAAACAAATAAAAAATAACCTGAGTACGGCGTGTGTTATTATAATTTTTACATGTCATTTTTAAAATCTTTTAGCACCAACTTACTCATTTTGTGTACTTAAAGCACCCAGAGTCTGACTATGTTAGTGGGCAGGAACTAAATGGCTACTTTATATATTTATATACATGCAGATAAGTTAAAAACTCGTAGTAAGCTTTATTAAGTCCTCTCTGGTTTTAACAGGCTTTGATAAGTTTGGTAAAAAAAAAAAAAAAAAATGATTTTGTCATGTGGATGTCATGGGGTCATCTCCAGTAAGAGTTGGCCATCTGGAAGATTTGGGCCTTGATGTTTAAAAGATGTGGAGATAAGTAAGATCATAATTTCTTCTCTTAAAATGGCCTTAAGTCTAAGAAGGAAGAATAAAATACATATGCAGACTGAGACACAAGTCTAATAGACTTGGGCACCAGCTTAATAAATTCTGCTCTTATGTGACATATTAAAAATCTTGACACAATATCGCTTTAAAAGCAAGCTGTAAAACAGCCTGAAGGCTTCACATTTTATACCCATCCTGTCAGATTTTACCAACTTGCCCTGAAGAAAATCACATGCCAGAAATAAGGCATCTTGACGATCTTGCTTTGTCTTTTTGCAGGCCAAAACTAGTCTAGTCAAACTGGTGCTGTCACAGTTTAACCATGGCTTTACACGCCGTTGCTTCTTTGGGGATTAGTTTTTATTCTAATTAAAACCTTTTAAATGCTCTAAATATGAAGCAGACAGCTAACTATCCTGGTTGGAGTATTAATAGATTTAAAAGTAAAGAATGGCAATGGCTTACTTTTTTATTTGCTATTAATATATATAACAATCAATAAAAGAATAGCCAAATGACGGATTCTATACAGTTAACCAAAACAATCTTTTCCCACTAATTCTGATGGTCATAATTATGGGTTCAGAAATTTTGATGACTTGGCTAACTTAAATTTTTATTTTTAATAAGTACAAGAAACTGCTTTATTATTACGACTCACATTAACAGATTATTTTCTTGCTATATTTTCTTGCTAATAGTATGAGAGCATGAGAGGTTAATTTCTTTCTGTTTTGAATATTCTTCCATATTCAGTGCCAAATAAATTATATTCCTTACCCCTTAGCTAAAGAAGTTGCACTTACGTTACCCACAATGCAACCTGACCACCAAGTTTGGCCTCATATTCGCACGTATGTTAAATGTTCAGTTTTTGAGCCACTCTACCCAAGCAGAGATGACCAGAACATCAAAAGGAATAATACAACACAAATATTATGTAACTATGGCTATGCTAAGCTAACATCAGGTTAGCTTAGCTTATCTGTAAACAAAGATCTAAAACAGGAAGTTAGCATGGGTCCATCTTATGCTAACTCCATTGTTTCCCAAAAGAAAATAAGTTTACTTGAGTGAATGTGGATTTGTGAATTTTAGCAGACTTTTAGTAGTTTTTTTCTTTTCTTTGTTTTGGTCGTAAAAATAATTCCAGAAGAACATTTTAAGCAAACAACAGAATAATAGCAAATAGAGTAGAAAATAAAAAGTTCCTAACATAAATATGAAGATATTTCAAAAAGTAAAAATACAAGAAAAAAGAAGAAAAAAGCACAGGGCTCAGGTCAAAATGTCGAGAGTCTGTTTTCCTGGATCAGTAGACGGCTCCCATACTCTGTGTTGCTGACGGTGCTGTTGGTGGCGTGTGGTGTGTCTGGCCTGAATGTGGCAAACCTAAATGCACACCCTGCTGCTGGTACCAGTTCTGGTGTGTGTAATCATCCATGTAAGCGGGTGATGAATCGACTGGAGGCTGATATGGATCCTGTCCCCTGCTGGAAGGATCCAGCATTGAATTATTTTTCATGCCGCTGCTGTTTGTGTTGTTGCTGCTATTGTTATTGCTATTGTTGTTACTGTTGCTGTTTCCGTTTTCCCACACAGCTGGGGACGGGGGAGAGTTGCAGGCCATGGAATCGCTGGCTTCTGGACTGTGTTCAAGAGGGACATCTCTGAGAGGAAACTCTCCATTCTTGAAGAGTTTCTTAAACTTGGAGCGACGGTTCTGGAACCAAATTTTCACCTGGATGGAAGAGCAGGAAATATTGAAGCAACTTGAGATTCAACATCACAAAGACAACCTTGAAATACAGTAGTACTATATTGACAAGAAAGAATACATGGAGTTGGATCTAAACATTGATGATATTTTCATGTTTGGATGCAAATGATTTAGCTACAGCAGAGGCTGGTTAGCTTAGCCTAGCTTAGCTTAGCAAAAATACTGGAACCAGAAACAAATATCGGTCCTGTTTCAAACTGCAGGTACAAGACCACTTGAAAGTTGTGATTTTAACACTTTTAGCATCTGGCTTGGTCTTTTCCCAAACTAGTTATGTGCTCTGTAGCACCATAAAAGATTAAAGAAGATCCCACATGGTCATTTAATCCACATTAAGACAAGATGTTTTTTTTCTCTCTCTCTCTCTCTCTCTCTCTTTTTAGCTTATTGTGGTTAATTGTTTTTTCTTTCACCATGTCATCCCCGAACATACCCCTTTCCAGGCAGTGCATTGAGCAAATTGACCAGCTGGTGAACTTAGAGGAGCATTTATCTGCTGAAAAGACATTTTAAACACTTAAAAGCTGCTTTCATACATGCACTGGAGTCCTAACATGTTCTACACATGTTTTTTAATGGCTGACTTTAACTTCTACAATATTAGCTCTGTACTTTTTGCAGAGATTTTCCACCAAACTCCCAGGTACATCAGCAAGTGGGACAATGGAACAGTAGATATCCTGGAGTATTTACTGCTACTGAGCAGGTTTAGTGAGTGAGTGAGTAATTGTTCTACTAAGCTGTTTGCTACTTTCCACTCATTCCTTGCCATTGTGTGTAGGTTCAAATACACATGTTATTGATATCAACACAATAAAGTTCATCATGGAGCCTCACTCACTATATTCAACAGTGACTTCCATGGTCTACTTTTAGCACATTTTTTATGTTTAGCCTCCTCTGTGCTCTGGACAGATATTCCCACACATTTCTAGTTGATCGAGTGCTTCTAGAAGAAAGTCTCTTGCTTGTGAGAACAGCAGTTGTGAGAAAGATCAAACCTAAATGTTTGCACTTTCTCCTTAACATTTCTGATGTTCATGTGTTAAAACAGCTCCAGTTAGTGAGAACAGAACTTCTCCTTTATTGAAGGGCTCACTTAACATCTTTAGCCAAAGAAAAGTCTAAAGAAACACTATGACTTTTTATATTTAAAACTAAACTAACTGTACATAGATTGGATGTGGTCTTCCTCATTATTAGACAGGAACTTCACACATGAATGTTGATTCCTTGGCATGAAATAACATGAGATGCATCAAACCATTCTGCAATCATTAGGAATGAAATAGCTGGAAGAACAGAACTGCAGGAAGTAGACTGTTACAACTGCAAATGGTCAGACAAATATGACAGCATTGTTCTATATACCTTTTTATAAAACAGATCAAAATAAACTAGATTAAAGTCATATAATATTAGAAATACAGAAAAAATCCTTGTACAAGGCTGTAGAAGTAAAATGTTGGTTATGAAAATGTAAAAAAAAAGAGTTATGAATCCAATGATTATATATATATATATATATATATATATATATATATATATATATGTATATATATATATATAGTGTGTGTGTGTGTGTGTGTGTGTGTGTGTGTGTGTGTGTGTGTGTGTGTGTGTGTGTGATCTAATAACAGTGACAGCTACTACAGTCCTGTTATATCAGAGCGAATGACATGTGGAGGAGTGGATTTGTTGTCTTAAGGCCTATGAACGTTACTGAAGCGTGACACTGAACAATGATTTACAGCAGCCGCGATAAAACAACCTGGACCTTAAGTTTTGTCTTTATCACTGGAGCAGAGATGATTCATGAGGTGGTAAATCATTACATAATAAAAAACAAGCCTAACAACTCCAAACACTGCTGACAGCCACCTCCGACTCTTCATTCAGTCATTTTCTTTTTCTGTCTCATGTTTATCTTAATTTTGCCTGAGAGAGAATCATGTAGTCTGTTTTTAACTTATTTACATATATTAGATTTTTTTTTTTACTCCATTTCTCTCCTCACTTAATTTAGTTTCAGTCACCTTTTTCAGCTGGTACATGTTGACCAGCTGCCATCAATCCTTCCCCTTCAGTCCACATGACCTGACACCCCAACTGAGGCTAAAATGAAAATTTCTCTTTGGTCGTCAGACTTTCAGTCACCACTCAACAATCTACAGTGCAGGATCACATTTACATCCCTTCATGTTTTCTATAGAAATGTTGGTCTTCTCTTGGTGTCAGCTTAGCGTTGCAGCCTCACCTGTGTCTGTGTGAGGCCCAGCTGTGCAGCCAGCTCGGCTCGCTCCGGCAGGGCCAGGTACTGTGCAGACTGGAACCTCCTCTGCAGCACGGCCAGCTGGTAGCTGGAGTAGATGGTCCGCGGCTTGCGCACCTTTTTGGGCTTCCCGTTGACCATCCGAACTTCCAGGTCAGGTTCCTCTTTCACTGTGGAAGGAGTGGGAACAAGCAGGGAATGTCATACTGCAGCAACATGGCGATGCTCGGCTCTCTGACCTTTCAACGTGACTGTGACTCACTTTGTTCAAACAATGAGGTGATGCTGCAGGAGGTCTCTACGAGCCACTTTGTGCAGATATGTTGTCACACAAAAATAACCACGGCCTTTACAACCCTGAAATTTCAAAGAAATTCCGCCAGCGCTCTGAACTTATAATTTGGCCTGAGAGTCTCCCACAGCCTGGGAGGGAGACGGAGATTTATAGGTGCTTTTCATGTAGCCTGGAGGCCAACGTGGGTTCATCTCTCCCCACTTCTACAGCTATTCCTGCATCGGATTGTGCCTGTTTTTTCTTTAAATATATAACCAATCTCACTTACAGTAAATAGATTTGGTCAACTTGTATTCATCTCATCCTGGGGGTGGGGGGCGGGGGGGGGGGGGTGGGGGCTGGATTTGTATAAACCTTCATTCACCGCAATTTGCAAATAATAATTCATGAAAGTCACCAAAAAGTTTACTTTTTCAAGAATTTTTTTCCAGCCTGTACATCCACAATTTTAAGATTAGGAGATGTTTTAAAAGCTGAGTCAGTATATCCAAATACAACAAATTATTGTCCTTAATTTACAGCTAAGGTCCGAATTTTATACACGATGTATGTGAAGAATAAATTGCATCAAAATAAATGAATCATGCACAGATTATTTAAAAATTGTATATACTGTAAAAAAACAAATAGCCTGGATAAAAACTAACAATAAATAAACAAAATGCAAATTACAAAACATAAATAAACTTTGAATAAATAAAAAATAAAATAAAATATTGACTAAGAAATCTCTCTTATTGGCAGCCTTTGTTTCGCTCGTGGCTGCAGGCCTTGCGTGATAAGCTGGATGATTCAAAGGCCAAGGTTGGCTGACATGTCGTGACACCTGACGAGCGTGGCTGAGGGCCAAAGTCCCCCGGGGCCATTTCCAGAAGTCAAACCCAACTGGAATGCCAAAAAAACAGAGCACCAGTCTGTCGAGTTTGTTCTCTCTCCTTACTTTGCATAGACACCTTCCAACTCAAGGAAGAGCCAGAAGCGGGAAAAACTCTTTAACGTGTCGCCATTTACGCTCCGCGGCGCTTCGTGTGATCAGTGTGTTGTTTGTGTGTTTGATAAGACATTTATACACAACATCCAAGTTTTTAACCCAGCGCCCTCTGACTGATGGATATTTTGGTGTTGAAATAAATTAAAGGAGATGGGAACACTTTTACTTCTATTTTTGTCAATATTTCCATTTTAAGTTTTACAACTTCAGAAAGTTAGAAATGACTGGTTTCATTTTACAGCTGAAAAAAAATGCTCATTTTAACTCAACATGACAAAAAGGCTTCACTTGGTTGCGTTTGTGTTGTTCTCGCCCGTTTTAAAAAACAATAATCCTTTTCTGATAGTGGTTTAACAAGTTTAACATTACAGATAATCTGTTTAAAGTGTGTACAGCTGTTTCCAGTGTGGAGTGGAAAACTAGAGAAAAAAAAGTCCTGAGTAAACTTGTGTAGTTTGTTTGGATATAAACAGTTTTATATTTAGTTTTACATTCAGGACGAAGACGATTTGGGAAAATTTGACTTTTTACATTAAAAATTATTTCTAAGTGTCTGAATCGGTAAGATTTGGTCTCAGTTTGGAGGCTGCAGCTGGAACTCACCACTTTCCAGCAGCGTAGACTGGACGTCCCTGCTGAAAGCTCCGTGCTCCCTGTACGCTGCGGGGGGGTACGGGTACTCTGCTTTACCGACCGGGTAGGCACCTCCCGGAGCCATCCCGTTCAGGTTGTAGTGGTGGTAAGCGTACGGGTTCATGTGCTGGGCTGAATACGGCTGCTGCGCCTGGTAAAAATCCTGCGTGCCGTGGAGCGCGCTCTGGCCGCTGTAGAAGCCCATGTCCGTGGAGGAGGACTCCGGAAGGGTCGGAGAGTCCTTAGTAGCCGATATGGAGCCCCCAGCTATGGGGAGGGACGGCTTTTTCTCCTCGAAGACAGGTGATGATTGCCCGTTCATTATTTCAGTTTTTGGTGGCGGTGTTTGCTCCAGCTCCGTCTATCCTCTCAGTCAGTGTGGAGCTGGCGTTCCCAGACTCCCCTGACGCAGCAGCCAGGCTGTCCACCGTGGCGGGCGGCGCCCAACCCAACAAGAGCTCCTAATTACAGGGCGCGCCGAGCTGAGCCAAGCCAGGCAGGACAGAGAGGAGTGGATGTCTCCTTCTCATTGGCTCGCTTGCTCGCTCCCTGCCTCTGCCCTGAAGCCAAGACAGTGCTGACTGTCGCCTGTCTGGCTCCCTTCTTCTCCCCACAGAAACCTCCACTAAGCCTCCCCCTTGGGCTTGAACCAGAGCGCATAAACAGTTGGCAAGCTTCATTTAGGAATCCTCTCGCAACTCCCTCAAAATACACTAAAGACCCAACATGCAAAACTTTCTAAAGCTTCAGCAGCCAGCTCACGCATAATAAGGATGTGATAAGGAGTGTTTGCGCATTTTCTTTCAGGTGCTGCCTCCTATTCACATGCAAATACACAGCCAGGTGCTGTTGAAGATGCGTGTTGGGGGTTATTTACAGTTAATCAGGGCTTTTAAGAAAGGCTTTCTTTATTTACACTGGTCTACGTGCCCCCCGAGCTTCTTCCATGTTGAGGGAAGTCACACAGACACCAGCGGGGGTGTTTATCATCCTCAGAAAACCATGTGAATATAACTGATGGAAAAGGAAAACTTTAACAGAGCTTCACACAAAGAAATACCGAAATACTAAAATAGGGATTGATGAGCAGAAAAAAAAGTATCCTCTTGTAACAAGCAACCAAGAATATGCCCCCTTAAGGTCATCACTGCTTTTCTACGTAGAAGTTGAAGTCCATGCAGTGACGTGCCATCACCACAAGGTGTCACTGTTTAGATGTAAAAATCAGGGCACATACTGAGCGCATGCAACTTAGTCCTTTAAAACGGCTTTAAAATGGACAAAATATATTGATTTTAACATCTAATCACAAACAACAAACAATTACAAGTTAAGTAAATGCAATAAGTTATTGCCATTAACTTTTTGTTAACTCCTTTCTCATTTCCTTTTTTAGAGCTACTGAAACAAAGGTCTAAAAATCTACCAACTCAACCCTAATTGTTTATCCATTATTTTTAACTCACTTTTCACAGCAAATTCAGATGTTAAGTCCTGATTCAGCCCTCATTTCTTTACATTGAGTTTTCTATCAGCCAGACCTTCTAGAAATCTTTAAAGTGGTGCATTTCTTCCTGCTTTGCTGCTATGCGGACGCTTCCTGCCTTGCTCTCCCTTATGCTTGCATTTTTCTTATTTTTCCTTATCTTTACCGGCAAGGAATTTAAGAACAATGACTCCTTGTCACTTATAAATCACTGCAAGAAATATATATTTTGATAAATCTAATTGATTGCCATTGAATAACTAGTGGAATGATGTCTCCTAACCCTGCAGTATCAGTGAGCTGCACTGAGTGTGAGCAACTTTCTTTGAGGATAACACAGCTGGAGAAGAGGACGGAAACACTTCCAGGCATTCGTGTGAATTTTTTGACTCTGTTGTAGCTTCTGTACATGCTACTGAGTTGTCAAATGGATTGAGTCAAATCTTCATCATGAAGGCATGTCGAATGTGGAGCCTCCCACTACAGACCTGGCTGATAAGCTTCCTTGGATGTGTTCAAATGACACTGGAATAGCTGGGAAAATCCCAAACTGGACCATCAGACTGATCTCTGCTACTGGAACAGTGTTGGTGCCAGACCAAAGTCATCAACCCCGGCCAGAACATGGTCTGATGTTGTTTGTCGCAGAGGTAAATCCAGCAGGAAATTTAAAGCTCCAGCACTCACTCCACCACCTGAAGTCTCACTGCATAATAAATATGATGTGTTGAGTCATATTAAAATGAATGATGATGAATGTAATGCAAGGATCTATAAAAACTCAAGAAATAGCCCTAAAACTCAGCCCAGGGCTAACCAGACCAGGAGGAGAGGCCAAAATTCCACAAACAGGAGGACTAGAGAAGCCATCGGCGCCTCCACACAAAAACAAATGGACACAATTCTGATTGGGGACTCCATAACACAGCATGTGAGGATGGCAAAGACAGAAAATTTAACACTTTTTGATACATCAGTCAGGGAACTGACAGAGATCTTGCTGACCATTCTGTCTTCACATCCAGATGGTATGAAGATTATTGTCCACACAGGGTCTTTTGATATTCTGAGGAGGAAAACTGTCTCTGAGATCCTGAAGAAAGACTTTTCTCTGCTGTTGGAGAGACTGTGTCAGTTTGGAGCACCATGTTTACATTTCAGGACCCATTCCTACAGCAGGTAAAGGAATTGAACTTTTCAGTAGAATTCTTGGCCTGAACACATGGTTATCAAACGCATGTATCATCCATGGGATAAAGTTCATTGATAACTTCAATATCTTTTGGAACTGTAAGGAGCGATTCAGACCTGATGGTGTGTATCCAAATCTAACTGGATGCAGATTACTTGGTGCACACTTGCATCATGCTGTTGGGACAGCAAATCCAAACATGAGTGTACAGATAAGAGCGAAGGACACAGCAGAGAGGCGATCTACTCCCAGCTCTCCCCCCTCACCAGACCCTCTTCTCCACATCACCCAAGGTCTTAAAAGGATGTCTCTATCCAGGTCTGAACCCCAGCGACCACCAACTACCAAGAAATACAGGGCTCCCCCTACTCCCCCTCCTCATCCTCCTCTTAGATCATCTGTCTTGACCGAGCAGGGCACGGGAGGATGTGCAGGAGGTTCCCAGAGCAGCAGCAGAATTCACAACAAAGATAACATGCCATGATGCGTTCAGGGTCTTTGCTGTAGTTTTGCTTCTACTGACAGCTGTTCTGAGATCAAGCCTGGACCCAGTAGGATTCCTGTGTTAGTAAAATAAGGAATCGAACACGGTCAGTTTGTGGGGTGAATCGATATAATCTGTTAACTATACCTTGAAAACCCCAGAATACAACAGAGACCAGTGTAAACTTCTGTCCAACAAGTCACTGTTAGTTAATGACTTCATCATTTCTCACAGTTTAGATTTTCTTTTTCTGACAGAAACATGGTTAACAGAAGACACAAGTGCTACAGTTCTTAATGAAACAGCACCCCCTCATTTTAGTTTTATGAATAAATGTCGAAACGGGAGGAAAGGGGGAAGAGAAGCTGCCTTATTTAAAGATTCATTCCAGTGTAAAGAGATTTCATTTGGTGATTTTACTTCTTTTGAATATCTTAGTTTTATTTTAAAAATTTCAGTCCGGCTTCCGACCTCATCACAGCCCTGAAACAGCTCTGGTCAAAGTGTTAAATGACATTAGGTTGAATACTGATTCTGGTCAAGTATCAGTCCTGGTTCTGCTGGATCTCAGTGCTGCATTTGATACTGTAGATCACAGAATCCTGTTGCACAGGCTGGAAAACTGGGTTGGACTTTCTGGAGCGGTCCTTAACTGGTTCAGGTCCTATTTAGAAGGC
Source organism: Melanotaenia boesemani (assembly GCF_017639745.1). Classification (NCBI taxonomy): domain Eukaryota; kingdom Metazoa; phylum Chordata; class Actinopteri; order Atheriniformes; family Melanotaeniidae; genus Melanotaenia; species Melanotaenia boesemani. Next base: position 17,716,774 of record NC_055683.1, on the reverse strand, counting down.
CGGAGTTATTTTGTTACGATCGGCAGCTATGAATCCGAGCGAGTGGCCATGACTTGTGGAGTCCCCCAGGGGTCAGTCCTTGGAACTCTTCTGCTCAACTTGTATATGCTCCCTCTGGGTCAGATATTACAGAATTATAGCATTAATTATCAAAGTTATGCAGATGATACACAACTTTATGTGTCTCTGTCACCAGATGACTGCAGTCCAATAGACTTATTGTGTCAGTGTCTGGAGCAAATAAACACCTGGATGAAGAAAAATTTTCTACAATTAAATGAAGACAAAACTGAGATTATTCTGTTTGGTAGCAAAGAGAAGAGGGTCAGCATTGGTAAACCCCTGGAGACTCAGGCTCTTAAATACACCAACCAAGTTCGTAACCTTGGAGTGTTGATACATTCAGACCTGACTTTTAGCAGCCACATCAAAGCTTCACTAAGAAGCTTTTTACTAGAAACATCAACAGAATTAAAAGTTTATCTACCAGAAAGACCAGGAGAAACTCCTCCATGCATCTATCTCCAGTAGGCTGGATTACTGTAATGGTCTTTTAACAGGACTCTCTAAGAAGAGCATTAAACATCTGCAGCTCATCCAAAACGCTGCTGCTAGAGTTTTAACCAGGACTAAGAGATCTGAACACATCACACCAGTTTTGAAATCTTTACACTGGCTATAAACCTAGCAGAGCTCTTAGATCCAAAGACTCTGGTCAACTAGTCCAAACCAGAGTCCAGATCAGAGTACAGGCTAAACATGGAGAAGCAGCATTTAGCTGTTATGCTGCAAACAAGTGGAACAAACTGCCAGTGGAGATTAAACTTTCACCAAAATGTAGAAATTTTTAAGTCCATGTGAAAAATATTTATTTCATCATGCGCCTGTGCATGAAATCTGCATGTTAACTTTTTAACTCATCTTGCTTTTAATCAATTTAATGTAATCTATTATTTTATTGTTATTTTTTTTTATTCCTGTTGTGTGTTTTTGCCTTTTACTATTTCTTAATATTTGTAATGCTTTTGTTATATGTAAAGCACTTTGAATTGTCCTGTTCATGAAATGTGATGTACAAATAAACTGCATTTTCAGTTTATTTTTTGTTTACTGGTTATCCAAGCATCAAAAAGGATCACAACTCAATGGATGAACCAATGTCACATTAAATGAATTGGAAAGTAGTTTTTGTTTTTTAAATTGTGTCTAGTAGCTCGTCGCCAAGACAAATAGGTCACCCTTTCATTAGTCATGTAAAAAATGTCAAAGTTAACAGAATCTGACAGAAAAATTTTTTTATTTTTTGTACCGGCAATTTAATTCCCAAAGGGCCGAAAACATGACAAATCTCATCTTTCCTTAACCCATAAAAGCCTCATGTGACATATTTGATACATAGTTTATTGAGACATTTTGCTTCACTTTATGGTAAAAACTTTGTTCAAACTCCCGTTCAACATAATCTGATACTTGTCTTCTGCCCCATAAGCAGAAAACGCACTATAATAATGTTTAAATAGCCCATGGTAATAAATAGAACAAAAACTGTTACATTTTGTTAAAGAGCCAAATAAAGACCTTGTATTTTAAAAATTTGTACTTTTCTTACCATTTTTAATGGGTTGGGTCTAGAACCTGTTGCACTTACAACGGTAACCAAGCGGTGTGGGAACATCTGTACAGAGAACAGAACAAAAGGCAGAAACATTAAAAAGAAGAGCTTTGGGAAGTTCTCCAGGAAGCCTGGAAAACTATTCCTGCAGACTACTCCAAGAGATGATGAGAGAGCTTCTCTAGGGGAAATTAAAGCTACTCACACCAAATGTGTTTCCACTTGTGTTTGATCATTTTCTTTGTGGCAATAAATAAAAAATACAGGTGGCTCAAACCTCTGCACAGTTCTGCACCACCTGTCATTTGTATCATGAGGGGAAATGACACATGTGCTGCCAACCTCTTAATAAACACCTTGAAGTATGAGGCTCATATGCAAAGGTCTGGGCACTCATGATCTAAATTTCTGTTCCTGTTAACAGTTCAGCAGGAAGATGAAACAACCTCCAAAAGACATGAACATCTTCTATGTACATATATATATATATATATATATATATATATATATATATATATATATACATATATATATATATATATATATATACATATATTCTGCGGACATCCTCTAAATGTAAGGCTTGAAACTTCAGAAATAAAAGGTTAAAGTGGCATTTGGTGGATTATGTTAACAGCTGAGGCGGCACAGCCATGTGGCAAAAATCAGCTTCTCGCTGAGTTAAGAAACTTCGTAAATAAGGAAGATAAAGTGTTTGTGGGTGTATTCGGTTCACCACTTAAACAAAGCACCAACAATCAGAAAACCAGATTCTCTTGCAGTGATAAGGCTAAATTAGGATTTTTAAAAAAGCACTTCCAGTAAATTTATTAATGTATTAGAAAATTTACGAGTTAATTTCAGATTTCTCTCTAAAATGGTGAACTAATATGTTATATACTCATTATATGCAAAGTGAAATATTTCAAGCAGCTATTTGTTTTAACTGTGATGACTATGGCTTGCAGCCTATGAAAACCCACCACACACAGACCTGGACATGGGCTTCAAATGTCGTATTCCTCTTGTGAAGCGTCTTACCTGGACTAAAGGAAATATGAACTGATGAGCAGTGGTCCAAAGTGCTCTTTTGAATGAGGCAAATTCTGCATCTCATTTGGAAATCCAGGTCCCAGAGTCTGGAGGAAGACTGGCGAGGCAACGATCCAAGTCACTTAGAAGTTTCCAGTCTGTGGTGATGTGGGAGCCATGTCAGAGTCCAGAATCAACACAGCCGTCTACCAGGTTTTAGAGCGCTTCGTGCATCCTTCAGCTGAAAAGCTTTTTGGAAATGCTGACTTAAGTAAACCCTCTAGACCTGAACCCTGTAGAAAATCTATGGGACATTGCTAAGAAAGCTGCTACTGAAGCATCCCTGTCTTGCATTCCACCCCCGCAGTAGGCTGATAACATCCATGCCATGCTGCAGCGAGGCAGGAATTCATGCACAAGTACTGAGTTCATATGCAGGACTATACTCTTCACATGGTCACATTTCTGTATTCAAAATCTTTTTTTATAGATTTCATGTAATATTCTAATTTTCTCAGATTCTGATTTTTTGGTTTTCATAAGCTTTAAGCTATAATTGTCAAAATTATAACAAATAAATGCTTAAATTATCTCACTTTGTATGTAATAAGTCTAAATATTAGTTTCCATTTTTACATTGAATTACTTGAATAAATTAAGTTGTGCAGAATATTCAGATTTTTTTTGAGTTTCACCTTTAAATATCGGCTGGTAATATTGGTCCAGTTTTACTTATCGGACCCACGTGTTTAAATAAACATACCGATACCGACAACACAAATATATTGTGTATTCCTAATACTTCTAAAGGTGCTGCTTTCTTTATCCACTATTTCTGTAACATCCTTTGCTTGCCACTAAGTTTCCAGCATCTTAAAGTCACACAACTTACAGGTTTCGTTTTTTTATTAGCATCTTTCACCATGTCATATATAGTAAACCCTCAAATTCTTGCAAAATTAAGTTCCCAAAATTTACAGCTTCATTTTCTTCAGCAAAACCTGCCTTGTTTTCCTCTTTTTAACACAACCGACTCACGCACAACACGGCCTCAAAAAGCACTTCGTGTAACCGTCCACGCTTTCAGCGGCAAGGTTTACTGTTCTTACTCCTTATAAAAAAGGGGGACAGTGAGAGTATATCAGGCCTTGGATGAACAGAGGCGCTTGGCAATGTTATATACAAACAGGTAGTGGGAGTGAAGGGGGGAGGGAGGAGAGTCCTGTGGTCCCAAGTGGACCAAAGCTCAGTTCCCTGTGTGGTCCACGATCCCAGGATGCCCTGTGAGTGAGCTTGTGAAGGATGTGAGGGGTGATGAGGGGTTGTTCTGATGCCCTGCAATTTCTTTTATTGTGTGTTTTTGTGTGGGTGTGTGTGGGGCCTCAGGTAGATTTTTTTTATTACAACTGCAGAAAAACAAACATTCAGTTTCAGGGTCGGTTGGCAAATTGAACGTAGACCAACCAACCAGACTTTACCCTGCTCTGATAACACACTCAATTTCTTCTGTTTATTTATGATACATGTATGTATAAGTACTGTATATGTATTATTTATTATCTTACAAGATTCCCTGATGGCCAGCGCAGAGAAAAAAAAAAAAAAAAGGAGGGGAGGGGAAAAGGAGGCTTGTCCATCTTTTTGTTTAACATACAGTAGAAAGAGCAGAGGAAGGATGCAGTGCCAGGATTGGTCCACAGGGGGAGCACTGTGTCTGATCAGCCCCAATTAGATTAGAGGGAAGAGACAGTGACAGGAAGGAGGGAGGAGAGCGGAGGACTGACGGAGGAGTGAGAGGAGCAGAGTCCACCCAGTCAGATTCTTCTTCTGTTGGGTTGGCTTCATTTGGACAGACAGCTTGTTTATTTGCTTGCTGGGTTTTGAAGTGTTTGTAATCTCCTCATCCTCCTCCCCTCGTCCCTCCTGGATTGAGGTGAGCGATCGACGGAGAGCTGACTGGCCCACGTCTCCCCGGACAGGAGGACAGATGGTGGCATTCTCTCTGAGGAGAAACAAAAATAGAGCAGTCAGGAAATTAAACAGGAATGAAATGAGGATCGTCATTTGTGTTTAGGAGACATGGTGAGTCTCTGCTGCATGTTGGTGCTCTCTACAGTTGTCCAGCTGTGATGTTTATGTGTGGACAGGACAACCAGTGTGGCTTGCACCCAAAATGTCCCATTAACTATTTTGTTTAAATGGCAAAGGCAGATGAAGCCGAGTCCACACCAGTGCTAATCTTAACCTGCATTTTACATTTTAGCATGTACATACATCATCCCAGGTCTACGGTGCTAGTGCTGCGCTGGACTACGTTTTCCTTCAGATCTTCTTTACTTCTTGTCTTCATAGATTCAACAAGGTGTTGGAAACATTCATCAGAGATTTTTGCTTCATATTGACATGACAGCATCAAGCACATCCATGATGAGAATCTCCCATTTTCCCACATTCCAGACGTGCTGAGCACCCCTGGACGTGCTGCATTCTGACACTCAGAACTGGACAGTAACACAAACATCCACCAAACTCAGAGTGAATCACTGGTACATTTATTACCTACGCCGGGGCATTTACAGATGCCACTTTTTATCATTTGAACCTTTTTGGCCCGGTTGTTCAAAAGTAATCCGATCAGATTTCGGTTATCGGATAGGATCAAATCTTGAAAAAGGGAAAAGGGAAATCCGGATTCCAAAATCCACTTGGATCACGTAATCCAATCCTGGTTGTTGTCCGAATGAAACCCTCAGCTTGGGTTGTTCAAAACTTTTGAGCAGAATCCGGATAACTTTAAAAACAGACTTATCCAGATCCCAACAGAGGGCAGGATTACAAGGCGGATTCAAATAATAGAACTTTTTATTTGGTGAATATGCTTATATTTGTATTTTGCACCTGACTTGTTGAACCGTTACAGTGATAAAGACGTTAACTCAGAGACAGGCTCCCGTTAAGCCTTTCAGTGTAGTAAAATAAAATGGTAAAAAAAAAAAAAGAGTAAAAATAAAAACATGACATCATCATGCATAATCAGTAAAGAACCTGTCAAAAAATAAATTTCTAACGACTGCATCCCTCTACACGTCCCATCCGTCCGTCATTCTGACAGAATGACAGAGGTTGGGCCGCTACCTCCACACGGGGCTAAGGTGCGTCTTTAACTTTGTCAGAGAGGGAGTTTCCACCTCGTCACAATGTTATGCAGGACAATACATGCTCGTATGATGTTACATGCTCCCGGTGGTTCCACTCGCAAAGCATGCAAACCATCTCGTCTACCTGCTGCTCTTCACACTGATCTGCATGCTGGAAATCCGGATTTGGTGATCCAATCCAATTTGCTTTGAACAATCGGGGTAAAAGTAAGCTGGAAAAATGGATCAGGAAATCTGCATAGCTTTTATCCAGATTTAAATGTTTTGAATCGGCCACAAAGTCCACAAAGCTTCAGTAAATAAATAATTACTGACGAGCATGTGGGATTACTTTGGGCTTCAAATGTCAAATACTGACCAGCTTACAACACTGATTTACCAGCTAACATATAACAAAATTAAATCACTTTTTAAATGTATTTATATTTAAAGGGGAACAATTAGAAAAATAGCATCATATAATGCTAAAGTAATAAAACAGAGTACTGGATATCCGCTGATCTTGATTTATTGTATCACACATTGACTCAGTAGTAAACATTCTGGTATGGATGCAGCTCCGGTAGAGGGAGGTGTGGCTCATGACACTGTGTGGTCTATAGGGCAGTGCACGACACCAAACCTTGAAACAATTTTACTTTTTGCCTCTTTAAGGCGGTTCTAAAGGAAAAAGTGGGTCCAAGCCGGTACTGGCAGGGTGGAGCTGATAAAGCGGCTGGTGAGTGGATATAAACAAAAACATTCTACAACAAACCAATAAATAAGAAATCATTGATGATTTACAATTTTCAATAAATAAATGAATACATAAAACACGTTCATTTTGGGGACTGACCTTATGTGAGCTTCTTCGCTTTGTTGTAAAGCGAGTCGACCACTTTGCTCATGTTCTGAATGGTCTCCAGCGCCGCCTCGTACGTCTTGTCCACCACCGGCTCATCAAAGACAATCAGCACGCCTTCGCCTTGGTCCAAAATACCTGCCAGACAGCAGGAGGGTAAACAAACAGATAAGACTGAGTCATCTGTAGACTCCAACAAACTCCCACAAACAGTGTTTACAGGATGGGATCAGCAGCCTCTTTGTGATGCGTTTACAGAAAACAGTGTTTACTGAGAAAACACCTTACCATGAAACTTCTTATCCAGAATCATCTGTGATAATTTCCTCTCCACGTCTCGCTGCAAGGACACACAAACTCACTGTGGTTGTTTTCATAGCCAAAAAACCAGAAGAACTATATAAAGCAGTGTGTAAAAGAAACAGAAATGTGAGGGCAAATGGCTTACCTTTGGGAGTTTAATTAGGGAGGAGATGTGTGCGATCTGTTACAGACAACACACAATTATCGGTTTGTGTTTCATTCGTTTATGCGTTTAATCTCTTGGGTGTAAGGAGTATGAGGAGGATTACCTGGACCCTGGAGAAAGGCTCGATGACCCGGATGAGGTTCTGCTCCAGCAGGTTGTCGTACAGCTTGGTCAGGTGAGTGCTGATGATGGGGTCGTCCCTCAGCTCTGCTTTGTACTCTGTCAGAGCCTTCACGAGGTGGAAGGGAATGAGGACGTTTGTTAAAAAAAGAAAAAAAGGTTAACCCTCATCACATTTACTAACCTCTGGTGACCTCCGTGTACAAAAATGTCCTCACACAGAAACTGCTAGAAAAATCAAAGCTGTCGTTCCCATAAATCACTTAACCTCTTCATCACGAGAGCCCCCGTTTACAGGAGGCAGCGAGAGATACATGCACGACAGAAGACGTTTGCAGACACCAGGAAGCAGCAATGCTAACATGTCACAAAGCAACATGATGGGAAGAACTCAGCTAAAAGACTCCACCAAGCATCGGCCTCCAAACCAAACACAGTTCAAACCCCAAGCAGTTATATGCAAAGGTAAGAAAAACAAAGGAAACAGTCCACTTCAGAGCTTCTAACAAACAAACACACAAACAAGGAGACACATGAATGCAGAGACTCTGGTTCCAGAGACGTCTGTCTCATCATGGTGGGACAGAAACTCTGGAGCTAGCAGCCAGCAGCAGAAATCAGGTCTTACTGTTGCTGTTTGTGGTGAAATGTTTGATTCCAGCTCTAAAAACATGTTCTCCTATGACTCTGCCTTTGTTTGAAACGAATCAAGAAGGTCCTGCTGGTTTCCATGGAGATGAAGAGCTTTTATAGTGAAGGAGTGACTCTTCCTATCATAGACTATCTTAGGTTCTCTTCTGGATCCTCGTGGTGTTTCTAAGGTGAATGTGGGGCTATCCCTGGATTTTCCTGACTCTGACTGGCCGATGGCTTCCCGAGATATTTACCTGTGTAACACCTTTATTAAAACACCTGGAATTCTGCTCAGGTTCACCTTTCAGCACAGATCTTCATCAGACGTTGCTTCACTCATTCCTAGATGAACTGGGCCGTTATCCTCTGGTTTTTACTTAACGTAATGTGGTTTTCTTTACATTTTCTACTGTGTTCCAGGTGAATTACTCTGACACAGTAACACATATCTGGATTCTGACACTTCTGTAGTAATCTCACACATCTCAGTTTTCTAAGACCAAGATTCCACTTACAGGCCTTGTAGTTGTGAAGGTAGACTTCATTTACTTTGGGTGTGTTATTTCAGACGGGAGGCAGAAAAACAGACCTCGTAAAGAAGAGGTTGAACAACTTCCGACATGCTCAAAAGTACCAAATATTTCATCATGTTTCAGGAATTTAACCCTTCGAATGTCCATTTAATCGTGTGAATGATTAATAATTAATAAACGACATGAAATATTTCCCATATGATAACTAGGAGGAGGATTGGATTTTGGTGGTGATGAGAATCTTGGACATCTTAAACATTAACACCAAAACTGATTTAACTGCATTAATATTTTTTATGGGTAGTGTCTGATATTCCTTCTGGAGACCTTTGTAGCCAAAAATGCCTAAACTTCCAATAAAGCTACACTTTCTAATTTCAAACTCTCGTTACAGTTTAAACCAGCTGACTCTTTAACCCTTAGAGATCTATGATCGCGCAGGCATGTTCAGATCATCGCTGCTGTATCGAGAGCTTCACATCTACCAGCTGCTGTTTTACACAAACAGACTGTAAAACCAGAAATATGGTGGTTCACATTTGATGGCAAAACAATATTTAACGTATCAGAGTGTTTAAGTGGGATATGATAATCTTTCCATATATTTACCAATCCTGTGAATTTTCTAACCTAATATGTTAATTAAATTAGGTTCAAGAAAAAAATCATCAGATCATACCAAATATGGAGATTGTAAACATTTGTTACCTGGTATCCAAATGGACTCAAACCTGTGAGGGTTTATGTGAGTAATATTTGGCTTTTTTTTTTACTAGTTTCCACCCTTTTAAATGGTTTACCCATTATAGGCAGATGCAGGAATGTTTACAGTTATATTATTAAGCTGTGTGACCACCAGGGGGCGGTAATGCTTACATGTGCTTTGTGTGTAAAATAATTTCTAACTCAACAATTATGAGAAATTAGATATTGTCTGCACAAACAATCAAATACATGTAATATAACTAAATACAAGAATTTCATGGATCTGTCTACTGTGCAATAAACTGCTGTTTAAAGGGTTGAAATGCTAAACGTGGTTGAATGTTTGGTAGTTTTGAACTTAAAGTGATTGATATGTTTAAAAAAGACCACATTTTACAGCAGAGTTTTTTATGTGTGGACATTTTTGTACATAAGGTGTAAAACTTATCAAAGAAGAATTAAAGACATGAAATCAAAAGACTGGATTGTAAAAATCATATTAAAATGAATTTTGTCACTAGTGATAACCAGGCATAAATGATCATCACATAAAAAAAAACAGAGAAAAATGTACAAAAATACCAGCGGGTATAAGCGTTAAGGACAAAGAGAAAGACGAGTGGAAACAAACCTTTTCAAAATCTGCGAGCGACCGGTTCTTGCTGGCTTGTGCGACACATTTCAGGGAGTCTGTCTGAAGGAAAAGAAGGAGAATGAACACATTTATAGGAAAGAGTGAAAGGCTGAAGAACAAAACAAGCAACCTAAACAAGTCATATATTCCATTATTTTATTTCCACAAGCATTTGGAAAATATCTGCAAGAAATCCAGAGTGAATGTTGCCATCTTATACACTAACTATCCCAAACATTTCAGCCCTGTTACAAGCAAGCAGCCATTTTAACAAGTTTAACTTTGTAAAGAAACGCAGGAATGCGACGATACCTGTCTGCCAGCGTACCGCAGCGCCAGCTTGCCGCTGATGAGAGCCTGAACATCCTCTGGCCTGAAAAAGAAATGATGTGCATCGTTCACAGTAGGAAAAACACTCAATCATTACGTTACAAGACGTTTTTTAAATCAGAATTAATCAGAACTGAATAATTCAGAATTAAAGTATTCTACTTCATTTTACATAGCAATAACAATTATGTCTGATTGGACAGGGGCAGACGCGGTGTATTTACGTCTACCGGGAACTACAAACTCCAGTTCCTGCTTCTTGTCATCTACAACGTGGACGACCACATAATAAGAACCATTTTAGCTTTGATTTATTCTAGTTTTGAAGCAGCAGCTTGACACCAGCATCCTGCTCAGAACGACGGGATTTCATTTAAAGCGTAATTAATGTATATATGATCGATTCAATTCAGGTTTAAAATCAGAATAAACCAGGAACTTACTTCAGATTTAAGTTTAATTTGGATTGGCCGTTTTCACTCGGAATTAAGTGTTTACAAGTTGGTTTCAAAGAGGATTTAATTTTTATTCTGAATTAAAGGGGAATTGAAACTCATGTAAACGTGGCCAGTGTTGACTCTTTCCCGGTAGAACTTTACATCTACGTTTAGAAAGTTGACCACTTACGCATTGAGCATGATTTTGCAGAGCAGCATGTATTTGAGAGCAGTGATGGCTCGGGGGCTGTCGATGGAGTCGTAGCCCTCGAAGGCCTCATAGAAGTAGGAATACGCCGTCTTCCAGTCTTTCTCCTCTGCAGCGTGGATGATCCCTGTCACAAAACATCCAAGCAAATATCAGCTTCATTCATTCAACGTGTTTGGATCAGCTGAGAAACCCCGACGTCATCTGGACGGTACCTGACTGCATGTCCAGAGCTGCTTGTAGTTTGGGGGGGCAGTAGATGGCGTTGGCGGTTGTCCTGGCGGAGGTGAGAGCAGCGCGGGCCTTGGGCAGGTTACTGAGCGCGTGGTACGTCTTGCTCTCCAGCAACTGGACCTCCACCAGCAAGGCCTTGTCGTCCATCTTCTTGAGCTCCTGCAGCAACTGGGACCCTGAAAAAAGAGGGAATGAACCCGGAAGTTCAGGAGAGTCTGAGTTTGCGTTTATAGAGTTGAAAAAGGGAACAAAAGTGAAGTTTTACTCACCAAGCTGCAGAGCCTCCTGGTAGCATTTTGTGTCAAAATACAGCGAGATGAGTCGAGCCTGAAGAGACGAGAGATGATGTCATGTGGATATATGACATAGAAAACGTGGGCAAATGGCTTTTAGAATAATATAAATGTTTGTTTACACCCAATGTATTGTGAATGTAGAGGTATTATGTCAGGATTGTAGCTCTGGTTCTTTTTAAAGTTACTGTGAACAAATCTTAGGAGGAAATTCCTTCACTTAAACCTAATTTTTTATTTTAATTTCAACAAGTGTAGCTGATTAGACAGCCTAATACTGGATAAGTTCTACTTTCACAGATGGTTTTAGACACTGATTTGGACTTAAATGATATGAGCCACAGCTGTGATTTCCCTTTTCTTCATATTTAAACGTCCACTGCTGACCTCACATCAGGAGGCCTTGTGGTGGAGGTGGGGCTTGTCTTTTATTCTCTTGTTGCTTTGTTTGTTCTTTTGATCACTTCTTTATCTAAAGCTTAGGTTTTCTTGATGTGATAATGAAAAAAGACAAATGATAAACTGATTTCAAACACACTTCTTCAAGGTTAATGTAATATAAAAATGAACCTTGAGTATAAACTTGGAGTAGGGTTTTATATTTTCAGCCTTTAACAAAGCAAAACATGGTGACTTCTTTTAAACAAAAACAACTTTTATGTTCCTGCCACACTTTGCAGTTATGTTCATGTCATTCAGTTATTATGAAAAATGATCGTTTTTAAACATTTACGAATTATAATTGAATCGGCACGTGTGGCATCACACTGATTCGAATAAAGAGTGAATCACCCGCCCGCAGTGACCACTGCTTGGGACTTGATATGACTGTCTTAACCAGCACCTGGTAGTAATGAGTTACTATCACCACATGGTGGTGTCAGTTTACCAAGCTGTTTGTAACTGTCATGCTTTTAGTTGACATGCTTCCATTAGTTTAGTTGAAGTCTGACAGCATTCGTTGAGCCTGCGTTTAGAGTGGCATCAAGAAACACCGTCAGCACAAGACTGAAGAAACTGTCTGATGATACTGTGGCTGAGCTGAACACTCGGCCAGTGAGGGTTGAAGAAGGCAGATGTCTCTGACCACACATTCATGCACAGTTTGTCCTGATCTGTTACAGAATCTGAAGTACAAAAAGAAAAAAAAAGAAAACAAAAACTCTTCCAGTTAGTCAACTATTGTTTCAATTGCTGCAATACTACAATAATAAAAAAAATCCTCAGCAATGTGCTGTTGTGGTAACTTGGCACCACCTGAGTGGAAATTACAGTTTACCACTCATTACAAAAAGCATGGAAAGAAGACTTGAACTGGTTTGGGGTGGGGGTAAGAATAAGCTCTGCAGCAGCACCAAGTCTTCTCACCTCTAGTGCCTGTCTGAGGAAAGTCCGCTTCTCAGCTTTGGCCCACTCTATGCATTCCAAGCACAGGTCCACCTCCTGACCGGTGGCAGCTTCCATGTCCAGGAACAAGTCCAACAGAGAGCGGACCAGCCGGGCAGCTTTGGCCTTGGAGATGGAGTTGAGGAAGGGACGTACATACTTCAGCAGGCCTCCAAGTTCTGGTTGAGGAGAACATGGGGGGGTGGGGGGTTAAATTTGAAGCTGAGATCCTGTGAGTAAGCCACTCTTCGTCTAGCCTGTTCACAAATGAGTCTAAAATATCTCCATCATTCACCACTGAAATAAATGGAAAGGTAATATTTTCTCTGAAGTAAGAAGGAAACTGAGATTGTCAATTCTTTAGATGAGTTAAAGTATTTCCAGTAAGACAATAACAACTTTGTCAGCAAGAGTAACTCAAACTTTCCATACAACGTAGTTAATGTCCATGTTTTAATTAAAGACAGCGTGCTCTTTTAAAAGGGTTTTTGTCTTGGACTGGAACAAATCCATCAGTCATGACCTGCTACCAAATTATTTTTTATCTCATTGAATGTAAATATACTGCTAGATGGCTATGTATGTTGTTGGTAAAGAAGTGACCGGTCTGAAATAAACTGAAACTGAAACTATGATTTTTGCAACTGTTTAGTCACAATCTGAAATATAAACGCTTGGAAAGAGTGTGTAAAAACAACAGGCGTTTCAGCAAAACTTTAATCATGACTGCAAACTAACTTAATTCTATCTGCCTTTTATCGCGTGTTCAGCTCTTTTAAGCGTCCTTGATACTAAACTTTCTGGAACATTGCATTACAACATGAACATGACGCCCTGTTTACCTGCAGCTTGTCCCGTCTTCGCCAGCAGCCCACCCAGCTCCAGGATGCTCTGCTCTTTAACACGCACCGCCTCCTCATCGCTGTCCTGGATGTCCCTCTTCACTACAACACAACCAGCAATGTATAATGATGTGATCTAGTCCGTTTTCAAATGAAAAACCACGGTAGCCAAAGACTAAAACTGCTTATGGTAAATTCCTGCAAAGGCTAATGTTATATGAAATTGTGTCATACATTGACTAGGAAGGATGGCAAAGAGCCAAGCGGCTAAAATAGCTGCGAAATATGAAAAGTCACATTAGACAACAATAACAAATGACAGACACACAGCTACGTTTTAATAAACAACATGTGTAGTATTAAAATAAGCTAAAATGTATGACTAATGCAGTGGTGTTAGACGGCTAACTCTGGTTAATTTCCTTGGCCTGACATTTGACAAGACGCGGAGCGGCTGCTAACATGTTAGCTAATGTTAACTAGCCTGCTGCCAACGAAGTTCCTATCAAATGAATGAGAAAGGTTAGCTAGCATTAGCTTATTGATAAGCTAGCCGGTATGTTGCTAGCCGGCTACACAACTGCTGCTGACTCACTGTGTAAGCAGGGAGAAAAAGACGGACCGCACTTAGCTAGCTAATACAGCCTAGCATTACTGCTAGCTAGAAAGGCTGGCTAAGTCAACAGCTTCACGGCTGGTACAGAAAAGTGCAGACTTAGTGTCTACGCGTGAAATTGCTCCTCCTTTAGTGTCGTACTGTGCCCGCTATATTTACCTATTGAATGTAATATATCGATAGAGGCATTTCTATCAGTTCCAAGAAGGGACTGGGCTCTCTGAAACTCAGCCACAGCCGCGGCTGCCATCTTTCCGCTGCCTGCCTCCGCTCTCTCTGCCTGATTGTTTTCCGGGTAGGTCGTTCTCATGGTCGGAACGATGCCGCCCCCTGCAGGTGGCGCCTAGTAATACATGTAGTTCAACCTCTGACAGGAGAGCGGGTCGAGAATAATTCAGTTTCACTTCTCAAGTTCACTGAAGGCCATGGTTAGCATACATAACATGAAGTTTTCTCTTCTCCACTGTAATACCTGTCTTTGTAAATGCTTGAAATAACTTTGTGATTTATTACAAATATTATTTAATAAAATTGTAATATATAGCGTGATATTATACATTGTTGGAAAGCCTGATTAGTCACCTTTACACGGTACAGTTTGTAAGGATTATGCTGTTGTGGAATGAGTCCCTGGCAATGTAAAATGAATAAAGGTTAAAAATGAGCAAAATGTTTTGTTTTTTCCCCTTACAGTGGGACAGTTCAATCATTTTTAGAACCAGAGTGAATACCAACAGAAAAATATTGCAGGGGATTTTAACACACTTTTGGGATCACCCCCCACATGTTTAGCGGTCTTGCTCATTCCTAAGATGCACAACCTTTATAATTTATACACAGTTGTAAACGTGGATAATCAGGCTTTCCAACCATGTATAATACAACACCAACTGGCATTAATAAACTAGAGAAATATTGGATCAAACACAAATTTCCTTTATTTTATAAGTTTATGTTGCCATCAACTTTGAAATGAACTAATATTCACCATGATATAATAAAATGTCTGATTTAACAAATATGTTGTTTTTGTTGTAGTGGGAACAAATTACAGTTTTATATATGCAAATCGTTGCATTATGTTTTTATTTACATTTTAAAAACATCCCAGAGAAGTCTGAACTCTGTTCCAGGGACTGTCACACACACACACACACACACACACACACACACACACACACACACACACACACACACGTGTGGGTGTGTAAATAAATACCCCCCTAAAAAAAAATTATCTCTAACAATGCGAGATACTCTGACGGCTTCTTAAAACTAATGGAACTGAACCTACAAATACAGTAGCTGCTTATATCATTTTTTTACTGTGTTTATCATCAAATTGGTCACAAATCATCTGAAAACCATACCGACCACCTTTCAGCAGGTAGTCTGATTTAATTTGGACTTTTTTCAAAATTTCCTGGACCTAAATACAACAAAACCAAGGAACGGTGGCCCCCCTCACCGTGTTTTAGAACAAGCACAAAATCTAATTTATTGTCATTTGTATTTTAAATTTAGTTTATTTCTATCTTGTGTTTTGTTGTTGTACCAAAGACAGATTTCTGTCACTGACAATTTAGTTTAAGAGATTCAGTCACAATTTCATTGTGCAAGAAAAAAAGTAATAAAATGAGTCGTTGCTGAAGCAGAGTGGGAAGGTTTGCGTCATGCAGGATCGACTCATTTCCATGAAAAAAACAAATTAATTCTGTCATCTTCTTTCCACCATTTTCCTGGAACTTAGCTTGCATGTATTCTGGTTTTACAAGGCCACGAACCAAACTAAAGAAGTTCAGAGTGAGAACTGCAATTCACACTCCATAAACACAACCTGACAGCCACGGCGTCACAGAGCGCGACTTTTCTTTCATGTGGGTAACTGGTTAACTAACAGACTTAACTGTAGATTTAGTTTGACCATCAACGGATGATGTTTGCAGGATACAGTGAAGGAAATGACAGCATTCAGGCAGGCATCCAATAAGAGAAAAAAAATTTATTTCACAATTTATACAGAGCACAAAATTCTCAAAATTAAATCTCATCAGTGAAGGCACTCATGGCGGGTTTACAGGACCACAGACAGGTAGTCACAAACCTGAAAACACAGAAATAAATAGCTCATTTTATTCTGAAAGTGCATCCATCAATAAGTCATTTCCTTTAAGCTTCCAGCAGAATAAACTTTACTTTTATTGGAACTTGTGAGAAATGACTGGGTGGCTGTCAGCGTACCTTACAGCTTATCATCAGGTTAGCGGAGCTTTCTGGTTCTACGTTGGCAGCTACAGAGAAAACAGGGTTGTGTAGACAGTCCTCCATGTGTTCAGACAGCCTGGACTGCAGAAGATGCTGCAGGACATCTGGAGTAATGTTACGTTTCTAAGGACAAGAGAAGGTCACAGTCAAAGCCAACACAGGCTTTCAGCAGCGATATTAGCCTATGGCGTCTCTTTATCTTCAACACGAGTTTTTATTTGCGTTTAAATATTGAGCTTTTCAGATTAAGCTGTGGACTTTTCATCTATCATTTTGGTTGTGAGCAGTGCCAACGGTGTGTCCAAAGGTTCAGTTTTAGGACCTTTTTACGACCCAAATTATGTGAACAGTAGCTGCGTTTACATGGAGCACTTTTGATCCAATCGAACATCCAATCAGAATAAAAATGTGTCAGCTGATCCGAATGAGGGGTGGTTTAAACCTTTTCATGATCGGATCAACATGACAAAATAACCATATAGAAAAACTCACTCCTTCATTTCCAACACCCTCACCACACATCATCCAGGGCAGGAGAGACACTCCACTAACATGGAGACGTGTTGATGAGTTTCTTAAATCCCGGGTTGTTCACTGTGTTAACTTAGAAAAAAGTTCTGTTTGTTTATAATGTTTATCTCTCTGTCTCTGGATTATTTAGTCGTGACTCACAAAAAAGTAAC
Source organism: Melanotaenia boesemani (assembly GCF_017639745.1). NCBI lineage: Eukaryota > Metazoa > Chordata > Actinopteri > Atheriniformes > Melanotaeniidae > Melanotaenia > Melanotaenia boesemani. Next base: position 17,699,743 of record NC_055683.1, on the reverse strand, counting down.
TTTTTTCTATTTTCTTGTGTCGTGCTGCAAGCCCCCGTGTGCACGTCTGCGTGAACAAGCGCAACATTTCACATGCACAAATGTCGCCTGTCGCTCGGCAGGAGGAGGGCAGCAATTTTCGCCTCATCGTGCAAGTTCCATAGAAAATGATGGAGAAGGAGCGACATCGCCTCCCGTGTGTACAGCCAATAACTGGCGAGATGTTTGCAACTTGTGCTGAATAAAACTAAAGCAGACGGGGCAGTAGGAGGAGTCTGCAGCAATGGGAGGAGTCTGCAGCAGTGGGAGGAGTCTGCAGCAGTGGGAGGAGTCTGCAGCAGTGGGAGGAGTCTGCAAGAGTGGGAGGTGTCTGCAGCAGAGCGCTGCAATGCCAGCTGTGCTCGATTTGCAACTGAAAACAGCACAAGACGAAAATGCGAAGGACAAAAATAATCGGATCCTTTCATTTTTATGATCGTTGAAAACCCAGATCGTAACTGCAATTAAAATTTGATTAGTCGCTCAGCCCTAGCGACAAATCTAGCGACTTTTTACTGGAGACTTTTGTAGACTGGCATGAAAGAGCGTATAGTTTACTCTTCAATGAGGAGTGGATGCGCCGACCCCTCCCCCGTCCAGAAGCACTCAGAAGAGGCTCGTTCCTCATGCAGCAGCTGCATTCAGAGCAGGAGATGATCGCCTGTTTCATGACCAGGCCGAAAATTAAACGTACATAACTGCTGCTGGATGATCTGGCTTACTGTCAGATATTAATGGTTATTAATAAAGAGTGTGGACATAAACATTTAAAAAGTGTTGTGACATGTTGCAGACTCCTAATTAATAAAACATGAGACTTAATAAAATTAAACTTAAAAAACAAAGAAAATATTGACTGAAACATTATTATTATTATTTTGCTATTCTAAACATTTTTATGGTGTCTTTTGTTCAATTTTTGCCTTTCTCACAACATCCCTCTCCACGGTAGCATCCATTACAACTGTATATACTAGTGATGGATGTTCGGCTCTTTTCAGAGAGCCGGTTCTTTTGGCTCCCGAACAGCTTTTGATTTAGCATCTTTTGTATCCCCATAATTTACATTAACTTCTCAAAAATGAATGGTAAATGTATTTGGTGCATTATTTATCATCTATTCTAATTTAAAGTTTAAAGTTTCACTAAAAATTGTTGCCACATTTGTTTATAATTGGTGCAATAAAAATACATGTTTTTCCAAACACGGTGAATAATCGTGATTAATAATCGTGATTACAATATTGATCAAAATAATCGCGATTATTATTTTGGTCATAATCGTGCAGCCCTACATCTGACTGCTCTCCACAGATGCTGGACACAGTGAGGTTCTGCTGTAGTTACAATTTTCAGTTTGTGTGCAGACGCCAGCAAAATGTTTGTTTTTTTGTTTGTTTGTTTGTTTAACTTGATCCTGTTTTTAGTACTTTCACTTGGTGCTTTTCATTGTTCTATAGTGATGTTCGTTTGTAACCAATTATGAAAAATTACACGTCTCACTTGAAAACAATACTCTGTCACAATGAGATTAAATACTCAACAAAATTATTATAATAAGCTTCTACTGTTTGTTTGTTTGTTGGTGCAAAATGTAATGAAGATGACAATAAAGCCCACATTTTAATAGAATGAAGCTTAACAAACCTTAGTGTTGATATAAAGTCCACAAGGACAGGAGAAAAAATAGTTGTTGATGCTCAAGTTGTTCCTGCAAGATTGACAAGCATTACCAAGTTGACTCATTTGCTCAGTGTAGTTTAAAACAGAAAAAACGTCACTGGTTTAGCACTGTTTAGTTTTATTAGTTAAAAATGGGCAACTATTACCTGTTGTCAGTATTGTGTTTAAAGCAGCAAATTAATAGACTCACGTGTGACATACGGGGCAAATGATATGCATCTCTTCCAGATCCTCCACAAGAGATGATATATACTGCTGCTCAAACTGCAGGTTCCTCTCATACTCTTCTATTATAGACATTTCTGTGGCACAAACAGTCCCATGCACATTTAAAATCTCTGAGGAAATATCTTAAACCTGCAGACATTACCGCTCCAAATGTTCGGTTAATTTATTTATGGATCAGTAGTTTGTTTAATGAATAGATTTAGATGTGCATTACCTTGGGATATGAGTTCCTGTTGGATTTCCTCAAGAACTGCCAGTTCATCATACTCCTTCATGAAATCAAACATCTGTTTAAAAGGGAAGTAATACGATTGTTCTTAAAGCAAAACAAAACAAAAATGAAAGGTAATATTTTTGTGAGGAAAAATCTGACCTCTGTCAAGCCCTGTGGACCCCACAAAGAGGGCAGCCTCTGGTCCTCTGACTGCAAAGCGGTCCATTCCTCCTCCATCACTTCTTGGACGATGATGGAGGTCCCGGAGCTGCTGTGCTGCTGACTTTCTCCCATCTGTCGGTATCTCTCCAGCAGCCTGGACCGGCTGTTTTTCAGCCTGTCCACACAGCGCTTTGAAAGACAACATAGAAACAACGAAGATTTCGATGTTAAAAGTCATGTCAAACTAGCCACATAGCCACATGCTAACTAGCTAGCTAACTGACATGTCACTGTTTTATTACTCGCCTTGCGGTATGTTTCTTTCCATGGCGGCGTGGTTCCTTTATAAAGTGAGCGGTGTCTTTGCTGAGCGTCCATTTAAAATATTAAAAGCTGGCATTCGTTTACATATATGCAAAAACATCAACCTTGCGGACTAATATTAAGGAACACTTTGAAGCAACACATTTCCCATTTTAACTTATCACCCCGGAAGTTTATGTACGCTCCCGCGAAATGCACGATGGGTTATGTAGTTGTTTGAAATCCAACCGCAACACCTCCTCTTAGTCAATAATATAACAACGGGTACTATCATTATTGTCAAGTTTTTTTTTTAAGAAAAAATGTACTAGATGATCTAGATAATGCAAACACACATTATGAATTATATAATATATTATTATTAGGTATATTTAAAATAACACGTTAATGGCGGTAACTAATTTCTGTGATTATTTGCGTTAATATGTTTGACGCAATTAACGCATGCATGGCATAACATGCCCAATACATCTTTCATTTCTCCGTTATGAGTGCGGTACATGCTGACTTTCTGGTGATTTTGAGAATAAAAAGACCATTGATGTTTCAAACAGCCAACAGCTTTCAAAAAATACATGCAATTATTCAAACTACTGAGGAAAGAATGGGGAGAACGTGATCTGAATGAACAATAAAATTAATGTTTCATACCTTGTCGTGGTCAGACATTTATTTCCACACAATGCATTTATGCTTCTCTTAGTACAGCTCAGTTCATAGTTTCACTGATACATTAGAAATGCCTAGAGAACAGATACCATCTCATTTTTTAAAGTTGGAAAAATCAAGAGCAACTGAATATCGATGTAACTGTTACTAACAACAAAAGGACATTTCCAGGTTCTGTTTATATTAAACTTAGATTGATAGTGATGCTCTTTAAATTTCTCACAATATTTAGGAAACATGAACTCAGTTAGTCATGATTCTACAGTTGCAATGGAAAAAAAAAAAGAAAAACAATCAAGGAGGCCGTAAAACCCCTGAAAAATAACAAGGCACCTCAGAATTTTACAAGCTTGTTTCTGAACCACTTGCACCTTTTCTCTTGAGCGTCTTTTCTGAAAGTCTTACAAATGCTGCACTTCCTGCCGGCATGACACAGAGTCTCATTAGTTTGATAACAAAACCAAACACAATAACTGATTATACTGAAAATTGGAGGCCAATTACTTCGCTATATCGTGACTATAAATTGTTTGCTATTATTTTTGCCTGGAGATTTAAACATGTACTTAATGCTATCATAGATGATAGACATATTATCAATTATATAGTCCTTGATTTGATTGATTATTCTGATCTTATTGCTGATGATAGTTTTGTTCTTTTTCTGGATTTCTACAAAGCTTTTGACACAGTTGAACGTCCCTTTATTTTTTATAGAAATTAGGGTTTGGGAATTTTTTCTCTACCATGTCAACCCTGTATGCAAATGGAAATAGTTGTGTTAATTTAAGCAATAATACAACTCACATATTCCAGTTAGAAAGAGGAATTCGGCTTGCTGCCCTGTTTCTATTTATGTTTTCCTCATTGTGGGACAGGTTTTCTGTTATTACCTAAAGTCGAGTAATATTGAAAGGCTAGTTCTGCTGAGAGGAATTTATTACTGAACCAGGCTGATGACAGAAATGCTGCACCAGCACAGCAGGCTGTAAATGTTATCACTGAATTCTCCAAAGCTTCAGGTCTTTGAACCTTAATAAGAGTGTTCTGTTTCCTTTAAAAACTTGAACTCTGACTTCTTTTAACAATATATCTGTCAAAGATCAAATTAATTATTAGGGTATAACTATTTCTAAAGATCAACTGGACAGAACAAATTTTAATTTTTGCCCAATGAGAATAATTTTAAGCTTTGGTTACAAAGACACTTGTCCTTAAAGGGTCATGCTCTCTTGTCCAAGGCTGAAGGTATTTCCAGGCTGGATCCTTGTTGTCTCTAGACCAGTGGTACTCGACCTGTTTTCCTCGGGGACCCCCTTATGCAAGTATTAAAAAGCCATGGACCCCTGCCCCACCCTGGGCTAAAACCATGCTGGTTTTATGCTTTCAAAAGTGAGATTCTCACCATAAATAATGTATTCTGATTGAGTCCTCTCCTTCATAAAGCATAACTAAAAATAACAATGTATAACATTACATTTTTTCTTATAATAGGGACATTAATCACAATGGCTCTGAATGTTCAAAGCTTCCAAGACCCCCTCTGCTCTCTGCGGGGGCCCCCTTGGGGGGTTATGGACCCCAGGTTAGGAATCACTGCTCCAGACAACTAAACCTCCAAAAACATTGACCACTTATTGTATAATTTTTATGGATTATTTGCATTACATTAGAAAAAACATTTGTTGTTAATAGCTGTAAAAATGGTGACCTGACTTTTTGGATTTTTTTTTAAACCTTGAATAATGTGTTTAAAGTAAAGTGGTTCAAACAGTTTTGAAGAAATGACCCCTCCATGTGTAATTTTATTCCAAAAATTGTTTTTGACAAAACTGGAGGAATGTCTTTCTTACTAATCTGCAACCACAAAGTCGGTAACTTTGTAATTAAATTGTCTAATTTTCACACGTAAGCCTTACAAGCCTGGAAACTCGTTAATTTCTCCACATGAGTACAAGATCTGGAATAATGAGGATATATTCCATAAAAATAAGAATATTTTCCTTGCGGTTTGAAAGAGGTTGGGTTTTTTGATAAGTCAGCTGATGTCTCTAAATGTCCATCTTATGAGTTTAATTAGTTTGTTTCTCACTTTCATTTTCCTGTCCCAGATGAAGAACATGCTCTGGTCATGAAGGATATCCCTGTTGGAACATGTGCCACATCAGGCTGATGCTGTTTTGATTAGTCCCAGTGACACCTTTTGTGGGAAAATTTATATTTCCTCATCTCAGTAAATATAACAAAGCTATCAGTGATTTGTTTCTGAATTAAACAGTTACAAAACCTTGTTACTGGAACAGGTTTGCTGAGGATGTCCCTTGGGTCCACGTTTGGGTATTGCCATGTAAATGTTTATAGGTAATAAGATTAAGGAAAAATCATTTAAAATTTGACAGAAATTTTATCCAGTCAAACATCTTCTCAGGAAACTTGTTAATGAAATGGATATTAACTGTACCTTCTGTGATGTTGGTCCTGAAACAGCTCATCTATTTTGGCTTCACTCATACAGCAAAAAACTCTGGAAAGATGATTCCAAATTTATTATTCACAATTTGTTGTTTATTATCTTTTAAACATGTGGCTTTGTGGCTAAAATATGACAAAAAAGTTAAACAAAGAGCACATATTATCAACTTATTAATTATTATGGCCAAACTCATTTTGCACAAGTGTAAATTCTCTCAGCAGAAGCCACTTTTCTCAATGTTTTAATAAATGTTTGTGTGTTAATACGATCAAAGCAAATTTTAACAAGAAGGCAAGAAAACCTGTGTCATCATTTCATGTGTCCTACATGAATTGCAGTTCTTATTCTTTTGCAGTTATTTGTCCTTTATTATGGTTACCCCTTGGTTTATTATTTTATGTGTCTTTTTGATGTTTATTTTCTTTTTCCTAGTTGTTAATTTTTGCCTTTCGAGTTAACAGAATTTGTTATTCATTGTATTACAAAAGTTATATTTTGCTGTTTTCTCTATTTGTTAATAAAAGATTGGAAATAAAAATGTCTGGTACTATATTTGCGCCACCATTTTTTCTACGGTGTCTCTGAATGGACAAACAACTCTGTGTGAGAAGTAAGAATCCTCTGTGCTTTAAACTGCAGTACCAGTTATATTTGATAGGCAATGTTTGGGATATGTAACAGCTTAAAAGTAAAATGAAAACGTGTTTAAATCTGCCACCATCCATTTACGACTGTACTTGACTTTTTAATTAATTTTTATGCTCATCTTTACCACTAAAAGTCAGTCATTCTTATTCACTTTGCCTTTGATATTATTTTCCAAGCTTAGCTGATAACCCAATGTTAGCATAACTTGCTAACAGGCTAGTTTTAATGTTAGCAATAGCTTATTTTCCTAATGCTGTTGATGAATTTTTATTGTTTGAAACACTGTTGTTTGTTTGTAACTTCAATATGCAATTAACACTGTTAAATGATTTTTCTCTTTTTAAATTAGGAACAACTCCTTGAAAAAAATCTTCCTTGAAGGATAATGGGAAAATCCTGTTATAGGCTATAGGTCATGGAGCCCATTGTCAGCTGAAGACTTTAACACCACCTTTAAAAACAATAGTAACATGTTATTATTATAAGTACAATATCACAATAACAGGGCATGAACCCTGAATGGAGGGGCCCCCAGTGAAGTTTTGCTGTGCCCCTGCAGAATTGCCCCTGGTCATGTGGCTGAGTTTTGGCAGCCACACTCACATTTAGTCGACACTGCAGGTCAAGTTCAAGTTTGGCCAAACATTTTTTTTGCTGTCGGGGCGCTGCAGTGGTTTACTGGGACGCCTCAGAGAATTAAACTGTGCTTTTCCTGCTCTGACAAGTCGAAGGAGAATGGAGGACAGAAGACTGTTAAACTGATCTAATCTAAACCAAACAGGCCTGTTGCAAAGCAAACATCCACCGTACACTCAGGAAATAAAGTATCTCATGGTAACTTTAGGGGTACAAAGGATTGTCACTGGGGTAGGACCTATAAAGGTACTACTGTTGTACCCTCCACAGTTGGTACCTCTTTGTACTTTTGCAGTTTGTACCTTATAAAAACCAGTGCTCAAGTTTAAAAGTAGAAAATGTTCCCACTTTAGCACAAAAGGAAGAAAATATTTTTCATATCACACACATTCACATACCAGTAATATGCGGTTCATGTGAAACACATTAAAACATTAGATACGTTTGAGTTAAATCACAGTACAAAGAGTAACCTACATTTACTTAGAAACCTTTTATTCCTCAAGACTGCACAACTATACTGTTTATTGAAGTTATTCATGAATGTATAAGTGAACTGTAAAACCTTCAAAGAAAGCTTATTAAACAATGCCATTCATGTTTTTCCCAGAGCAGACTATCTTATAACACGGTATCCCGTAGAAACACTACATATATTTAACATTTACCGCTACATAAATGTACCTTTCAGGCCCTAAAACAGGTACACTTAGTTCTTTAAGGTTCAGTTGTGAGCTCTGGATACAGAGATCCAGATGGTACTCTAGTGCAGTGTTTCCCAACCCTGGTCCTCAAGGCACACTATCCTCAAGGTCTTTGATGTGTCCCTCAAATTAAATGGTTCTCTGACAAGCTTTGCTCCAGTCTGTTAATGAACCATTAATTTGAATCAGGTGTGTTGCAGAAAGACATCTAAGACGTGCTGGATAGTGGGCCTTGACAACCAGGGTTGGGAATCATTGCCCAAGTGGACAGAAATGTACTTTTCCTGTTGCTGCTTTTACAGGCTGAGCAAAAGTATCAGAAAGGCCCCAGACGAGATTATTAAAAACCAGGCTAATGTGAATCATAGAATGGATTTGTTTTGGTTGAATTAGACTGTATCCAAAAGTGCCTTGAGCTGACATTGTAGTGCCAAATCGAACTGAATTTACAGGAAAATGACAAATGAAGAAACGAGTAAAAGAGATATTTTACCACAAGTTTGTTTATTCTTTGTAAAGTGTTTACTTTCTTAGTCCTATGTAAAAAAGTTTATTATAAGATCCAATTGAAAATAGGCTTTAAAAAAACACCAAAGGAGAACGGCTTTTTTGAATAATACTACCAAACATTTGCTATTTCATGTTGATTAAACTGTTAATCTGGAAATGAGAGGAGCATTACTCTGTGTAACGCCTCCTGAGCATGTGTTTTTCTCCAGGCGGATTTAGCAGCCACGGTGTTGCTGGGTCTGGCCTGCTTGCGCTGATTCACAAAATCCTCTGCGTTGGTCCTCATCAGCAGCCTCCCCGCCAAAAGCGGCAGCTCTGACTGGTTTGGACAGCTGGTTCAGCACCTCGGACAGCGAACTTCCCGATTGGCTGGAGCCCGCCGGCGGCCAATGGCTTCAGCAACGCGGCTGCGGCAGGCGCGAGCCTGCAGCATCGGAGGCAGCAGCATTCCGACCACAGCCAATCAGAGGGCGGCGATTCTCTCCCACATCCAACCCGAATAGCTGCAGATGCCCGCATCCAAGCATCTCTCTCTGTCTCTCTGTACCAGGTCTGCATGGATAAGCTGACATCTATTTTTGGATTTCATACTGGCTGATTTTTCTCCTCCCATCTTTGTTGCTGTTGTTAATTTAGCCTTTTAGATCAATACCTGTTGTTGTATTTATTTTTTTTTATCTGGGGAGGTTCAAACGAGCTGTGCGCATCGTAGCGGGACATCAACAGCCACGACCGTCAATGGAAGACATTTTTCCTCTCGCTCCAAGCGAAGGAGTGAAGCTATTTTTCACCGCTGTTCTGCATCTGTCTGCCAATCGACAGGTGAGGGACTCCTGAATGAAGATTTAAAAAAAAAAGCAGAAACCCCACCCGGGAGAAAAAGCTCTCGGTCTGTGACGCTTTGTGGGGGGTTATATAGGGTATTATCCAGGACTGAACCATTTTCACGCCCTGGATCTGAAGAGCAGGCGGTTCCTGGCGCTGTGGATACCGAGGCTGGACGGCGTCTTTCCAGTTTGCCCAGCAGCCAGGGGGTGGTCAGGGTGGGATTCATGGATTCCTCAAGAACAGAGGATTAATTAGAAGGTAGGAAAACACGGAGGGATGATGCATGTGCCAACATTTGTCTTCTGAAGAATGCTGAAAAAGCCAACAAGTCATTCAGTCTGTGGCTCTAATGTCCTGTTGCTCAATCACACAAAACACCGCAGCGTCGTTTTTGGATGTTTGCGCCGCGGAGGCGTTAAAAGCGCCGCTTATCAGCTGGTGTTTCTGAGACTATCTTGTCTGAGGAGGGAGGGGTGGACTTGAGGCTTCCATTTTGAAGCTAAGATGGATGCTTGCGCACATTTCTTTTCCTACATATGAGGCCTTTTCTTGGTTCTTATATAATGCCGATGAACGCTGTGCGGCCGAGCCGAGCGACGCAAACAGCGCCGCCTCCATATGCGACATTATGGTGCGGTGCGGCGTGTATACTTGACCTCTACGATGGAAACCAATTGATTGTTTTGTCAGAGATAAAAACATCTAAGCAGTCCTGCACAACAATTCAACAGTTTTGCTGTTTTAGATCAGAAAATTCATTTTAAACTGTGATGTGAAAGAAACGTGAAAGAAAAGCTGCAGTTAAACTAAAATAATGTGAAAATTCCGACCTAATTTAAATGTTTTTTTTCTGAGGGGAACCTAAATAAGAAGGCAAGCAAGTGTTTTTTTCCCATTCGTCTTCAAACAGGTCTTTTTCGGGGTGAAATTTTCTCAATTCTATCAATAACTTTCTATTTATCATGAGGGAATCTTCGTGATGAAGAGTTTTTTATGTCTGCCTCAAGCCAGGACCACAAATCAGACTTCATGTTATTTTGGAAGACAAAAAACTAGGGGTGTAACAAACCATCGATCACCATCATTACGTTGATTCACTGGTCAACAAGACGACAAAATTCTTCCAAATAGAAAATATCATTAGATATAATCCCAGTAATAATTTTAAACCCATAAAGCAAAGTTTATAAACTGAAACAAAATGTCTCAGAAACTGTATGTGACAAATATGTGACGTCGGGCTCTTATGGGTTAATAAAGAACGTGTGAATTTGTTTACATTTACTTTGTTCCAATAACCAAAATGTATTATTTCTAAGGCTGTCACAGATAACGCGTTAACTGATTGCTGTCATTAATTGTATTAACATTTTTTAACGCAACTAGCGCATGCGCGGCATGACAAGCCACATTCGTCATGCCGGCGGATATCTGAACGCAAGATGGATTTCTGTGGATGGATTTGAGAATAAAAAGAACAGTGATGGAATAACATGAGCGCGGCCCCGTGGAGTATGAGGGTGTTTTAACACCCTTTTCCCATTGAGAGTGTTACACACCCGCACTTTCCCGCATTTTTCAAACTTTTCCTTCATTTTGCCCAAACGTGGCTGGTCTGGTGGCCAGTCTGTGTCAGTGCAGCTGCTTCCTCCTTCTCCTCATCCTCCTGCTATGAATCATGACCACAGGTGTCGATGATCAGCTGACTGGTTTTCCTTTCTTGTTGCGTTTGAATCCAGCAGTTCATGGTTCACAGCTGCATATATTTACCCCGAAGTTTTGTTGTTTGGCAAGACCTTCTCAAACATAGTAGCTGACAGGTGGTAGAAAGGATTTATGCTTCAGCTATGCAGGGGTGTGTCTAGAAAAGTTTTTAAGGGGGCCAGGAAGGAACACTGACCAGGAAAGGGGGCACAAATTAGACCTTTCTTAAAGTCTAAATTTGATTAAATATTGAACTAAAGTGAATAAAAACTAGTAAAACAAGCAGCAAATGACATATTTTATGAGCAGGTGTTTACTTTGGGTGATGCTGATGTAGGACTTTTATCACTGCACAAACACTTCAGTGATAAAAAAAATGTGCTTTTAATCCAGATCACTAGTTTTATTAGAGTTTCTTCTTCAATATTAATTATTTAACTTCAGTCATCACATCTGGTGGTTTTATGACAGATATTATCACCATGGGGACGGTTGGTGAGATGATACTGGATGACTTCTGCATTATGATCTAGAACAAGGTTTCTCAGTCCAGGTCATTAGAACTCACTGCCCTGCATGTTGCAGTTAACATTAAACATTGGTAAACATTGGCTCTTTCTGTTGATACAATACAGTAAAAACTGGCATATTTGGTGTTTAATTGGGATCAATAATTAATTCATTTGTAAGCTGTGATTAATCTGATATATATATAGAATGTGGTTCAGTCAGTCTCTTTTTATTTATTTATTTTTTATTTAAATATCTAATCGATGGCAGGAGTCAAATAAGATTTTTATATTTTAGATGCCGTTTGTGATGAAATATGAACAGAAGAGATTGAGTTAAATCAGCATGTAATATTGTTGCATATGAACCAATATCGGGTCAGATTTTGTGATATCGGCAAACCTTAAATCACTTTTGACCAAATGGATCTTACGGTGATCAAACTTGTGATTTACACCTCTAACGACAACAGTTTTAACTAAATAAAATGTTTTTCCATAACCTGAATGTTATATTCATATGCAGTACATATTTATATAAACCATGACACACAGAAAACACTCAAATACTATAATAGCGAGTGTCTAAATTTTTATTTAGTACTAGCTACTAAAATGGAATCATAGTTTTATCATCATGGTGAGATGACACTTTTCCCAAGACTTAAACAAGCATTGTACCTGCATGGTGGCCATAGATGCATTGATGGAGGCACAAATCATTTTCAAAAGCCGTCTCAGCTAAATTATTTCACTTACAGCTGATTTGTAAACTTAACATTTTGAGTTAGCTCAGCTTTTTTTTCCAAAACTATTTACTCACCTAACTTTGAAAGAAATGTTAGTAATTGTAGAAATTCCCAAGTCTTCTGGGACTGCTGCGTTCATTAGTTTGGATTATTAGTTGGATTATCTCTGAATGGTTAATTCTACACTTCTGAGACTATAGCATGACAATCCCACCCTAAAAGGTTAGGAAGATTTACCCAAGGCCTACATCCGTATCTCATGTTTTTGGTTTGACACAACTCTGTAGGATAGAACCAGCAATAAGAGTTCCATCTGTTGACCAAGGCCATTAAAGCTTAGAAAAACGACCATGAAAATTTTTAATGGATGTCAAAATTGAATAAAAGGAGTTCAGTTGACACAGACACAAGCAGCTGTCGTCATGAAAGCTGGCTAAACTTTATCTGCAGAGGAAGACGTTGATGTGCAAAACTTGTAACTTTGTAAAAAAAAAACATGGATAAACTTAACCTTAATTAATGTTTATGTCCAAGTAAGGAGCTCCTTCAGCTTTTTCTTATGTCTAAAAGATGACTTTAGACTTTGAGCTAAGTTAATATGTCATCTTTAACTAATCTTTAATAATTTAATCCAAGTTTGTTGAGTTCTTGTGATCATTCTAATGTTACTAATGTAGAAAACTTGTGTTCCCTACTTTTGTTTGCTTACAGGTTCAGTTGCCTCCAGACTTTGGTCCTCTAAAAGCTCTCTGTCTTAACCAGTCAAAGAGTTTTACCCGTGCTACTTCATTCCCCACCCCGTCCTCCTGCTGACCCTCACCAGACATCATGGGGACCGTGTTGTCGCTCTCTCCAAGTTACCGTAAAGCTGCACTGTTTGAGGATGGCCCGGCCACGGTGGGCCACTACACGGCTGTTCAGAACAGCAAGAACGCCAAGGATGCTGCAGCAGCAGCAGCCAAGTCCCTCAAACGCCCCTCCATCATTAGTGCTTTGCCATGGAAACGCATCGTGGCTGCGTCGGCAAAAAGGAAAGGTTCCAAGAAGCTCCAGTCAGAAGCTGGAGACGGCAAAGGGAGTCCCCTGGATGGCCATGGAGCCACCATCACCAACTCGGCCTCCAACAGCCTCAAGCTGAAGAAGTCTCAGTCCTGTGCAAATCTCTCGTCCTTCTCGTCCAGCCAGGACCCCTCAGCTACCACCACCACTACCTCCTCCCACCTGCCAAACTCCAAGACCCTGGCAAACGTAGCTACTGTCATTGCCAAAAAGAATTCCCTCACAGGACCAGGAATCCAGCCCTCCACTGCTGCCGGCACACCAAAACGTGTCATCGTCCAGGTAACTCTTACTGCTCATTGTCATCATGAATAAAGACTAAAATTACCTGCAAAACCTTCAGCAAATCCTTTTTTTCTGAGCAGGCCTCCACCAGTGAACTGATGCGCAGCCTGGGCGAGTTCCTGTGCCGTCGGTGTTACAGACTGAAGCGTTTGTCCCCGACGGATCCGGTGCTGTGGCTGCGCAGCGTGGACCGCTCCCTCCTCCTGCAGGGCTGGCAGGATCAGGGCTTCATCACTCCGGCCAACGTAGTCTTCCTGTACATGCTGTGCCGGGACGTGGTCTCGGCCGAGGTTGCGTCGGAGCGCGAGCTGCAGGCCTCGCTGCTCACCTGCCTCTACCTGTCATACTCCTACATGGGCAACGAGATCTCCTATCCCTTGAAACCCTTCCTGGTTGAAGCGGAGAAGGAAGCCTTCTGGGACCGCTGCCTTGAGATCATCAACCGCATGAGTGGCAAGATGCTGCAGATCAACACTGACCCACACTTCTTCACCCAGGTGTTCGCTGACCTGAAGAACGAAAGCAAGAAAGAGGAGGAGAAAACTAAACTCCTCATAGGCCTTGACCGATAAGAGGGAGCTGGGAGGGGGTAAGGAAGGATGGAAGGATAGAAAGTGAACAGGCTGCAGTCAGGAGGACTAATGTAAAGCAGTGTAGCACTACCTTGGAGCAGTACTATTGTCTGGCGTCTCTACTGGTTTATGATTAACCAAATTTCCTTTTCATAGCCCAGAGGTAAGAACTTCTGCTATTTAAAACAACATTTAAATCAAATGAGGTGGGTAATGAAGCAATTAAACACAAACAGGTAAATGATCTGCAGTGTCTCGCCTGGAGGCAGCAGTTGGCTCATGGGGCGGCTTTACCACAACAAAGCTGATAAAATCAGGCTGGCTGCTTCCCACACCATCAACCACATAAGCCGCCAAGACCTGCTCTGATAAGAATCCCAAGACTGACAGGCTGCTCATTGGTATTCAACATCTAGTTTGCTTTGGTCAGAAAGATGAGTTTTAAAGCCATGATACAATTACGTTTATCTGTAGCCTGGCCTGCAGAATTCTTGTTGTGACATTTACAGGCTGAGAGTTAGAGAAATCAGCCATGTTAATCTTCGGCCTCAGGCAGAAAGACATGCATCAGGCTGACCTGTACCTTGTTCTAGTGAGATAAGGAATACAATCTGAAGTCCCAGTTACACTGGGCAAGAGACGCCAGACACACACACACACACACACACACACACAAAGTCGGATATTCACATAGAGTACAAGCCAAAAGTTTGAACAGATTTTGCAATTTATGTCAAATTAATGAGACTTTTGACCAGTACTCTACATATACATGCATTTGCATGAAGTCACACTTTTTACTTTCTTGCACATAACCACCAACTTTCCAACATTTTATTATTAAAGTCCTGCCCAAGCTTAGTGCTCCCATATAAGGAGCATCTTTGCTGAAATCAGCAGAGGATTTACAAACACTTAGCCTGCAATCTGGTTTAATTGTACTGTAGTGGTTTAAACCATCCACACATTATGTAAAGTACTGTATATTTAAAGAAACTTTTGGGTTCAACTCCTCCAGGGTTTGGGAGACCAGTTATAGATCCTGAAGGGTAAAAGTGTGAAATGTTGGCACAGATCAAGCAGGCCCTCCATTGAGATGTTTACATTTACGAAAATGTGGGAAAAATGCAATACTGACCTCTCCAGGGCACATTTTACATGGGGATGGTTTTTATGTTCTTACCCAGCACTTTTACTCCACACGCCAAACTGGTGCTGACCAATGGAGAAAGGAAGGAAGGAAGGAAGGAAGGAAGGAAGGAAGGAAGGAAGAAAGAAAGAAAGAAAGAAAGAAAGAAAGAAAGAAAGAAAGAAAGAAAGAAAGAAAGAAAGAAAGAAAGAAAGAAAGAAAGAATGAAAGAAAGAAAGAAAGAAAGAAAGAAAGATTTGCTGATGACCTGTAGTGATGTGTCATGAGAAACATCCTTAGAGGGTAGATCACATGACCTGTCTTAGCCAATGAGAATCGGGGTGAAATATGATTGGATGGGAGGGCTGCGTCTCAAAGAAACTCCTCTTCTGCTTTGATGCTGCTTTCCTAACTCAGTTCCAGAGACCTTGGCTGCTGTTTGAAGTCCCGCCTGCATTTCCTCCACTCACCAGGAAAAACTACAACAACATAAATTCTCTCTCTCTCTCCTCCTCGACCCAGTCTGGTCTGAGCCAGTCCTTTCCTGTCTGGTGCAGTCCAGTCCAATTGTCCCATATTTAGAAACTCTGTGGACAGGCAACCTGATGGCTTACGCACTCACCGAGTTGTTTGACATGCATGTGTGCTTCTATAGATTTCCTAGCATGCTGCTTTGTGTTGGACACACCACAACTCATGTCACTAAAAACAAAGAAAAGACAAAAGAACTGAGTGGTCACCACATCAAACTGCTGAAAGTTAGACTCCGTGATGTGACATCAAGGCAACACAGCACAAGGAATCTCTGAAGACAGAAAGAATAGTAAGGATGGAAGGTTGATTGTAGCTGTGGGAAGTGTTATAGCACCAAACCTCCAATTAGATCTCATCTGTTCTAGGCAACATGGTACTTAGAGGCCTAAAAGAGCTCACCATGAGCAAATAATTTCCCTGGTTAAAGACACTGATAGATTAGGTTAATAAAAGCTCATAAATGCATACAGGACTTTGGTAAAATTCATGAGGATATTAAAAAGGATTGTTCAATCCCATCTAAACCAGTTAGAAATACCAGGCATATCACATGTTCCCTCCAGAGAGAGATCCTTTACCTTAATGATGTCAGATCACCGAGTCTAACTATAGCCCCATAGACTGTCTTCAATTCTTAAAAAATCTTCTGCCTTCTTGGACAAGGTGGATATCTTGTGCCATATCATTCTAAAGACTCATTATTTCATGAAAAATGAAACAACAAAAAGAAAGATGAGCCAGCTCAGAGTCTCTGACTGCTGAACAAGAGAGACTATAAGAGAAATATGAATAAGCTTTTTGATAAAGTTGCTACATTGTTTACCAGAGATGTACAGCAGAAAAGACAGACCTTCTTCCTATGGAAAGGAAATGAAAGGTTTCATGTGTAACTGTATAATTTATCAGTCATGCAAAACCGAAGCATTCAACTATCTGTTAGTGGTTTTATAATTTTTGAAAAAATAACACTTTGCTGAAATAAAAGTTGCCTATAGAATTGAAAACACAATGAAATGTATAAATTACGCTGAAAGACATGCTAATTCCAGACTTAGTTTCTCCATGATGCAGGTATTATTTTAACTATGGTTTAATTTTTTGCTGAAATGATATCTGACTGGGCTGCAGCAGCTAACGTTCTGAAAGGAAAAACATGTAGCCTTGATCCAGAGTCAGACCTCGTAACACAATTATGCACACAAAGAATGAATTGATAGCAAACAAGCTTGTTTACATGTCCGTCATACTGGTTGTTTGATGGGTTGATCGGACAAGTAGCGCTTCTCACAGTGACATTTCCAAATAGACTGTTTTTTTTTTCCTTTGATAATTTGCTGTACTTAATTAACTTAAATATCCAAAATTCAGTAATTATTTTGATCAATGTAGCTACAGGTTATGGATAAAAGATGAATCCAAAGTTCCTCCTTACCATAAAAAGATGCAGTTGACGTAAAAGTTAAATGCCTATTAAGATTTCTTTTCTCACCTGGTACATATGCATTATTTCACATGACTTGACCTTGCAATTTGAATTAGATAAACACAACAAGTGTGTCATTGCAAGCTGAATTTTGATTGCTTCCAGATGACTGATTTCAAATTGAGTAAAAGGGCTGCTAATATGCATTTGATATGCCTGCCTGTATGATATCAAGCTGAAAAAAAAAAAAAGAGGCTAAAGCTAACCTGTCCTTGGCAAAAAGTAAATATCTTCACCGAATGATGAATGACGATAAGGAAAAATGTCAGTTAGCAATATTTAATTCCTTTATTTTTAATGTTTTGAGACTACAGCTAGCTGCAAACGTTATACTAGCAGGGTTTGCTAAACTTAATCAACACATCACATAGCAGAAAAGAGCTACTATCATCTGCTTAAAGTTTTATAGCAGCATCCAGCACATATGGCTATACATGTATTATTAAGCTTAAAAAAATTAAAAGAAATAAGAAAAAGACAAACTGAAGCTAAAGCTAACCAGCCTTTGGAAAAAAGTAAATTCTTCTCTGAATGATAAAAAGAAATGTCTGGTGTTGCTATGTAGTGCAAGCTAGATCAGGATTTGTAACAGCGGTAAGAAGTAAATGTCTGGTGGCAACATTTATTTCCTCGATTTTTAATGTTTTGAGACTACAGCTAGCTGCAAATGTAATCTGAGGTAATGCTAGCAGAGTTGGCTAGAGCATAAAATTCCCCAAAGCCACCTTATGGCTGTAAAGAGCTACTATTGTTAGCTTAAACTTAATTTAGCACAGGTGACTACACGGATATTAGGTGTGTCCCAATTCAGGGTCTGCACACTTCAAAGTGCGGATTCATCGGCTACATACGTCAATGTGGTGCGCAAAGTACTGTCACAATTCTTTTTTCTTTTTAGTTTTACTGTCGGTGATAACGGTCAGTTTTAACGTCCATCGAAGTGCCCTGTGAGTAATTTAAGGGGTTTAAGTGAATCAATGTCCTGTGTTGTTGCTATGGGAAATTCTTGTTGACTAGGTAGGCTGTTCCATTTCACCAGCGTTAAGCGGACTTCGAAGTGTGTAGACTACGGAGGACACTCTGTAGCCTATGTAGTCTGCACACTCCAAAGTGTGCAGACCCTGAATTGGGACACACCTATTATTAGGCAAAAAAATAAATAAATAAATAAATTAAAAAAAAACTGAGGCTAAAGCTAACCACTCCTTGGTAAAACGTCAATATCTTCACTGAATGATGAAACTGTCTGTTCTAGTAATGTGGTGCTAAGGAAACATGTCAATTGACAACATTTAATGCCTTCATTTAAATGTTTTGAGATTACATGTAGTGGGAAAATATATGTGAGGTGATGCTAGCTGGAGCATAATTTACCCAAATCCATCAAATGGCAAAACAGAGCTACCATCATCAACCGAAACTCTAATAGCTGCAAATTCCAGTTTCGAAACAGTGAATAAATTACAAAATAGATTAGCAAAACCATATTAGCTAATTATTTAGCTGCTACATGCTAGCATTAACAGTTAGCTGTGTAAGCTAGTTAGCTAGTTTCTTGCTACTGCAGCTTTGAAAAGACACTGAAATTAAAATCTTTTCAGATTATGAAGAAACCCAAAGCTTGTCAGACACTGTTGCGCCAATTTACTGCTGCTAGTCTTTGACTGAACAATCAGGCTACAAGGGGAGATTTTTTTAGACAGTCATTTCTGTCCTAAAGAATTCACACTCGTATTATGTAACACCGGATATTACAATGTAATTCCTCAGTAACATGTGGATGATAATGCTTGACAGTCAAGGGAGTTGTGATGTATTTCTCTGTTAACCAAAAGAAAAGCATCTCTCAATATTTTATTATTGTTTTTTTTTATTAATCTGCTTCAGCCCTGTCAGCTGTACAGGGACAGAAATGAGACTGAAGCCGAGGATACAACACTTGTCCACTGAATGAAGCTTTCCTTCAAGCCAGAGAGAAAAGTACGAGTTGACGACACCCCCTCCTATTCATGCTCTTGTCATTGATCAATTCATTACTATGTGCCATATTTTATCGTTCAACGCGTTCAAGACAAAAACTATCGTGTAAGCTTCTAATAATGATGAAGTTGGGACAGTTTTTCTTCCTTTTCATTTGTGACTCCAGTTGTGTAAAGAAGAATCTTTGTTGAACAAAAGTCAAAGGCTACTAGTGTAACTAGAGTGCTGATGCTGCAGTCTGTTACTATGTGGATGTATGAATATGTATGTGAGAATAAGAATAATTTGATCAACTGTTACAGGTACTTTATATAAAAATCTTTACAAGTATTGTGTTCTTTGTTCATTTTCAGGATGTGGTCCTTTTTTAGATCCTTTTTCCTGTTGTCAGATCCTTTAGTCTGACCACAGGACGGCAGCAGAGTGCTCCAAAAAAATGATCCAAGAGGAAAACTAATAATAAACTGTTAAATTATTTCTTTTTGGCACTCTTACACAAAAGTTATGGTTTATTAGCTCGAATGCTATTAGTGGATGTGATTGTAGCAGTGAGAACACTTTACTTCCTCACTAAATAAATTAAGTTCTTGTGACCAATCAGCTACATACTCCTAAAAAAAAAACCTGTTAGGTGAATATAAATAAAATATGGAAATAATTTTCACCTAAATCTAATGTTTCATTCTAATAAGAAATAATTGTGTTGACTGACTAAATGTTAATGGGTCATCCTTTAATTCACCAAAAAGAAGAAACAAATTAGACAAAGCTGATACTTGTGAACCTAGATGATGACTGAAGCCCTGAACCTTCGGTGTACAACACACTGAGTCATCCCTGTTTTTGACTGACTCAGCCATTTTCAGCAACTCTTGGTGTTTCATGATGACTCAGCTGTTTTGCACTTTATGTGCCTCAAAGTTTAAACAAGAAAAAGATTAGGTTCTGTAAATGATAGATCTGCGTCTACACTGACACAAATCTGTTTTCAAAAAGTCATGAGGCTGTAAATAGTATGAGAAAGTGAAATATACACAGTGAAGAGCCAGAAATGCTGCCCTTGTTACACCCTTAAGAATGGCTGAGCTTTGGTGTAGCACATTAAATTTTATTCCTGTAGGAACAATGAAAAAAACCAAACAACTCAGTTTCTGGCGTCTAGTTTCATCCTGCCATGAAGCAAGTTGTGCTTTTATTTGCTGGTATTTTGACCAGAACCATCTGAAGTATGACAGTATATGCTAATAGTGCAACGCATGGAGAATGTGAAGGTATGTAATGCTGTTTAGTAAGCCAGGATGAGAGCACTATCTTGTAAGGAATATTCTCTTTCTTATCACCTTTTTTACACAGTCATTGTTGCCTGGTTAGATTATTTATTTATTTATTTCCTATTTAGGGTTTTATCAGCTTCTTTGGCAACTGAAAAATGATCCAAGTTCTTTAAATAGGAGACCAGTAGCTGACCAGTCTAAAGAGCTCAAAGCACTGCACCTGGATGGATGGATGGATGGATGGATGGATGGATGGATGAATGGATGAATGGATGGATGGATGGATGGATGGATGGATGGATGGATGGATGGATGATTTGATATTTCTGTTCTGTTTAGGATGGACAGGAACAATGTTTTTCCTTTTGCGTCCAGGACTTTAAAGTTAGTTAATTGTAATATAAGCATTGGCTTATTGGCTTACCACTTGGAAGATGTTCATTTTTATTTATTTATTTATTTATTAAGTTTTTGAATAAACAAAAGGAAAAAAAGATGTGATTAAAGGCTGAATGTGTGTTTGTTGGTAGTCTTTTTTTTGTTGTTGTTTGTTTAGTTTGTACACTAACAGTAAGTTTGGGCTTCACACTCATTTTGATGGCATTTATTATATACTTAATTATGTATTAAGCAAGAGTTAAGACAGGAGTCAACATCAGACTGACTTTTCTGAGTGGAGAGTGCTGAGAGAAGAGACAGGATGCAAGCCATATGTTGAGTTATCTGTCATTGAGGGATCTCAGTGACATATATATGTTCACTGCATCATATTCACACATATATATATGCACATTTTTTTTAATCTATAATAAAAAATCTGAATGAAATTCCTGTAGGTGTGCTGGTATGGAGAGCCATTAAATTTATAATTAAATACATAAATACTTAAATGAATAAATATCCCACAAAATAAATTAATAGAAATCAAACATTTGGATGATTATTTATATAATGACACTTACTGAATTATTTAATTTAATTTAATTAATATATGTGATTTATTCATTTTTTGTATTAACACCCACTTATTTTTCTCTTTTTTAAATCTATATTTAGGTTTTTACTTGAGGTTCTTATATTCAAATGAAGGGGCGTGGTTATCTGTTACCTTTGTGTCCCCTCTTCTTCTAAACAAATGAAAGCTTTTATAAACAAATAAATAAATAAACAGAAATAAATTAAAGTTAAGACAAAATAAATTAATAAATAAAAATTCTTAAATAAAATAAATTCTATTAAACTAATTTCAGTATTTATTTAATTCCGATTAAAGCTGGTTGTATAACTGTTACCGGGGTGTAAAAGTGCTGCAGTGCAACAGGACGACAGGAGCGAGGAGAGCGCGTGGCCAGCAGGGCGCTGTCCGTGGTGCTGAAACAGACAACTTCCGCTCTGATGGCTGTAAACAGCCCACCCACTGATTATAGAGCGAAATAGACATTAATGATGATGCTCTAGGTTAAATAGAGCACATTCACGATTAAGTTACTTCTCACAGTAAAACAGGGGTTTGTTCAAATTAATGCACGTCTGGATTAAACTTCTCAGTTCCAAAAATACGGATATAAGAAGCTGTACATTACTGGAGCCTTGCCAACTTACACCAAATTGTCACGTGAGTGTTGTAGCACAGATCAGTCAAGCTAACGGAGAGAACCCCACCACCCACCCACCCACCCTACCCTGGACGCTTCCGCTCCAGCCAGCCAATCAGAGCAGGATGCGCTGCAGCTTATAAACCCATCTGCTGTGGAACCGCTCACCCCACCGTCCCCGCCGTCCTATGAATCATTGAAGCCAGCCTCATCACTGATCTACTGCAACCGTGAAGATGGCGGCCCGGGTAAGAGATCTATGCTTTATTTATTCCCGTAAACAACAAAACCACCCCCTGTTTCTTTCTGCCAGACAAGAGAAAACATTAGCATGTGGCGCAAAATGTCGGGCGAGTCTATAATCTCCCTTTAAAACTGCGAGCAGTCTTGGTTCGTTCAGCGCCTGAATGTCATCGCCGCTGCAGGACAGGCTGTTTATTCCCATGATGTGATGGCCCAGCTCTTTATATCTTCATCCGAGCTGCTGGGGAAATTTCGGCTTGGTCTGCATGGGCCATCTCTGCCTGCGAACAGCTGCATTTGCTGGTAGTGTCGCCTGTAAGTCGATGCTCCGCTTGCCCTTGAGCCGCTGCGGCTGCCTACCACGCAGCCCTTGGATATAACACGCGAAATAACAGGAGTTGAAGTGTTTGTGTGGATTAAATAAGAGTACCCAGAACGTGCAGAAAAACGAGCATGTCCGCATGCATTTGATGAGATATGCTAAGGCACTAAGGTAGGTGTTTGCGCTTCTGCCTCCCGTCTGCAGCCTTCTGGTGAGCGCTGTTTGCGGCGTGGAGCGGCACAGCAGAGCATGACTGACTGGTGGATTGTGTGCATATTTATTTGAGTGGTTTTACACAATCTGTCGACACAAGGGAGTTGATGTTAGCTGGTAACCTGCAGCTACTGGCCTTCTGTTCCTCTCAGCTCAGCCGAGTTGTTTGAAAGTCTGACAATAACCCACAGGACAGCTCTTCAAGCCTCAGGATTATCTAGTTATCTCTAATTCCCCAGATCAGCTGCCTTGTTAAACATAGTTTTACTCTCTAGACAGGATTTTAGGTGTCTAACTTGAAATGCAAATTGTAGAAATTGAAGTATACAAGCAACTAATTCTCAACTGAAGGTGTTAATAGCTGTCACATCATCGAGATTTTGGTTGGTAAGTCCAGCTAAAAAATTTGGAATGACTCATGACTGGTAGCAAAATGCAAAATAATGTTCAGAATATAATTCAGTATTTTAGTAATAATGGCCATATCAATGGGATCTGCATAAGTAAGTGTTATTGAGCTTGTTTGTGGATCAGATGACATTTATTGGCTGATAGATGAAGCTGAAGGGAGGTAGAGGATGATGAACACTCAAAAATAAAAGCAAACTGGGTGTTACATTATCCTAAGTCGAACATGTAGTTTCCAATTTTTGTAGTTGGAACTGTTTTAGCATAAAATAAAGGAGGAGTGGACACGGAAAAGCATGAAAGAAACTAGAAGGACTCAGAAAGTGCAGACCTGTGCCAGGCCATAGGCCTGAGAAAAACCCCAAAAGACCCAACAGCCCACCCAGCAACCCTGTCTCACCAGATCCAGAATATCAACATGATCCGGGTCAAACAATGTTGGATTATAACATCTATCATGATGCCATCTTGTAGTTTTTCTTTTTAAATTTTATTTCTTGCCAGTGATTCTTGGCATTGTCTGATGAGTTAGAAGCTGTAATGGCAAAATGATCCTTATTTTCCAATAGTAAAGAATCCTTAAAACAGTTCCTGGATCAAAATGGTGATCATGGTCACCCCCATTTCCTGAAAATTTAATTAAAATCCATCCATAGCTTTTTAACAGACAAACCAACACCACATAACAAACATAATGAAGAAACTGAACAGAAGCAGAGGAATGGATTTACTCCAACAAATGAATGAGGAAGACTCAGATGTGGAAGAAATGATCAGCTCCTCTTACTACAACAGGACCAAAATGAGAAATATTTGTCTAGATGGCGAGGCAGTGAGCTGCAGCTAGAAGATGGCCTGTTGTGGTGTGCACCACTAATCTTTAAGCTCCCTTAAATGTGAATATCACCCATGCAACTCCTTAAAACCACTAAAACTATGCAGTTAGCAGGAATCAGTGAGAGCTGACATGTTAAATACAGTACTTCCAAAGTGTAATTTGTTCATAAAATAAACATCTATACTCAGCACACTGATGTATGTTGGAGCAACATTCATCCTATTGTGTGTTTTAAGAAGAATGAAAATCAAACAGACATGAGAAATGATGGCTCAGATTAAAACTGTTCCAGTTAAAGTGTAGAAACTGTGTCTCTGTGTCTGCTGCTGCTCTTCTGTTATCCCAACCAGGTTTAATTAGATTAAATAGAGTGTTTTTTTTTATTATCACAATGATGCAGTCAGGTCCAGAATAAAGAGACAAACGGCTGCATCAGTAACATATGGTCTTAAGTGTAGGCTGAATAAATAAACATCTTAAAAGGTCTGTATTTCTGTATATTGTCTATAAACACAGAAGCTGCCTGTAACACATTTAGACCCAAAAGTATCCGACTATTAGTCAATAACAGTAAAAAAAAAATCAGAAAGTGAATCTGCTGACTCACTGTTAATGTTGATGAATAATGGTTAGAAAATGTCAGTATAAACTTTCAATGAGCTACATTGAGGATCTGCTGCTTTAACCAGTGAACACAACCAGTTAACTAGGTAATAAAACAGCTGTTTTATTCGTGTGTGTTCATCACTCCATCATAACTTTGTAAAACTAGCGTGCTACCGCTAACTTACTGGGTGTAATGGGTTTTTTCACTCAGAGCAGAACGCCATTATGTGACAGCAGTGCAGCTACCACAGCTTCTACCGTCAACCTCATCATCATCATTATCCGCAGCAGCCGATGAAGGTCCTGCTGCTGTCGTTTTTGGAGATTCAGTCTTTTTTTTTTCACCTCCCCTCTGTTTCTCCTCCTCGGTACATGTCGCTGCATCCACGAGCTCAAAGCCAAACGGGTTCGAAGTATCTGACTGGTTCAGCCTGCTGTCAGTAAGCAAAGAACCAGTGGGCTGCAGGTCCACGTTTCTCATGAGCCGGTGATCAGGAAAGAAAGTTCTGTGCTGGATGAATGAAGTACTTAATCACAGGGACCACTGAGAGAGGGGGAGGTGTTTAAACATTTGAATGTTAATGAGTAGGGCTGCTGATCTACCAACTTTTTATGGACTAGTCAGACCCATAAATAAACTGTGTCAGCCCAATTTCTGCATTGATGCCAGAATGGCCCAGCACACGTTCATTATTGAGCTGTCGACATGCCACCCCGGTATATCCGGCCATGACAGTACAAAGTTCACTTTTAAATCAGGCCCCAGAGATCAGTATGAGATGAGGCCTGGTAATGAACCATTCATCTGATCAAGGTGTGTTGGAGAAGGAACTCATCTAAAAGTCAGATAGTAGATCTCGAGGTTCAGACTTAGACACCCCTGGTGCAAAACTAACTTTTATTTAAAAGTTATTTAGAATAATCAAAGTACTACAGTCTGATTTTTTTCATAGTTACACACCACATCCTGGAATATCCACATTTTATTCTATACGTTAAAATAAGACATTTTAGTTGTAGGAGCAAAAGAAATAAATAAATATTGTCTTTCTTGAGCACGTCTTAATTTTTGTTTTGATCTATTTTCAGTGTAGACTGATGCTGTTAGTTCACTGATAATCAAATTATTGTATTGATGGAGACAAATGTTTTGTTACACCCCCTAATATACAAATGTAAATTACAAATGATCATTTAATAATATATTGTACATAAGTGAAAAGGATATGGATGTAGTTACAAGGAAAAAAAACGTACAACATATACAGCAGGTCGCAGTTATACACAATGTAGTTTGTAGTGCAGACAACCAAAAATGTGAAGTCCTCATATGAGGACACCGAGTCTCTGATGGTTTAAATGTGACCACCATCAGGTTCCAGTGTGAAGCCGCTGGAATCACAATGTTTCTATGCATCCCCCCCCCCAAAAAACCGTGATGTCTGTCTCATTTCAATAACCAGAAAATAGGAGAAAATTTTGAGTTCAGACGGTATTCGAAAAACACCGGAAATGTATCCGATTTAGGGCCACATGTGAGCATGGTCTAATTTAATATGGAAATATTGTATTTGTGCTGTTCAAACTCTCATAAAACATCAGATATGGGTCACAAATGTACCAGAAAAGTCAGATTTGGGCCATTTTTGACTGTTGCAAGAATTTAACCTTTGATTTAATTTGACTTGAAACACTTTAATTTGTAATTAACACAGAGTATTAAGAACGCACTATATTGACCATGTCATGGAAGCTGTACACATTTACCATTTCACTGCAGTTTCATGCTGCTTTAACTCTTTAATGTCCACAAAGAAAAAAGCTCATTAAAAAAGCTAATTAAAAGTAAGATCATTTCTTTGCAGACAATTCTTGGGTCAGTTTTGCTAATTATTTATTTAAACAAAGTGTTTGTTGGAATGGCCTAAAATATACTCACTTCACCCACCCTGAACAGGGAGTCAGGTTTAATTCCACACGGTTTTGGTGAGCTAGGTATTAAAATGTGTGCTGCCACACATTGTGGTTGAGCAGGACATTAAAAGGGTGACATACATAATAGGGGCTCTTGTGTTACACGTTTAATCATGTCGGACTCTTGACATAAACTGGATGCAGACAGACAGAATGCAGCGTCATGTTGCAGGATGCTAACAGCTGAATTATTGCACATCAACATGGTCTCATTGTTTCTCTGCTGTAGTGTATAAAGACGTGTGTAATAGAGGGTATAGCTTAGTGCTGGTAGATTTAGTACGGTATATTTTGAGGCCTGAAGAAGAACCTTTTAAATGCTATATATGGAGAACAAGACAAGCAGATGCCATTAGTATGATGCTGGTTTATCTTTGTCTCAGAGGAGAAAGATAACTTCTACATTACATTTACAGAGGACGTCTCTTCCCATGTTACTCCCATAGCTTCATTAGCTATTTCACCATAATTGCTTTAAATAACACAAACCAAATTAGTATGAAGTTGCTTTCATTTCACACTGATCCTGTACAGGCAGTGCCAGAAATATCTACTTTTAATGCTGGGTTTCAACAATCTGACCACTGGCTGATTTATAGATGAGGAGCCGAACCCTGGCGAGCTCGATCGATGCTCCTTTTAAATGGCAGCACATTTTCATTTATCAGGCTGTGCACCATGAATGAATTAGTCTGTTCATTTTTAGAAGTACGTTCTTTCTTAGAAATTCCTCAACTGCTCATGTTAAAAAAAGGGGGGGGGGGGATGAAAAAATAAAAATGCCCAGGGCAGTTGTTTATGCCTGATTTGAGATAGGCACGATATATTGCAAAATGTCAATAAATTACAGAAAGAAAATATGACAAAGAGACTTTATAACACCACAAAGAGAAAAAACAACAACAGAGACACAAAATTACCCCTAAATAAGGAAAACACTTCAGCATGCAATACAAAACAAATGGACACAAAATGACCGAAAAAGAGAGAAAAGATATATAAAAAACCTCTGCAAAACATTATAACCAGGTAGAGAAAGCTTTAACCATTTAAGCTATTCTTTATAGGACTTACAAAAAAAAAAAAGAAAAAAAAAGAAAGCCATGTAAACCCTTTGTGTGTGATGGGAAATACATTTTTTATGTCTTTTCGGGACCTGCAGATATAGTATTCTTGCTACTGTTACTAGCTGAAAACCACTGTCATACAAAAGCTGCACAAGCTATTTATTCTTAAAACATAGGCAGATGTAGACCAATATCCCTAATAATTATTTTTAAACAAAGCAATATGTCAATAATATCACATTAGGAGAGGTCAAAAGGAATTTCTCATCTTTTTATTTGGTTTGGTATCCAACAAAAGTAGTGTCTCATTTCTCAAACCAGCTGGGTGGCTAATCTAATGTTAGCCATGGATATAGATGCTGCCTATGACGCTGCTGTCCATTGGAACGATGCACCAATGCGTCCGCCATCTTGGGCCGGGGTAAGCCGCGTCTACTTCCTGTACTAGTCAACAGAGGCAGAGGTCTATCAACGATTAAAATCACCATAACTCGCTGAATTTTCAATCGGTTAGGTTTCTTAGAAATGTCACACATATTTATAATACAACAGATTATTATTTTTTTTATTATTATTTCTATAATTTTATATCATACACTTACACATACTCAGACACGCACCCACATGCAAACAGATTTTTTTCTACAATACTCAGAGAAGTAATAATGGTGATGCCATATGGAGTTATATTACATTTATAATATCAATAATATAAAATATAAAAAATAAAAAATTAAGGAATGAGTTAAAAAATTGAAAATGAAAAAAAAAACTAAAAAAAACAATCATTCATTCATTCAAAAAAAAAAAAAGAAAAAAAAAAAAGAATTAAAATTAAAAATTAACCAAAATACCCCCAAAACGAAATACCTCAGTTAAAGTTACACCTGTTCCTCTTGCCATTTGGATACAAAATAAAGAACCTAAATTTACCTCTGATGTGACGAGCCCAACCAGTAATGAACCTGATAAAGGTACCAAAGAACACATCACCAATATAAAACAGACATTTTTTAACACATCAAAGAAAATAAAATAAACATAGAATTCAAGACCAGAGAAATTTGTAAGAGTAAGTACTAAAGGGTTCATTCAACAAGAACCATTTCTAATAGTGTATTTTATTATCATTTACTGGGGACTGTGTTAGTGAAATATTATGATTACATGAGAAATTTTCATGACACTAACTTTGCAAAGATGGTCAGGAAAATTAAAAATAGATGGTATCACTCCTTCCTTTAAACCAGTTCACTGTCCAGTCCTGTCAAAGTCCTCTGGGTTAAAATGACGGCTGCAGACGACTGAACAGTCCTTCGGTATGAAGCCTCTCCTCCTGAGTGCTGCTACCCATGCTGCCTCCTCAATTTATCTGCTGGAAACATACAAAACAAATCCATCTAAACATCTCTCAGTTCTTCTCATCTTCTTACTAACAAAAACATATTTTTATTTTCTTGTCCTGACATAAGCAGGCTTCATTTAAGTTAGCTTAAGAAATACGTCAAATTCAACAAGTTTATAACAGTTAAATAATATAAAACCACTTCTTACTTGTGAAATGTTATCCCTCTTCTCTTGGTTTTGGTGTCTCTGTCACAGTAACATTGCAGCACAAAAATCTGGCATTTTGGTTTCACACACACAGTCTGACACAGTCTGACTGACCTGACCAGGTCTGAAACCCCCGCCCAAGATGGGGGCCGTGTTGACGTGCATGACAAGCTCGAAGGCGATATATAGTGTATATATCTATGAATGTTAGCTGCATGAGCTAACTGAAAAAAAAACACTCTCTCTTGCTGGCACTTTAGGGTTCCCAGCTGGCATATTTTTTATTCAGAGTCAAGTAAAGGACGTATTAGAGAAGCACTTGACCTGAGATACGTGTTACCAAGCTAAAGGTTAGCATTGCCACCAGCTTATGCTCTAGAATCTATTGAAGACATAGGAATAAGTTCACACATTTCCCCTTTATTATACAGTATTTTAGAATATGTATTATATTTTAGATTATTATGGGAAAATAGCCTTTTAAGATCACCTCTAATATTTCAAACATTCTGCTAAAACATTGAATCATTCCTTAATATTATTTACTTTCTTTTACTAAGTATTGAGAGTGACTTCATGCTTGGAAATGTGAACTGGGTTCAATAAGCTTGACGAAAAGCCATACATGTGGGATTGATTTCAAGTTAATAATCTTTCTTGTTTTAAAAAAATCTCCTGTTCATATTTAAGAATAATGAAACTGAATCAAGGATAGATGAAAGTGACCCAATGTTTCCAGTACAAATGAACATGGGTCTATAAATATCTTTCATCTTTATCTGAGCTCTAGTTTGCATCATGAGGACTTTAATAATGTGATGTGTTTTTTATATTTTTCCAAGGGACAGTACATCTAGAAGTATGCCTGTTTCTTTTGTATGTATGATGGTTGATTTATTTATTTTTCTCCTTAGTGATGCAGTGTGAGTCAAAAGTATCCTCTGGCATGTTATTCAACTTCTCCTACTGCTGGCACACACACATGGACATGAGTAGCTTTCAGTCTCGCTTGACCATGTGCTGTTGTGGGGCATACTGCATACCTTGTCAGAGGGAATCAGGACTAAGCAAATGATTACATAAACTGACACCATGATGGACTCAACATCAATGTCCCTGAAAGAGGACACCAAAAAAACAAAACAAAACAAAACAAAACAAAACAAAAAAAAAAACCCAGATAAATAAAGAAGCAAACCAAACAGTGTAAATTCTAAGTTCTGAAGTACAGCAGTCACCTCTATCCATGGTCATTAATGTAAAAACATTAGACACAGTTTAGGCCCAGATACAAGCCCATTTAGCTGTAGATCTGACACGTTTCTTAGTAAACAACATCTGCCTTCAAAGAGTCATTTAGGTTGAATCCCGTTACACTGTAAGTGATTTCATTTAGCAGAATTCTTAATATTTAGGTAGTACACTTTCTTTTTTTGTTTTGTTTTTGTTGTCTGTATTTTACTGGTATAGTGAAGAGAATATTTGAAAAAAATCTCCTTTATCAGACTAATGTGTAAAGCCTCTAAATCCCATGCCCCACTTAGACCCATTTAGATTCAGTCACGCTCTCCACATGCAGGCATGTACAGTATTTACTGTTTCAGGTGATTCTTAATGGGATAAGGCAGTGCTGCCTGATGATTTACAGCATCATTTACCACAAACTGAAATCATGAAAAAAACAAAAAACAAACATTACAGCCTGTGAAGATGGAGACGCCTGCAGGAATTATCATACCGCTCCTGGTGTAACTGGGTTAAATGCAGAGAAGGAATTTCCCTGCTGGGATTAATAAAGTATAATAAATAATAAATTCACAGTCCTGGAATGACGTATTGTTTGTGATGCTGTAGGCGTTAGCTTCCACAAAAAAGGGGAATAACAAAAGATGAAACATGGCTGGGACTGTGATGCTGAACCCCAGCTGAGCTGTTTTCTGCTCGGGCCGTGTTGACTGCCCGTCAATGTACATCAGATCAAATGTTTGCTTTTATTAAATGCAAACTGTAAAAGACTGGGTAGTATTCCTCCTTGGCTCTATCATGTTGTGTTAATGGGCAGGTTAGGTGTCCTATTTTTTTTTTTTTTTTTTTTTTAGAGATTGGGGAGTGGTCATCTAGCCAATCTAGGTTTAAAGATTATAATCTAGTTCTTTCTCTAGGTAATGTCCTTGGCAGAAATTCAGAGATATATTACTGCATTTCAACTATGCTGCAATTTCACATATAAACTATCTGAAATGTCAATAAAACCGTTTTACAACAATGAAAGTCGAGACATTAGCACATTTTCTATAGTGCGTTTCTTTTTCTTTTGTAAAACACTAACAGGACTGATGCTGTATTACTTTAGTAGATACCTGCTGCCTTCATAGAATCGATATGGACATAGAAGTGAGTTTGCACAGTTTGCACAACCAAACAAAACAAAATGAGGATGTTGATGATAATCCCAAACTTGTAAACAGGATCCGTCAGCATATATAAAATATTCTACTCTGTACATTTCACAATTTATACTTTATTTTCAGGAGATCTCAGAAATGAAATAAGGAACAAGTGATTAGATTTTAGGGGGTGATCTGGATCACCGCCTGGATCCAGGACATTTTTTAAAGGGTTTTTTTACTATAAGGAGATGGGGATAATTTTTCTATTAGAGCTTCTAAGACTGGCACAAATTACCATGGCTTGGTGGAGGTCTGTACTCTCCGAGTGCTCCTCGTGTCTTATTGCAAACATTAAGACTAAAATACTAAAATGGTACAAGCAGATAATGAAAATAAATCTTTATCTTTTGTTATTTTATATAGTTCAAATGGAAAATACTGACTTTTATTAGCAGGTGGGAAAGTTTAACATTACAAACTCTCACTCTCACTGATCTCATTAGTCATGTATACACATGGTGTTCTTTTTACACAACAGTCATGTCGAGTAAAAACAGTCGGTAAGACCTTTGGGCGCTAGTGAACTTCAACTAAACAGTTTGAGACTTAACCATGTAAATACCAAAAAGTACAAGAATACAACATTTAAGCCCGCTCTTACCCTGAAGTAATCATACTTCTTCATGTTCTGTAGGTTGTTAAATTAAAAGTTGTTGTGGTGCAGAAAAAAAACTGCTCTGATATTTCGAGATGAAATAGACATGAATGTTCAGTTATCTGCCTTGTTAAAAATGTGGGAGGTTTATTTATTTTCAGCTTCCTTCATTTAAAAAGAGACATTAGTGAAGTTAACAATACATAATGTAAATGTGAGCAGAGAAAGTATTAGTGCTAATATACGTCTTTTGTCCCTGGTAGGTCACAGACAATTCAACATATGTTAAAAAGGTACAAGTAAAAACAGTGGAGAGCGGTTGTAGTACGTAGTGTATACAGAACAGGATTTCAAGTGAAATACTGCAAATTTCAATTAGATTTGAAACAGATCAGTGTCAGGTCAACAACTTGTGAGGAAATAAAAAGTTTTTGTTTTTAACTTAGACATACATACATACATGCATACATATATACATACAAACATACATACATACATAAATACAGACATACAAACATACATACATACATACATACATACATGCATGCATACATACATACATACAAACATACATACATACATAAATACAAACATATATATATACATACATACATACATACATACATACATACATACATACATACATACATACAAACATACATACATACATAAATACAAACATATATACATACATACATACATACATACATACATACATACATAAATACAAACATATATATATACATACATACATACATACATACATACATACATACATACATACATACATACATACATACATACATAAATACAGACATACAAACATACATACATAAATACATACATACATACATACATACATACATGCATACATACATACATACATTCATACATACATACATACATACATACATACATACATACATACATACATACATACATACATACATACAAACAAACATACATACATACATACATACATACATACATACATACATACATACATACATACATAAATACAAACATACATACATACATACATACATAAATACATACATACATACATAAATACATACATACAAACATACATACATACATACATACATACATACATTCATACATACATAAATACAAACATACATACATACATACATACATAAATACATACATACATACATACATACATACATACAAACATACATACATACATACATACATACATACATACATAAATACAAACATACATACATACATACATACATAAATACATACATACATACATACATACAAACATACATACATACATACATACATACATACATACATAAATACATACATACATATATAAACACAAACATATATACAAACATATATACATACATACATAAGTTATGTTACTTCGTGTTATGGATGCAGCGTACTGATGAAATGAAGATGAGACTGTAAAGTTTTAGTTAGCAGGAATCTTTCAGTCAGCATCTCCAGCACAAAACTTAATTCAGCCCTTCACAAATGACTTTGTGTACGAATTGAAATTCTTTCCATTGCTGCCTGCAGTCCTCAAACAGAGATTGGATGCTTTCAAGGACAGCCTGAATGCTGTAATTGTGACAAAATCAATAACTACAGATGAGAAGCACTTGAAGCCACAGTTAAAAAAAAAAGAAAATAGAAACAAACTCTTTATGTGATGGAAAAGTGAGTGGGCTGCAGAGGCTGGCAGCTAATCAACTCTCACTCTACATGGTCTCATTTACCTCCTTAATGAAGTGAGCAGGATATTTCTCTCATAATTTCCTGTAGCTCATCCATGTATTGCTCCGAAGTAATTTCTCAAGAGTCTTCCATTTGTTTCTCTGCCCCCTTGATTTGGCATCCAGACCCAATTTCAGGATCAGGAGGCCGTCAAAGACCACGGGACTGTCTCTGTTGGGTTCTACATTCTCTAACAGATTTTTATTTCTGTAGTTAGGAAACAATAATTAGAATATTTTCAAGTTGTAGATATTTTAATACTAAGCCTACCCATAAAAAGAACAAATAGTCTGTTATATATTGACCAAGGCCTTTGTGAGAAGTGAGCTGAAAACTAACTTATTCTTATTATATCTTATTATTTTGTGTCCTGGTTAAGTTTATATAAAAACATTATTTTGGTACAGAAAATAATGAATGTTAGGGGTAAAATATATTCTTTTTACGATACAATTGTCATCATGGAAGCGTTTTTATCCTTCGCATGCAGTTTCCCTTATGACCACTAGGGGTCATTCAGTGAAATAACTACCATGTGATCTAGCTAGCAACCTGTTCTGCTTGTGCTTGATTTTGAGCAGAACAACCGTAAAGGATAGTTGTGGGTCATCACCAACATCAGCCTCATTTTACACCTGGTAGTTTTAATGCATTCCAAACAGGAAGAGCTGGAATTAATAATTAATAATCAATACAATCTAACCATCTGTTACAGTTTATTTTAGCTGGACTGACTCTCCCCCTCTGCTGCATGTGAACTTGCATTGCAACAGGCCATGCTCAACATTTGAATGTCAGTTCCTTAATTTAATCATCTCACTAAAATATTTAGTATTTGCAGCACCTGTTTATTTGATATATAAGCTGTTTGGTTCAAGCTAGGATGAGATCTGTTAATCAAATCAAGTGGATCTTCAGTGGATTCGACCCCAGCATCCCCAAGCTGGAAAATTATTTAGTATTTTTTTTATAAAAATAATTCTGTCCATTAAAACAAACTCCACTTTTTACAGTAGCTTATGTGTTGAGTTTCAAATATCCTTTTAAAGTTAACAGAACAAAATCTATTTTTTTCCTAGCCTTAATTAAATTAGTTTTGTTGCTTTAACCAAATGGTAAGGTGATTATTTAAAAGCCACACCTCATTAATGCTTTGCATAACACTTTATATAACAGTGAGATATTTAATGAAGCTATAGGTGTTTGCAGACACCAACAACCCTGTGATCAGTGTTAAAGAAATGACCCCGCTTAAGAAATTTGCCTCCAGCTAGCTTCATTGTCTTTAGCCTCATGTTTCCTCTCTTGGTTCCAAAGACATCACAACGTCTAACTAAAAAGAATCCGTACGAACAGCAGGCATCACCATCACCATCATCATCATCATATCCTAACACCAAACCACAGCGATATTAGTCTGTCAACTCCACTACAGCTCGTAAATATGTGGCTTCATTCTTTCAACACACAAAACTACCTCTGAGCGTAATGATGCCCAAATAATGTATAACTAATATCTGAACCTTTCCAACACCAATTTTATTTTTCTTCCTTTGTAAAAGAGCGAAAAATAACTAAGTAAATATCCTCTCCTGAAGACAGAGCTAACACATTTTGGTGCTTTCACATATGCTTACTCAGTGTTTGTGTGTATCCCATGCTTGTGTATTTGCGATGTGAGTGGTTGTGATTCGGGGTGTGTATTTGTGTGTGTGAGTTAGGAAGAGTAATGGTTAATCTCCTATTGTCTCGATGCAGGGCCTTCCTCTCTGAGCCCTGAGCTGTGGCTAAATTTAGAGAGCTACTCGGCTGTGGGGCAGCCAATGCAACAACACATTCACACACACAAATACACATTAAGGCACACAGACATAAAGAGAACAAGCCGTGAAAAACATATCAACATACCAGAACACACACAGGTGCGCACCTACTGTAAACACAGGTGGAAACAACATTGCTGCAATGGCTGCAATAGATAATATCACCAGTTCCACCGTTGTGCTGGGAGAGGTCACACTCTGTGACGTGACTGCATACAACAGTAAGATGACTTCGCACAATGATAATTAGTGGAGAAAAGTATGAGGGGGGGTCCCTATGACACCATTATCCTGTTTGTTTGTCTGACAGCTTGAAAGGTTTATCCTTTGAATGTTTAGTTCATTCCCTTTAGAATTAAATAAAAGGAAAAATGGCTGCTTGCACCTATCGTTCACCTAGCTTTTTGTTTTCTTGGAAATAAACACCATAGATTTAGGTCAGAAGAGGCAATAGGCTTTATATTTAAAAGGGGGTAACCCTGATATCAGACATGTTTGGGCCTAAAACGGGCTACATCTGGTGGTTATGGCTTAGTTGTGGCACTGGCGAGTGTTGTGTTTTGGCTGCCACACGTCATAAACTGTGTTTGTTATGGCTAAAACTGGGCCAAACTGCCCATGTAGGCCATATTTGGACCAAACATTTTTTGCTATCTGACACTTTAAACAAAGAGCCCATCAGGTGCTGGAGGATTCCTGCTGTTAAAAGACAGAAAAACACATATGTTGCTCAGACCTGTGGGGGCAGACCATGAAATGGATTTATTTTAGGTTTGGTTAGGATTTTTAGGGAGCTTCTAAAGCTTCATGGTGCAGATGGGTAATATTTAATTGTAATGTCATAAGCAGCTCTATGATGTTGTATTATAATTTAATCAAACAACCACACCACCTAGAAAAGTATTTTTTCCACGATGCCAGGCACAGGTGTGGAAATGCTAAAGCTACATCATGGTATGAGAGGAATCTACAAAAAAAAAAAAAAAGTTGAAAGAGACTCTTGTTAACTTTCTGCCCACATACACACAATGTGTTCAGATGCTGAATAAATTTGTAAATTAGTCTCTACTGCCAATATAAAAAATCATGTGTGTGTTGTTTTGTTAAAAGAACTCAGTGTGGTCTTCATTTGAAAAGGAATCATGACTAGAGTAAGAATTTAAATAATTTTATGAAGAGCAAATTTAAGAAGTGGTGCAACAGATGTTGGAGGGACTACAACCACAGGCTCAGATTCGAACTGAGCTGGAAAGTATAGAAGCGTTTTGCTGCTGCCTAAATGGGGAAAATGAGCGTAACTTTATCACATTATAACATGATAATGTAATGTGGTGCGTGATGATGTGGTGGGTAGCACCACGTGGAACTCACATATTCTCCCCATGTATGTGTTGGTCCTCTCTGGGTACTCCAACTTCCTTCCCATCATCCAAAGACAGCATTAGCATTAGCTGGCGGTGGTTAGGTTAACTGGTCACTCTAAATTCTCGCTAAGAGTGAGCCTTGTTACATACTCCATGATAAGTGAAAACTTTGTTCTTGTTCTTGAGGCTACAAGAACAAGAATAAAGTTTGTATTGGTCCGGTCAATTCATTCTCCATGAGAAGCTTAGGGGCTGTCCCACGACACCGAATCACAGAAAACCGCAAAAGTATTTTAGCAATCCACTCTTTCATCCCCACGAAACCAGGGATTAGCCTCCATGAAACGGATCATGTCTGAAACCAGGTACCAAGGTGGATAGATTCGTAACCTCTACTGTCCGTGGTATTGTGAGGACAGCGTAACCACACCACTAAAGGATATGACGTCAGTGTGATGAACGCGCACCAAACACAACAACAATATTTGGCGTCCGTGATCAACTGTGTTGTGGTACTGCTCCAGACAGTCCTGGCTTGTGTACAGTTTTAGCACCAAAATGCACGGCTGTTACAACACAGTGCTGCGCTGGTGTGCCATCAACAGCGGGAGCAAGCAGTTATGTAATTATCTGCACATGTGCTACGTCTTGTTCTAGCTCTGGAGTGTTAATCTTTAATCATCGTAGCGCCCCCCATAGTCTTGTAGCATGTACTACAGCGATTTTGTAGGGATGTTGAAGCCTTTCTCTTAGTTTTCAACACAAATTTCACACCTGAACCTGCTTCGGTGCCATGTGGACATAGAAGTAATCCGCGGCGGGGCAGGGGTTACTGCATGGTTAGGTGGGTCTGTGTTTTAAAATGCTAAATGTGTTGTCTTCGTTTTCATACTTTCGCACCACCTCGATCAGCTGTTTATTAAAACTATCTGTTCAACCTTGCATCAGGGGAAATTCGTAAGCCACAACTTTCCACTTCATTCTTTTCCGTGTTAACCGTGCCCACCTCAAATCTCCAACCAATCACATAATACTTCTCGGAGCCTCGCGAGAAGAAAGTTCTGCTCAGTTGATGCATTGAGAACAAGCCACAAGATGTCTCCAACCACATCTGTGAGAATAAATTGACTTCATTTTGTTCTCGTGTCCTAGGGAACGAGCAAAAAGTTCTTGCTTTTCGTGGAACATGTAACAGCCTTGAGTACAGTGCGACAGACTGGCAACCTGAATAGACTCCACCTTCCCCATAACCTTGAACTAGAATACGAATTAGAATATAGAAAAATGTTTTTAAAATAAAACAGTCACATTATAATATGAACATCTCAGTGGTGTTAGAACATTGTAATGTAGTTGTGAGTCATTTATCAGAGTACACTCTAACATGTAAACAGGGATATAAATTGAATCTTTAATATTCCATTTACAACTCATGTACACACCCTACTTGGAATAGTAGTATGCTATGAAAGTATAGTTTGCACTTTACACCCCACAGCGGTGTGTCTTTACCAGTCCAGCGAGTTTAAACATGTTTCTGTGGGTGTGAAACATCTCTAACATAAACTAGAATGTGCTGTACAGATGTGTTCCTGAACAACAAACTCAGGTGGAGCAGATTAAATCTGGGGGAACAGCTTGTGAAAAATGACACCACAGTGCCTTGAATTTAATACCACTTACTTAATGTGATTTATTTAAATGGGAAAGCCTGTTGGCTCACATAGGCAGTTTATTGATTTAATCATATACTCAGAAACTCATGGTAGATATTGAAAATAAGTTTGTAAGCTTCGGGTATTAAGTAACAGTTGGATTTGTCTGGTTTATGTGTTTTGAATTATGTAAAAAGAGAAGTTAATAAAACCATCTTCATCATTAATAATTAGAAATAGTTAGTAGCTAAAGCTAACTAATCCCTCCATAGAAAATGTATTGTGGTCTGATTAGCTTATGGTAGCTAACGCTAATTCATTCCTACATAGAAAATAAAAAAGTATGCAATGTATGAAATCAGTATATTGTACTTCAGTTGTGCGTTTGTAGGTGAGTCAACTGGAAAACCTTTTCATTCTCCAGCAGCATTTTTTTTTTTATTTGGTCCTGACTTGGTGTAGGTCTTGGTATTGGTATCCCTTGGTTTAGGGCTCATTTTTGCTGCTTTAACATACGTAAACAGGTACGTCTGTTTCAAACATTGTCAAACATAACTTGCAACATAATCCCATGAGTATTTTATGCTGACATGACTGTTTGACAATACATCCACTAGAGGGCAGTGCAGAAAAAAAACAAGTTCTGATGTCAGTTTCAATGGGAATATACAGGAAAAGGTACCATCACTGATATTTGTGTAGTATGCATCTTCAAACTCTCTGAAAGTGGACTAAAATGCACATGAAATCAACACAGAGGGCAAATAGATGGTTCAATCCATTTGTACATTTAAGACAATGAGCTATAAGAAGCCCTTACAGTTATGGCACATAATGATCCATCTTTCCTGTCCTCTCTGCCAGAGGTTTTATCTTCATGTTAAAAGGTAGTTTTTCTCCCCAGTGTTGCCCGGTGCAGCTCAGACATTTGATTATTGTGGACCATTTATTGTATTTGTTTTAATTGGAATTTTAATTGGACTGAATTGAATTGTATCTGTAAACATGTTTTGGGATAACTGTTTTGAACAAGAACTATGTGACACACAAAAATAGTATGGAGCAAGCTAATGAATTACACATTGACAAACAAACTGATGGTTAATTTTCTTTTACTTTTACTCTCTGATCCAAGAAATAATGGATCAAAAATTCCATTTTATTGTAATCTGAAGTGTTTGTTTGGCCCTTAAAGACATATAAAAGAATTAATATGTCACATAAAAGCAATAACTTGCATGTATGCACCATTTATTACCATGTGATAGGTCAAAATCTATGTACTGCAAACGATATCAACCAGAGGACAGAAGACACATAGACTGTATACAGTTTTTACCATAAAAGGATGCAATAGGACTCCAAAACAGTATGTTTCAAATATAATACATTATCAATCGAGGGGTTAGTATTTTTATCTTTCCAAGTGTAGCATCTTTTACTAAAATGATCACCAGTCAGCTATTCTACCTACAGACAGTGATGCTCTGCCCTGTCGCTATCTTAAGCCCTCAGCTCTGCAGCGGCATTGCCAGTCAATTTCCAGAGCAGACATCTGACTCGTTACACTGCCTGAGATGCTGCAGGATGAATAATTCAATGAGATGCTTGGAAAGAAGAATATTTAGAAGCAGAGGGAAGACATTCTCTTCTGCCACTCCCTAA
Organism: Melanotaenia boesemani; assembly: GCF_017639745.1. Lineage (NCBI taxonomy): Eukaryota > Metazoa > Chordata > Actinopteri > Atheriniformes > Melanotaeniidae > Melanotaenia > Melanotaenia boesemani. The sequence goes on along the minus strand of NC_055683.1, from coordinate 17,659,241 downwards.
TTCTGCAGATTCACACACAGTGTACTTTTCAGAAAAATGCATAAAATTCTGAAAATGTGTCATTTGGCTTTTAGAGGTTGATGCGAAGATAAGTAATTAAAAATTAAAAGGAAGGCAAAAAGTGTGTGGAAATTATGTTATTAAAAATGTGGAGGTGGAAATGATGATGAGTCACCAAAGAATTTGTGGTTGCGGTAATGCTGTTTGCTGAAATGAAGCCAAGGTTATTAGATGAGAGTATCACGGTGTGCACAAACTCATTTCACAGAAAGCTGCAGATTTTTTTGTGTTTTGTTTAAAAGAGAGCGGGAACAGTGGGGCTAAAATGATGAAGCAGAAAAAGTACACTACTTTCACTTTTGGAACAACAAATATAGAAAAACAGATGTCAAAGCAGATTCACTGGAAAAACAAAGAGACATCAAAGTCCCTACAGGACAGCAGAGTTCATCAGCTGATTCAGTCAAAGAACACATGAAGACATAATCTGAGGAAGAGAGGAAAAGAAAGAGAGACAGAGAAAGAAACACAGCAAGAGATAAGTCAAGATAATGGAGATTTTTACTGAGTGGAGAGCGATCAGAGACAAGGATGCAAGATAGGTGCTGAATCGATAGGGGGCATGTCACAGAAAATCTGAAAAGTTCTGAGGTGCATCTTTAAAGCAGTGGCGATTAGACAATATTTCAAGGACACACAGAATTTACAAGGATTGTCGGAATTTGGGTCAATAGTTATACTGAAATATTTAGATTTCCCTCGTACAATAGGCTACAGGACTTAATATGAAACTGGTTATGAAAAACACCCTTAAAGCAACACTACATAATTTTTTTACCTTAAAACCAAAACATGCTTCTGACTTGTTTTGATGGTACATTGACATGTGTTATGTACATTCTTGGAGCTGTTGTTACCCAACAGCATCTCAAGAGAAAACACATGGAGCATCATATTACAGCTGTGTGTTGCTTTGTGGCACCACATCACATGACAGCTACCAAATATCAACACATTGGGCATTTTGGATATGCACCATGGCCGATTCAGCAAAGAAACACAAGAGGACATTATCAGAGGAAGCGAGAACAATAAAGATATAAGGGGACAGCTAAAGAAAGAAGTAAAAAGTCAACACAGACTGACTTTTACTGGAGAGGTCTCAGAGAAGAGACAGGATGAAGATGGATGCTGGATTAATTATTGTTAGAGGGTGCCTCAGTGAGAAAATCTGCCAAAGTAAATGAAAAGGCTTTAAAAATTGTTCAGGTTTTCTTTAAAAATACTTGAGGTATTAAAATAATTTCTTAAAATAATTACAACTATTACTCAAAAGCAATTAAAGCTTGAATGCAAAACTGAAGTGTTGATGCAGAAAGAATGAAGGATCCCACAGATAGCTCAACTGATTTATTTTGTTTTATAGATGTTATTAAATAATACTTTAGGGTTTATGTGATGTTTACAGCTGGATTATTTTACTGTCAATATGCAGGTAAAAATAAGTTAAACATCTTTCTTCTCGCCTGTTCAGAAGTAATTTCATGTCCACATAAATTCACTGAGTATCATTCCGCCTTCACCATCTTCTGAACACTGGTGAAGGAGATAAGGGTGCATTTGAGATGGTGAATTAAAGTTGAATTAAATTTCTCCAAAGTCAAGGATCATTTGAAGGACTTAGTTCTTTCTTTTTTAATGATACTTCTGTGTGTCCTGGATGTTGTCAAAACATCCATAATCATTTGTGTACATCTGAGGTGTCACAGACAGAAGACAGATTAGTGCCAGGACAACATGCATTTAAATCTAGCAAAGTAATATTCCATGGATTCCAATAAGAATATTAATGCTCTATAAACTCTTACTTAGCAGTAAATACGGACAGATTTTGAAGGATTCTGTGCTGTCCCCTTAAGTGTATTATTCATCTAAGAGGAGATTAGACCTTAGAGCCATATAATTTTATTATTGTCTATGTATTCATTTGTGAAAGTTGAAGGAAACTTTTCAAATTTTTCAACACAAACTAGTCCTCCACAAAACTTAACAATGCCCCTAGAGCCGACACAATGTATTGATTGAATTCTGATTGGCTGGAAAGTTAACTAGAGCAGGAAATACTGCCACCATTAGCACAAAAGTATTGCCTCTGACTGTCATTTATATCATAATGTGAACTTTCTCTACAAAACCTAATGAACCCTTTCTGTGTCAGAGCAAAATCCAACAAGAAGAAATACAAAACCTACAGTTCATATTTTGACATCTGCCCCCATGTGGCAATTAAAAGCTATTACAGGTAGTTCTGTGTTTGTGAAAGCTGTTTAAAAGTACTATATAGAGGTGTGTTCATTTGCTTTGAGATTCAAAGTGTACGAGCTCCCTTCTTTTTAGCAATTCACTACAGAGAAACATAAACCAATATGTCTTGTAATCAAAGACAACATATCAGGTCAGGATGTGGGTCTGTAGGTAAGGTTGGAGCAGAACATGAATAAATAAAACATTTCTGTGGTTGAGTCCAGAGGGGATGGCATTGCAGGTTATCCAAGAATAGACCAGGCTGTGGGGTCTGAGGAGTTTAAGGCTGGTAGACTTTATTTACAGATTTAAGTGGAAACAAGACTTTAGATTAACTTGGAACAACCGGTGCTACCTTTAATTAACTTAGTTTCACGTTCTCTGCTTGTATCTATTTGGGTTGACCATATCTTGGATCAGATGGCACACTTCAAACCAGACATTCCCAACACACAGAGCTAATATAAAATTATAGACTAGACTATAATGGTTTCTATCCTGTTGCTCAACTATAATGACGTGTACATAGATGTATCCATCTGGACAGACCTTATGTAGCAACAGTGTAGCAGAGCCATGAAGCTGAATGATGTTAACATGCTCATTTGTTAAAAAAGAAAATGTTTCTTATCTATATTATGACATTAATTGTGATGTCTTATTTGTTTTCTTGTCTGAGCATGCCAGCTAAAGCTAACCAATCCAGTCCTGACAGCCCTAACAGACAACATAACCACATAACTAGTTCTGGTATAAATCTTTGCCCTGCCTACTAACTGAGGAACTTAAGCTTCATAAGTGAAAGCTTTCCAAATGTTTTCCCTGTGATTGACTCACTCATTGATGGATGGAAGGTCAATTCTAATATTTGAGAGCATAATGCATTTGAAATTCCCATTTCTAGTCTATCACCTTCATGTCATTTCCATTTCATCTAATAAATAAACATGGCTATTCACACATAAGAGAAAAAGCCTTTTATTTTCTCTTATATCCATGTTTATTGCCACAATGGGACAGCTGACACTATGTCTCCATTGTGGAGATTAGATTCTGCCTTGTGATGAACGTAACTTTAAATGTTTAGGATGAAACCACCAGACTTGGGGTGTAATTTGCAACTACAAAACAAGCACATTTGCTGAAATCAAGAAAAAAGTTAAAGTCATAATTTTGAACCCCAACTCTGGCTTGCATGCAGAGATGGTCTTCCAGGCGATCTCTCTTGGTGTGTGGGTGTATTTGGCATGAGTGAATCCATACTCATGAATGCAGCTTGCATCCACCTGTCTGCTGCCATCTCAGCTTTAAACCTCAGCTCCAGCAGCTTGCTGCTTTAAGTCCCCTTTCGTCTCAAACGCTGTCTTCTGTCCTTCCTCTTTGCTTGCCTACGCTGGTGCCCACAAGGTCGTAATATTTTATAAGGTATGTATGGCTACATAATCTCCAAGCGAGCTGCCCACCTTCTTCGTCATGTGGAATGTATTTGTTATTTCCACTCAGACTGTTTGTTGCTCTCTGACTGGAAAAATGTTTAGTGCAGTGGACCTCCACCGCTGCTTTCAGCCCCCCCGCTACATGGTGGATAGCACCGTAGAAGATCTGCACAATGCAAAGCCATACAATGTCTGACACCGTTGCAACCCAGAGACTGAGTTGCAATGCCAAACTGGTGTCAAACGCTGACTGGATGGAAAGCCAAGCTCATTAGCATTCATTAATCAACTCCCTTACTGCACTGCAAGCCCCTGAAAGCCAGAACAAAATGGAAACGTTCCACCAGGAGCTTGACATTTTGAGTATGCTGGCAAATAGTCCGTATAGAGATTCATCTCAGTAAGGCTCATTGGTGTCATTTTATACGGCACAAAGTAGCTGACAGTTCACATCACTGTCAGACACCATTTATAAAGTTTTTTTGTAAGCTATGATTAATAACTTTAATAATGTTTAATGAATTATTCTCTATTACAGGTCTGACCAGTCAGCTAATTTTTAAAGTCATGAAAACTTGATGTTAGGGTTGGGTGGTGTGACCAAAATTACAGATCACTGTATTTTTTAAAATTCAAAAGTTTCACTGTATTAGACAATGGTATGCTTTTCTAATAATGTGCAACAATTAAAATTTTTAATCATGATTTTCTGAGATCAGTCGGGATTAATTGCATTTTTACGCAAACAAATTCAAAAGTGGTGTTTTGCACGTTTTTATTTTAATAGTACTGCTATATCTAGACAAATCAAATTTTATTTATAAAGCAGTTTTCATACAAGAGCAGCACAAAGTGTTTTACACAATAAAAACCAATGTTTGCATATAAAAAAAAACCTATTTAAACATACACTTATCCTACTGCCCCATCATATCTTGAATGAATCTTAATAGAAAAATAGACATCGGGCTTTAGTGAGGAAACAATATCTTGGGGATCTGTTCCTACATGGAACTACCCCACCCATGACCACAGAGACCACCACCACAGGAACCATTCAGGGTCCACACCTCAGCCATATGGCTGCAGTGCAGGAACCCCCCTCCCACCCAGACAAGGGCGATTCCTGCAGTAACCCGGCATAGTACGTTGGGAGCTAGTTTTTATCAAGCATTTTTTTCGGCGAGGACATAGCAGAGATTTGGCAGAGCTGGAGGCAGAAATGACCACACGTACCGGCTCATGTCAGCATGCCTCACCCGATGCATGATGACGACCTATCCAAACCAGTAAGAAAAACCATTTTAACAATTAATTAATGCGATAAAGCAATAATAAAGTGTTAACATACCCCAAGCCTAGCTACTGATTGAGATATATAAAACAATTTGTCTTGATATTTGTCTTCAAATTCATCTTTCTTAATCTAACAAGGTCTTTGGCTGTATGGATTCTGGTGGTGTTGGTTATCTTGATCCACCGCTTTCATTTTTATTTATTTTTTTTCAGTAGCTCTAACAAATGCATCCAAAAGTAAAATCTGACTCAAGGGATCCACCACACTCCACCAAAGCACCTTTAGAGATGCAAAGTATTGTTTCTGGGGTAATACTCTTCAGTCTACTGCGGGTGTACCCTTAACAGTGCATTTTGTATTTCACAAAGACCAGTCAGCCCTCAGAGGTACAATACAGGTCTTTATAAGGTACAAACTGCTCTGCGCAGTCCTGCTTGTTTTAGATGCTTCCCTGCTCCAACACACCTGATTCAAATGAAAATGATCCAACAGCTTCTTGTCAAGTTCTGCGCAATGATGCATTATTTGAGTCAGATGTGTTGAAAACATGTAAAAACTCCTGAATATTGACCCTTGAGGACCAAAATTAATGATCCTTGCTGTAAATCCTGGCATTTAAAATAGAAATAGAATGATATTTCTTATTATTCTGACTTGTTTGGACCTTTAAATGTAATCTAAAAAAGATGCCCCCCCTCAAACAGTTTCCTAACTCATACTAACTATGACCTTGGTGATCCCAAAGACTTTCTATTCCTCTGGATGAATTGTCTATACTTCACTGGTGTGATCTACAGCATGTATGTACACTAGGAAGGCTAGTTCCAAATATAACTAGTCACATGAGAGACCAAGTCACCCTTCACCTTTTTTTCTGATTTCACACCACTGTAGAAGAATAACAGTTTTGAGTTTCAAACTCTTCTTTTCTTTTCCTTCTTGCCATTTGGCAGGTGAAGTAGCAACAGCCCACTCCATTCCCTCAGGATCAATAAAGATTTTTTCCCTTTCTTTTTCTTATCTTTATTTTTGAAGCACAGAAATGACATGCAGTAAAGTTGAGTGCTTTGGGTATCAAACCAGCTACTCTCCACGCATTTTAAGCCTAGAGAAGTAAGTTCAGCATAGACTCTGTGTATTTCTGTCTTTGAGTTGTACCAGAAAGCTTCAGAAAAAAAATATTTTTGGGACCTGGTTAGTTTGTAAAGTTTGAATTGACAGGTTTTTTAAACCCCAGCTTTCAGATATTGTATGTCTGAACCAAATAGAGACAGATTCCAACTAGACTACGCCACTCAGGCTTTGGTTTTAAATAAACCATGTTGATTCACTGTTTCTAGGCTACCAAGATGGTTTCTAGGTTAGCCTAGATGGGATGCAGATGACAGAAAAGCAGGAGAAGCCTGATCTGAATTTAAGCAAGTGTCCTTATTGCTCATTTTTATTTCTGTGCCACTTTGCTTCTCCAACTGAAAGCAGTGTTTCCCATTTAGATTAATACAAATCATTTCTCATTATGTGTCCATTTGTATTCAGCCCACAAGTTTCACTTTTTAGGCATCCGCTTCAACCAAAGACGGCTTTTTACTCCTAATCCATCATTCCATGTGAGCTATTTGCAAATGTATTATAGAGTTAATCCATCCATCCGTCCGTCCGTCCATCCGTCCATCCATCCGTCCGTCCATCCATCCATCCATCCATCCGTCCATCCGTCCATCCTTCCATCCATCCATCCTTCCTTCCATCCGTCCATCCGTCCATCCATCCATCCATCCATCCATCCATCCTTCCTGCTTAAGCACCACTCAGTTATATAATCTATCATAAGTGCAATAAAACACTCGTCATCCAGTGGTTCTGCGGACTAATTTTATGTCCCGATCAATGTGAAAATCAAACCTACGCCCTCGGGTCCCCTGTGCCACGATCAGGATGAGAACCACACTGCTCCTCCATTAGAGTTAATCTAATTTTTATAATTTCTTAAACCTTTTATATAATCAGAGATATGTTGTGAAGCAAAGCAGCTGATTGGAAATAAAAAGTCTGACTGAATTTCCATTTCTGAGATGAAGCCCTTCGCTAATGTGATGCCTTAATATGGCTGAATTATAGGTTTAATTTAATATGAGGACTTAGAGATTTTCCTCCATCACAAAATGTTCTCATAAGGCATATGTGCATAAACAATATATAATTGTTAGGAGTGGGACTTTAACACGATAATTATAAAAAATTAATGCGTTAAAAAAAAGTATGCATTTAATCATAGTTTACGTTTCAAACAATGTAGAACGTTAGTCAGTGCACAATTTCCTGGTACTCCGCTTGTATTGATGTGCACATTAAAGCTCTGCTAACACAGTGATGCCAAATTTAGCGACTTTGCCGCTATATTTAGCAAGTTTTCAGACCCCTCCATCAACTTCATTTAAAAAAAAGTGACAAATCTAGGGACTTTTTCTGGTGTTACTGGAGACTTTTTGAAGACTGACGTGTAAGCATGTATAATTTATTCTTCTCATTGAGCAGTGGGTATTGCAGTAGGCCCCGACCCCATCCCGCAGCAAGCAGCAACACCACACTGCATTCAGAGCTCCATGACTCATCTTAAAATGTAGTTTCCACTGGCTAATCTCACCCTGCTTACTGTCAGATGTTAATGCTAGTTAATGAAAAGTGTGAATGAAATTTTAAAAGATTAGTGTACTGTAACATGTTGTAGACTCCCAATCAGAGAACAGCTGGAGCTGTCAGTTAAAGTACTTACAATGAAGCTGTAACTTTAGTCAATTTTGGCCACAATTTTTTCAATTTCTGTTTCTATTGTTCTGAATTAAAATGCAATTGTTCCACCACACCCCAAAGCTGCTATATGTGATTGAGATCTGGTGACTGTGGAGGACATTGGAGTCCAGTGAGCTCATTGTCATGTTCTAGAAAGCAGCTGGAGATGATCTGAGCTTTGTGACATGGAGCATTATCCTGCTGGATGTAGCATCAGAAGATGCTACACTGTGGTCATAAAGGGATGGACATGGTCAGCAACAATACTCAGGTAGGCTGTACTGGTTAAACCAGGCTGTGATGGTACTAAGGGGCCCAAAGTGGGCCAAGAAAATATTCCCCCACCATTACACCACCAGCCTGAACCATTGATCCAAAGCAAGATGGAGTGAGAATTGTAGCCTCAGTTTCCTGTTCTTAGCTGACGGGAGGCATTGGGTGTGGTCTTCTGCTGTTGTAGTCCATCTGCTTCAAGGTTCAGAGATGCTGTTCCGTATACTTTGGTCGGAACCAGTGGTAATTTGTGTTCCTCTTGCCTTTTTTATCATCTCCAACCAGTCTGCCCATTTTCCTCCTACCTCTGACATCACTAAGACATTTTGCTCAAACCAACAACCATGTTACATTCACAGTCATTTAAATCCTCCTCTTCCTCATTCTGATGTTTGAACTTCAGCAAGTCTTCTTCACCATGTCTACATGACTACATGTATTAATGTGATTGGCTGATTAGATACTTAATTGGACCTGATGAAATTATCAGGAAGTGTACATTCAAAGAACCTCTACTGGTCATGAGAGTAACTGCATGTAAAGAACAAATATGGCTGTAAAGTATATAAAATAAATATAGTAAATAAAGAATATAAAATCAATATGGCTGCTTACTTGCTACTCTTATAACTGGAATTTCCCCCATCTGGGACTCATAAATAACTATCCATCTAAAACATTCTAACATCAACAGCAAAGATATTTAAAGGCTTGGTCATTCTGTTGTACTTGTGTTTGGCCAGACTTCAGGGGTGCAGGTGATGCTGGCGCAATGCCAACACTGCAGTGTTTATCTCAGTTTCAGCACCTCTATGCATCCATTTTCTTTCCTTTTATCATTCTGTATAGCACACATTTAGTACACATTTATTCTTTTAGTTCTTATTTTTCAATGATCACAATTGACCATTTGTACCCACATCAATCATTTTTATTTATTCTTTTTGCTAATTCATGGTCATCGAATGAGTTATTCTTAGGTATAACAACTAATTTTAAATACATTTCAATCTTTTAAAGAGATTAAAAATAAACTGACATACATGTTACCAGCACATTAGCAGACACCAGACTGTTTTTAGAGATTTTGACTGAGTTTGGGAGAATTCTTTAGAGGCGAATTGAGCCACAGATTGGTTTGTTACTTGATGTCCATGTTGCTTCAGATCTGGCTTTTTGCCAGTAAAACTCTATCTGTCAACAGCTATTCTTGAAATGAGCCAGTTGCACATTCTCTTAAAAAACACGTCATTTATGTGTTTTTTTCCACAGTGGATCATCCCCACTAATGCGAAATAGCTGCTGACGCTGCAGCTTTGCAATTATAGATTGATACATGCAAAAACACAGTGAATACAAGGATGCAGCACGGCATGGTTAGATGAGTCTTCACATTATCCTAAAACTGCTGCTGGAGTCAGTCGTAGGAATTCAGTCTCCACAGCATTAATGATACTTTATTGTAGGAACCACTTTTTGTTCTTGGCTCATTGCAGTACCAGTATTTCTTTATCTTTTCATATTCTATTTCAGCAGTTATTAAATACTAAAGAAAAAAACTCATCTGTGTTGCTCATAATTGCAGTATTACACGTAGTGCTGAGTCCAGACACACTGAATCCCAGCTGCTAGCAGCTAGCTACTCGCTTTGCAATGCTAGCCCCAGGCTAAATTCTTCTTTTTACAGCTTGAACCAACTTCTCATTTCATCATTCCTTACAGCACGAACAAAAATAGCTGTACAGCCCCATCGAGTCAGGGTTGCTTCCTGAAGTCTGTATTTAAAAGCAGAAATTTTCCAAACATATAAAACTAACTGACAGTTTCTTTTGCTAATGAAATTTGATGTAGCACATCAACAGCCTCTAACAGACATGCCAGCCCACTAGATGCTTCATTTATTTTAACAAAGGGGGTCCTTAACAAGGTTATTTTGCACATAAACAGCACAAATAATGCTAAACTGGGATTTAAAGTGTACCTGGTGTGATAATTTCCACTCATTCAATTCTTAATCTTTGAAACCTCTAAAGTAACTTTCCAATCCATCATAAAAACAAACTGTTGCAATTAAAAAGGTCACAGTGGATAAGATGCACTCTAACTGGAGTGCAGTGCCTGGAGAATTCCCCGGATAAGGAAAACAGGAAACTATGATGTGCTAGTAGCCAGGTTACTGAGAGAATGTCTTGCAAGCAAGAGTTTAATTGTGCCAAACAAATCCTGTTCTTTCTGCATAAACATGCATGCAGTTTAGTTTTGGGTGACAAGTCATTTTTTTAATTCCTCCTAGCTAGGACCTCCTGGGCTAGTGTCTTGCTCTTTTTTGATGTTTCCCTTGTGAAGAGGCTTGTATAGAACTTAACAAGCTGTTGGAGAACCATTTCATTTGAACCAGATGTGCTGCAGCAGGGAAACATTGAAAACCTGCAGGACACTGCCCCAAGAGGCCCGGCATTGGTAATCCCTGCATTAGGAGATTAAGACCAGTCCTCATTTGCTTTATTATGTATAAATAAGCTCATCCTGCTTTTTCCTGTTAGACTTGACATTTAAACCATTTGTCTCCTCACCAGACTATTGTTAACTGTTTTGGACAAAATGTGCATTAGTAAATGTCGACAAACACTAAAATTTTTCATTTTATTTCTTCAAGAGAGATAATTTAATAGTCTTATGTCACCTATGTCAAACCTTTGTGTTACTTTTGCTCTGAATGATCCACTTCACAATACAAGACCTCCCAGAAAAAAGTTACATTAAACTATTTGTGGCAGCGTAAGCTTTGCCACCTCTGAGCAACAGCGTCATGCAACCCTGTGATAAATCAGCCCACCGTAAAACTTCATTCATCGTTAGAAGCTCTGCCACGTTGCTTAATGCAGTTTCCATGGTTACCGCTTCAAAAGCTCATGTCTGCTTGCATGTGTATGGGAATTTCTCCTCCGTCTTTTCCTTCTCGGTTGCAGCCAGACCTGCTCTGCAAAGGGTTCTGATTTGTTTGAAAATGAGTTTGTGTCAGTGTGTTTTTCATTGACATCAGACAGCCTGCCAGTGTTAAAGTGGACGAGCTGAAATGAGAGATACAGCTGGACTCATTTCCATTTTGACACAATGGTAACATAATCTTAACCTAGCTAATACAGAAGACCCTGAAAGATGAGAAACAGTCTGATATGTTATCGTAAAAAAAAAAAAAAAAAAAAAAAAAAAAAACACAGCCCAAAAGAGAATCAGCAAATTGGCTACACAGAGGCTAAAATGCTAAATTAAACAATATATTCAGCCTTGGTCTGATAAAGCTAAGCAGTTTGGCTTCTTCCAAGTCTGAAACATCACATTGTATCTACAGTCTGTTTATCTTTGACCAGTTAGTAATCACAGCACTCAGAAAGCCATCAAACATAACACATTTGCATTACCACTTTCTTTGGAAATGCTAAAAGTTTGGAATAAAACAACTGATCCACTTATTGAGTTTCTATTTAGGCATTTAATCATTTATTGTTTGGTTAGCTGTGGATGCAATGTTGTCTTTTAGTTGAAGTGTGAACTAGGGTTGCCTCTAATTCTTCACAGATAGCAATGATGACAAATGCCCTGTACATTTGTGTGAACAATAGCTTCATATACAGTAATGCACTATTGTGTAAGAGCAATTCTCACCTCTAATTTTAAGCCTCCATGTGAATCCCTGTTGCTATATGATTTATCCTACTGGCTAATATATTTAATTCCAAGAAGTAACTTGTTAAATTGTGGAATTTAGTTGTGTCACTGCTGTGGTGCAACGCTCTAACATGTTGATCAGTACAATACATTTAAGCTTCTATAGGGCAAAACAAATGACAACCACTGAACTTTGTGTTTTTGTGCAACATATTTGGTCAAAGTGACTCTAGTCACAGTTCAGTATTGATTTTTATTCATTCATGTTGATTACATTTTGAAGATAAAAACATCCTCTAATGAAAAACTACAATTTCCAGCATCTTGTACATGTTGCTGATTTTTTCCTTCACCCTAGCTTCTCTCTCTCTGCCTTTGCAGACCATGCAAGCGGCGCGATGCCCGACAGATGAGCTGTCACTGACTAATTGTGCCGTCGTGAGCGAGAAGGATCTGCAGTCAGGACAGTAAGTAGTCATTTTCGCTGTGTTTGTCAATACATGCACACAGACTGGCATCTCTGCAATCATTTATTCCTACTCCCATCTTTCCACCCACCTCATCACCCATCATTCATCCAGAAGCTCACAGTTAGGGATCCAGTGTTAGACTTTTATGGCTTTCTTTTTCATTTTCATGTTATATTGACACAATTAAAATTCAAGTTGCAAAAACCAATAAGCTACATTCTGTTTTCAGGGTGAATGTTTGATGCGTTTATCTTATTTTGCAACGATCACAAGTCATTTTAGTCAAATAAATCTTCTAAAAACTATAAAATTAGTTTCCTGATCAGATCTCCTATCACTCCCTGTGTATTTCTTGTGCATGGAAAAAACAACATTCACCATATAAAACTGTTCTAAGTAAATATTGAACTATGTTCACAGTACAGTACAGTCATTGTTTCTATTTGTTTGCAATGCTGAATCTGTAAATGTCGGGATGGACTTATCAGTCCCCTCTTTTATCACCATAGCAACAATGCCTTCATCATTTAACTGCACAGAGCAATGGTACTGGTGTTATTGTGCAGCTAGCAATGTTTTGCAGCCCTTGAACCCTGTTTTTCTCATTAGGTCCAATCTTCCAGGAGGAATAACAGCACTATTATATATGTGTCAATACTGTCTTTAAATGGCAAGCATTGTCTCTGAAAGAAGCTCTTTTTTAATTCTATTTACTCTTACATGAATTTATTTTCATTTAAACTTCAGTCCTCAAAGGAAAATAAAAAAAGAAAATTAAGATCCACTACAAACATAAAAAATATGACTTGTGGTTAGCAAGAATGTCTTCCTGTATCATGTTAATACTTATTACAGTTAAGTTGAAGAAGCCTCTGACTGAAGACACTTTTCTGATCATTATGTTGAAGAAAGAATGTGTTTTATTTTTACTTGATTTTTTCACATTTGTATAACATTCTTCTTTCCAATATCAGCTCAAAAAGTTAAATACCGTAGCAAGAGTTCATCAAACTCTGTCTACTCTAAAGTAGGCATCAAAGTGTGTACATTGAATTTCACATGTGATCTATAAAAATGACTGTTTTATACTACCAGAGATCTAAACATACTCATCATACAAATATAATCTTTTGGGAATGTTTTTGTCTAATTCAGATTTTTCACTTAGTTTTGAGCATGTAATAATCAGGGTATGTGGCCTATCTCTGCAGACATGTGACTGTGAAAACAACACCCAACCACAAGTTTGCGTTTACAGTCAAGACCCACCACACTGTAGCAGCTGGATCTATTGCTTTCAGCTTGCCGCAGGTACATATACAAACATATTCTCACTTACATTAATTATTTGTTGCCCAGATGTTCACTGTTTCTTTATTTCTCTCCATAGAGGAAATGGGCCGGCCTCTCCATTGGTCAGGAGGTTGAAGGTAACAACTCCTCTATTTACTTGATCCACACATCTGTCACTATGATTCACTTCCTGGGGCTTTCAGGTGGTTTACAATGATGGCTGAAAATGGCTGAAAATGTACTTGCTTATTTTTTACCTCATATTTGCATAGGTAACACACTCCAATGTTCATATGCTTATGTATTATATTTGTTACTAGAGGATTCCACCAAAGGGCACATTAGAGAACTCAGACTAGATAGAGTTCCTCAATTTGTAGGGTGAAAATAAAACAATTAGCATTGCAATAGTAGAGGAGGGTAGCATTTTATTAGTTATAGATCACGGAAGAAGAAAAGTGACAGCAGTGGTTTTGTAGATGGTATGTAAGGCCCCTATACCAATCATGATGGGTCTTGTCTTTCCATAGTTTTACTGCTGTTGACCTCATCACCTTATGTACAGTCAAACTCGGCCCTACACAACTTCTGAGGACATGCACAAACTTCAAACACAAGCAACATAAATACAGAAAATAAACAAACACAACAGCGATAATAAATACTTACACACATAAAAAAAAGCAGGTTTATTCTTGGCTTTAGTGTTTAGAGTGTTAGCAGCTATATTTATTTTAGTGGTCATTATACACTTCTGGACTGAATTTAAATTATTGTGCGAGATAATCCTGGTCTTCTCTGTCCACTCAGTGTCCAACTACAACTTTGACAAGTCCAAGCAGTGCATTGGTGCCATGACAATCGAAATTGACTTCCTGCAAAAGAAGAGCACCGACTCTTCTCCTTACGACTCAGACAAGATGGCTGCCGAGTTCATCCAGCAATTTAACAACCAGGCCTTCTCAGTCACCCAGCAGGTTTATACCTCCCTGCTCACAAAAAAATCCTGAAACATAAAAAGATATATAAAATTTACTTAGCCTTTATATGACTTGCTTCTGTCTTTCAGTTAGTGTTCAGTTTCTGCGACAAGCTGTTTGGCTTGGTCGTGAAGGACATTGAGGCGATGGATGCCAGCATCCTCAAAGGAGAACCAGCCTCTGGAAAGAAACAGCAAAAGGTACTGGACCCAACATCCAACCAGTGAAGTCAAGTGAAGTTAGGGTTTGGTTAAAGCAACTCAGAGTTGTCTGACTTGTCTGTTTGACAAAATGAGAATTTCTTCTGGCTGCTAATGAGAGTGCCTGTGATCCCTTTCGGGAGTCTGGCTATGATTTATCTCTGGCACCCATGGGATTTTGTTGATTGTTCTGGGCAGCAGAATTACCCTCAGTAATTAAACTCCAGAGAGTCAGTTTGAAATTAAATTTCTCTACTTTTATATGACTGCAGACGCTGATTCTACAGTTTGAGTGTGAAAACAAAATTAGAATTCAAAGATTCTGAGAAACACAGCCTCAGAGCCAGAAACACAGTATGGTTTGCAGAGACTCAGTGCAGGATGTTAATTTCACTTTCCTTTAAACAATATGACATAAAAAAAAACGCTCGATGTAAATATAATTTTACTCTATCTTTTAAATGTGTTTTAGATGCTAACAGTCAAAGCTAGCATAGCAGAACTTGCTAGCTGCTATATGCGTAATGTTAGCATTGATGTCATGTAAGTCTTTACAGAAGCAGCTTAACTGTTGCAGTAAAGATAAGTTCCATACTTTCACCACCCTCAAGTGTAATAAAGAGACAAAATGCAAAAGCCCTGCCAATAAATCAAGTTTTATCAGGTTTAAATTCTGTAGTTTTTGTTGACATTGTCAAAAATATCACATAGTGGGGTTATTTGATATATGTAAAGAAAATATATTTTGAATATAAAAATGTATTTTTCTTTTTCTTTTCTTTTTTATCAGCTCTTCTATTTAATGTAATTTTCATTTAGTTTTTCAGTATTTGTTCCTTAGAGCTTATTTCGAAGAGTGTCCTAAAATTTTATCAATACTCATAGAAAGAAATATCCTGAAGATTCAGAGTTAATTTCATTATTCTGTTTTTATGAAAGGGGATGTCTAAGGAATAAGTGAAAATATTCCACCTTTTCAGATGGAGCAATGTCTTTAACTCTGGTTTCTCTGACAGATCGACGTGGGTTTGATGGTCGGCAACAGCCAGGTGATTTTTGAGAAGGCAGAGAATTCTTCCCTCACACTTGTTGGTACGTTACTTCTTTTTAATCATTCTCGTAAAAGGTTATTTCACTTTATTTAAAAATAACTGTTTGCAGTGTTTAGATAGTTCAGCGGTGTGCAACCATTACTGTAATGTAAGACTGCATAAACAACATGAGGCCTGCTAATGTTCCTGTAACTATTCACTCCACAAGATGGCAGCAAGAGCTCATTCTCCCAAAGCACCGAGGAAATATGACACAAAAAAAAAAAAAGCTTGGTTTTTATTTATTATATTTATTTTTTTATATTAATATGTATGTGTCATTCTTTTGCAAATTATTTTTTGTGTTTCATCAGGTAAGGCAAAGACCAAGGAGGCTCGACAGACAATCATCAACCCAGACTGGAACTTTGAGAAGATGGGAATTGGAGGTCTGGACAAGGAATTCTCCGACATTTTCCGCAGAGCTTTTGCTTCCCGAGTTTTCCCTCCTGACATAGTGGAGCAGATGGGTGAGAAACCTTCTTTATTTGCTCTCTTTTTTCTCGTTTTTACAGTTTTTCCATGTTAAACTATCTTGTTTTCCTGAGGAAGGCATGCTCTTTCACTCATTCTTATTCTCGCTTTCTTTTTTAAAGCTGATTACCTGATTTAAAAAATGTTTTAGTGTATTATTTATCTTTTCAATTTAAATTTTAAATTATGGATGAAATGAGGGTGAGAAATTAAATTATGCACTAGTACTGCATCCCTTGAACAAGGTGAACAACATGAAGGGCAGAAATTAGCACAATTTTATATTAGTTTCATGATTCATTTTATTAATCTGTTTTTTTTTTCTCCCTCTGGCTTTGCAGACACTGAAGCCATTGCATGCAATCATCTTTTCTCTTTCCAATATTTCCTTTCCTTTCTTTCCTACATCCCCACTCACTCACTGATCATCTTTCCTCCTTTTTCTCTGTATTTCTTTTTTTAATCAGTCTCCAACCCTGTCATTTATTAAAACTGTGCTTTCTTTGTTTCAGGGTGTAAGCACGTGAAGGGTATTTTGCTGTTTGGACCACCAGGATGTGGTAAAACACTGATGGCCAGGCAGATTGGCAAGATGCTCAACGCCCGTGAGCCGAAGGTTGTTAACGGCCCAGAGATCCTCAACAAGTACGTGGGAGAGTCTGAGGCTAACATCCGCAAACTGTTTGCTGAAGCTGAAGAAGAGCAGAAGAGGGTGAGAAACTCTTTTCTTCTATCAGTTGCATTCAGTAGGCCAAAAAAACACAACTGAGAAAAAAAAAAAAACTTTTATGATTCCAGCTGGGAGCCAACAGTGGCCTCCACATCATCATCTTTGATGAGCTGGATGCCATTTGCAAGCAGAGGGGCACGGGCGCCAGCAGCACGGGCGTGCACGACACTGTGGTCAACCAGCTTCTGTCCAAGATCGATGGCGTGGAGCAGCTTAACAATATCTTGGTTATCGGTAAGCGGGATCAGAGGAAAGCCACTTAACCCATACAGAATACATATATTCCTTCACATAGTCCACAGCGTCTACATCAAACATACTTAATATTAATAAATTGTTTAACTTTCAATGCAGGTGCAACACCAATTCCAAAAGAAGTCGAGTCTCTGTGTGAAATGTAAATAAAAACAGAATGCAATGACTTGTAAATATCCTAAGCCCATATTTTATTTCCAGTAAAATAGAAAATATCAGTGGCTGAAAGTGAGACATTTTACCATTTCATGGAAAATATTAGCTCATTTTGGATTTAAGCAGCAACACATCTCAAAGTAAGAAATCTTGGTCTTTCTTTCAAGCTTTAAGTAAGAGGCTAAGAATGAGATGGGCAAGATGGTAGGAGCCAAATACTTGTGGGTATCAAGTGGCTGTGTGTACATCGTACTACTCTAAGATCAAACCAGGCATGTGCAGCTGTTGTGGCCAGTCAGCTCAGTCAGCACAGATATTTAATATCTGTACTGCCTATGGTCAGCCACAGAAGCACCCGGTGGAGCCCCGTGGACTGTTGGGGATTAAACTTTCATCTTACAGACCTCTAGCATGACCAGACAAAGATATTGTGAATTGCCTTAATATGTGTCCCCGAATATAAGTATTTAAACATCACTGATTATCAAAAAAAACCTAAAACCTAAAAACTCTTAACTGCTGCAGGTTTAAAGTTTCATTCAGAGCATTTTTTAAATGTATTATATATATATATATATATATATATATATATATATATATATATATTAATCAACATCACCATTTAGTATAAAGAAATTTGATAAATTTTTGTCTAGCAGGTCAACTGCCTTATCCGAGACCATCATCTTGTGACTTGTTACTTGTGATGTGCGGATCGATACCAAAATATCAATACTACTGATACCAGCTTTTGGAGTACAGTGGAATACAGTGGAAAGAAACTATAATATCAGTATCATCTCCAAATTATACCCAGTTGGCAGGAACAACAATAGTTTTTTCCGCCTGCCAAAGTCATTTTCTGAAATGGCCCAGCATAGGTTTGCAGCAGAATCTCTCAGGCCATAGCATCACGTGTGGAGCCGAACAGCAATGCCGTGATGTATGATGTGTGTGGAAAGACAAACAGGTGTTATCACGACACCACAACCCTACTTAAACATCTGAGAGTAAACCATAACGCAGTATAATATGAAATTATGATGAGGAAGAGGAGGAAACAGGGACAGGTGCTGCAAGGATGAGACACGTCACTCTAGTGCCTTTGATGCTGCAGGCAGGTACAAACCACTATTCAGAGGGAGGAAATGCGGAGCTGTATACTAATGCTGCATTTTTGCACAGCGATTTTCATCTGTCTGATGTTTAGGTTTTTGTGTTGATGTGCTAAGAACGGGAGTTGCCCTCAATCTGAAGACTGTTGCATCCTGTTTTGTTTTGTACAGTAAAAAAGTTGCAATAAATAGATGTATGAATTTAGCTTGGAGTGCTATGACCCTGAGATCAGTTCACATCAATTAAGCAGGCCTAGATGAAGTTGGTAAGGTTGTTGTCAATAAATATTCAGTAAAACAGCCATTGTGGGGTTTTTAATAAGTAGCACTATGGATATAAATATTTAATAGGATAGAAAGACAATAACATTAATCTCATTTGTTTAGACTGATGATTAAATTTTTTTTTTTATTTTTTTTTTTTTTTTTAACTTGTCCTGTCCAGCATCATAGCAAGCAAAATGATTATCTGGTTGTTGTATCATGCTGAACAAATTTGCTCTGCCAAGGGGAGGCCTATGGGTAAGACTCCTCTTGATAATCTGATTCATTTATTTATTTATTTACTTTGAATCACGGAATCTATGTAATCTTGCTGGACCTGACCGGAGGGGACAGAAAAAGATGGAAAATAGCAAAAAGAGCAAAAGGGAAAGAAGAAAGGAGATAAAAAGATCACAGACAGAAGGAAACGATCCTTCAATCCACACCATCACCAGACAACAAACTGTTACACATGTACATGAACACACCAGAAAATTTCTTTTACAAAAATTTCTTTTAACGTTTACAAAAACAAAAACAGAAACACACACACAGGAAAAACAGAGCTGCTAGTCATTAAGAGTTTTTAAATAATAACCAAATCAAAAAGACACAACAACGACCAGATACTAACTCACAGGAAATATAAACAAAAGAATTATCGCTTAGTATAAAAACCCACTGGACAACTCAGTGACTGTGTCAGCATGCAGAGGATGAGGAATAAGGAGTGATTAGTGATGAAGAGTGGTGAGTGAGATCGTGCAAATGCGACCACGCCTCTACGGAGGCCAGAGGCAGACCAGGGCAGCCCAGAGACCCAGGCCCTCAGCACCAACCCAAGCTACCCCACCACGAAGACGACTCCAGCCCCACCCGAAGGGCGGAAGAGGAGAGCCCCAGCATGAGCCCCCCACGGTCTTGGGGCACAGGTCCCAGTGGGCCAAGTTCAGCAGCCGCCGGCCCCGCCAGGGACCGGCCACCCAGGGCGGCCGCCTCTGGGCCCAGGGCCCCAGGAGCCCAGAGGCGGCCGCCCCACCCCCCAAAGGCAGAGGGCCCACAATATGCCTAGGAGGACCAGGCCCCCCCAGACAGCCACCTGTCGTAGGCCAGCACACACCCTGATGTTCCAGCCGCACACCCCGGGAACCAGGGTGCTATCGGCCCCCTCCCCCCTCCCCCCACTCCCCACCTACTCCAATCTGCACCCCATATAACCCCACACTCACACCCTCCCCTGTGCCATATCCACAAGCACTCACCATCACACAGTCACGTCACACATAACCCACCCACCATGCCCCGTGGGAGACATGATGATTAAATATTTTAATATGTATTTGCTGACATAGATATGGAATGATTGTGGCATTATGTATTTATTTATGCATTTTACTGGTAATTTCAGTTTGAGTCACAAAGTTTTCTATAAACATCTTACTACCACTTCCTTTCCCCTCAGTGTAGTTGCTTTGTAAGGGATTTTCCAGACGCATTAAGTTTCTGTACAAAGTATCGTATCGTTTCGGTATCACTGATACTGGCTTGTATTTTACTTGGTGTTGGGTCGAAAAGAAAATGAGTGGTATCGCACATCACTACTCGTTACTGCATATAAAAGTTTATGCAGTAAACCCCCAGCCATGCACCCCCATCCCCCATTCTTCCTGTCAGTCTCTGCATATCTGACTGTTTCTCCACCCCAGGTATGACCAACCGGCCTGACCTGATTGATGATGCCCTGATGAGACCTGGCAGGTTTGAGGTGAAGATGGAAATTGGTGAGTGGTAGTTTACCACTTCTTGATGTTTTTGCTTCAAAGTATCATTTTAATTTCACGTGTAAATCTAAAATTTCAGGATGTTTATGAGAAGCTATTTTTAAAAGAGGCAGGAAATATATATATATATATATATATATATATATATATATATATATATATATATATATATACTGAATGAATTTTTTTACCTTTCAGTGTTTGGCAGTTAACTCTCACTCTGTTTTTCTTTTTTCTTTTTCTTTTTTTTTTTTTTTTCTTTTTTTTGCTCTTTGAGTGCTACTACTTCCCACTTTTAGTTTAACTAATGCGGTAAGCCAGTCTGTTTAAAATTAAAAAGAAGTTTTATTCATACAAGCAATGAAAATTAACATATCCTCTACAGACACTGTAGCATAAAAAATGAGCAAACTAGCTCTAGCTACTTTGCAGACCTTCCAAAATGTAGCTTTAATATGTAGCAAGCTCATTTGGCAGCAACTCACTAATTAGCTAATTAGGCAGCTACTCGCTAATTACCTAGCTACCGACTTGCTAGTGTACGCTAATTAGCTAGAAATGCACTAAAAAGATTGAGGTGTCAAAAAGGAAGACAATTCAATTCCACGTTATATAGCTAATTACCCTTAAGCTAATGCTACAATCGCTAACCACATGGAACTTTGATTTTCCTCGCTTGGAACAAGTCAAAGAAAAATGTGCAATAAGTCAGATTTTTTAATAAATCAGTTTGATAAAGTCACATTAGATTGTACTGTAAGCTTCTAAGTGTATGTTCATTAAGAATTGAAATTTGCAGGCTGTATAAATCAAATTTAAGCTAACTTTACACATGTATCAACTATCAAGTTCTGCTATGCTGTGCTAGTTCTGACTCCTAGCATCTAAGATGCATTTATTCAGGTGTTAATGAAGCCAAATTAAATTTATCCTTATTTATCCTAAGAAACAGAGTCTTCAGCCATCATCTATTTCAAATTAGTTTCAGGATACTGAAACTAATACAGGATACAGGATCACAGACTGTGTCTTTCAATTTTTTTAACCAAGCACATGGACTCAGTTGTCTACAATCTGGTGGATGAGCCATAATCTCAATGACCAAGGCTTCCATCCTCACCTATCCTAATTTCCTAATTTAGTTTTTCTCTTCTTTTGACATTTTTCTTTTCTTTTTTCTTCATCCCTCATTGATGCATTATCTATATGAACTCTCCAGGTCTGCCTGACGAGAAGGGCCGTGTTCAGATCCTCAACATCCACACCAACAAGATGAAAAGCTTCAACCTGCTGGCTGGAGACGTTAACATCAAAGAGCTGGCGGCAGAGACTAAGAACTACAGTGGAGCAGAGCTGGAGGGACTGGTCAGGGCAGCTCAGTCCACCGCCATGAACCGGCACATTAAGGTCTCGTTACTCTTTTAAATCTTCACTACTTATTTAGGTGAAGAGCAAATGCCAGCAAATGTTAAGCCTACATTTAGTTAAGTTTCAGCTTTAGTAACTGAATTAGCTGGAGCAAAACATAAAGGTCATAGCTGTTTACTGGTGCAGCCCAAAGCACAGTAATGGACATATTATTAAACACACTATTCATATTACCCAAAGCATGAGCTTACTAGCTTGTCAGTCAGTTAATATGATTAATCTACATAATAGTACACCTATATCTTAAATATACCAAAGGTCTTAACTTAGACAGGGCATCAATCAATCAATCAATCAATCAATCAATCAATCAATCAATCAATCAATCAATCAATCAATCAATCAATCAACCAACCAACCAACCAACCAACCAACCAACCAACCAACCAACCAACCAACCAACCAACCAACCAGCCAGCCAGCCAGCCAGCGCTGTCCTAACCATTACCAATCACACTGGGGGAAATGTAACACTGGAATTTACATAACAAATGTTAAGCCGACATGAATGTTTAAATGAAATAAAATAAATAAATAATATAAAAAATATAAAATAAGACATTATAAATATAGAAAGGAAAAACTGTATAAAGGACAATTAAAAATTAAATAAAAGGCTCTTTTCAAAAATCAAACCAGGTGAGCTAACGAACAGGAAGCAAAACAGAATACAAAACACAAGGGAACTTACAAAATAAAACAGGAAACCAGAAAACCCATAGGAAAGCAAAACCAAACAAAAACACGCAGACCATAACGATGCAATGACACTAGACAGATCTCTGGAGGACGGACAAGGGGCCGGAACAACTGGAGACTGATCTATGGAGGACGGTCAGGGGACCAGGACAACTAGAGACTGGGCTTTGGAGGACAACTGGGAGGCCACGACCACTGGAGAGAGGGTTAAGGAGGGCGGCCTGGAGGCCACGATGACAGGAGGCTGAGATCAGGGAGGCCAGGCTGGGCACTGAAGGACAGCTGGGAGGCAGGGACTGAATCTCTGAATGGCGTGCCAGGGGCTGAGCTTGCAAGTGCTGGCGAGGCAGACCAACCTAGAATGGCTAACAAGGCAAGGCCCCCACAGGTGGACAGCCAGAGACCCAGGGGTGAGGGAGCAGGGACAGCTCCAGAAAGCCAAAGATCATCTAGTGAGCAGCAATCCCCTTAGGCTCACGAGCAGGAACCAAGAGTGGAAGAGGAGCAACATCCTTGGAGACGTGAACCCCAGGAGATGGAGGAGCTTCCCAACCCAGGAACTCCTCAGAAACAGGAACTCCAGGAAAGCGTCCCATTCCGTGACCCCCTTGGAAACAGGATCCTGAGGAGCAAGCCATCATGGGATCTCCTTGGAAACAGAAATCTCAGGAGTTGGAAGAGCGTCCCATCCCGTGACCCCTTTGGAAACAGGACCCTGAGGAGCATGCCATCCAGGGACCCGCTTGGAAACAGGAACCTCAGGAGGTGGAGGAGCCTCCCAACCCAGGAACCCTTGGAAACAGGAACCTCAGGAGACATGGGCTGCAGAGCTGAGGGGCAACACAGGAGACATGGGCCGTGGAGCTGGAGGAGACTGACAGACTTTAAACTATTCTTTTCAATCTTCTTTGGCCTTAGTCAGCACATCGGCTGCAACCGCAAAGCTAAGGTACCTGGGATTGACAGTCAATAGATCCAAAACCTCTTCGCTGCTGCCATCTGTACAAGGGGAAGTTAAGGCCCCAACATACAATCAATGTAGACCTTTTTGGTAAGGTGCAAAGCCTCCTCAACCAAGTTGTTGGGTCCAGTAGACCTTCTGTCTCGGTCCGGCGGAGGTGAGGACCCAATAGCAGACTGAAGAGGCACACGAGTGCAGGAAACGCAACTGGGAAACACAACAAGGATCTGACAAAGGAAAACTGAAACCAAGGGGTATAATGATGATCGATATAATGAACAGAAACCAAGCCAGAATACCATAAACAAGGGGAATGAGATTACTAAATAAAACAGGAAACCAGACATGACAATGAACCCCTGGGACAGCAAAACCAAAACAAAATAGACAGACCATTAAAGCCTTCAACACAAGGGAAAGAAAGAACAAGGAAAAGAACCACAAAACAAAAACAGGAAAAACCCACAGATCATGACAAAATCATTGTATCTCTAAACCTCTATTAAATTATTGTATAATATGTGGACATTATATCTGCAAAGGCAAAAGTATAGGAGTTTTAGCACAGATAGTTCAGCTAAAATCTCTAAAATGGCTATTTTGACCCAGTTTGACACAGTTTGGCCACCTATTCTCAATTCTCATTCCCCAATGGAGGACCTCAGGTTTTAAAATGCTAAGACTAATTACCTCACAGTCAAAATGAAGATGAACTGCTGAATGGATACAAGTATGATACAGAATACTTTCTAAATAGCTGCTCAAAGAGCTGCACAGTTCACACACACAGATATACAACAATATACATCAGTTTAACAAAGGAAAAAATGGATAAGAAACTGTTTACATGCATACCTGGTACAGACTCTCAATTACATCAAGACTGCTTAAAATAAAATTCTGAATTTAATACAGAGTTATTTTCTTGTTGTCACTACATTGTAGTAACACTGCATTTTTTCCAGGCTACATCTACAGTTGAGGTGGACATGGAAAGGGCAGAAAAGCTGCAGGTCACCAGAGATGACTTCATGGGATCCCTCAACAACGACATAAAACCAGTACATACCGCTTGTTGTCAGAGATAGTGGGAAAACTGTGTAATTCAGTGAAAGAAACAGGAAAAACAAGTTTATTAACACTTCCTTCTTCTCTACCAGGCATTTGGTACAAACCAAGAAGATTATTCCAGCTACATCATGAATGGCATCATCAAATGGGGCGATCCAGTCACCCACGTTCTGGATGATGGGGAGCTGCTTGTACAGCAAACCAAGAACAGTGATCGTACACCACTGGTGGCTGTGTTGCTGGAGGGTAAGAATACAATCATTCATAAACTTTTCCCACCTTTAATGGGAACCATAACCTGGACAATTCTGTTAAAAAACAAACAAATTTTTGATTCAATCACTGCATTCAGTTATCTTGTTTTCACACCTGCCATCAACTAAATATACCGATTAACCCCGAATTAAGCTCAACTGTCCTTGAAGGATTTTCCTGACATCCACTGCAGAACAACAGTGAAAGCCGTGGTTGGTAGAGAGCTTACAACACATTAAAGGCCTTTACTGTGGAAAAGGTATCAGTCAGGTGAAGCATACCAAAAGTTTCCAAAGCTTTGGATCTACCATAGAAAACAATGACGACAGTCATCACAAAGTGGAGAAAATATGGGATATTTACAGTGTTGCAATGAACTGGACTGCCCCCAAAACTGCTTGAAATACAAAAGCTGGTAGGATCAGCTACTGAGGCCTACAGCGACACAGGAATTTCTGTCAAGAATTGGTTGTACTGCATGTCAAATCAAGTCAGGTCAAATTTGATTTGGATTCATTCATAAACTGTATTCATTTTGTTTCAAGTCGAGCTGCTGAGTCACTCGCTGACTTTAGTCTATTGTTAAAATTATCTTAAATGAAATCACATGATGCAGGTAAAATCTGAGCCGGAGATTAAAATATCAATAAAATAAAGTACTGTTGATTTTTCAACATTTTTCTCCTCAGCATATGTATTTGTTTTCAGTTGAATTGTACAAGTTATAGGTCACATTAAAGGTGAGGGAGTTGTTTTTATAAAAACCTTGCATTTTCACAGAGGTGTACACTTTTATTTCCACTGTTGGAATAGAATCAGGTGGAAGGACAAAGTTAAAACAACAAATAGTAAATTATACCCCTTCTTTCTGCACACAGGTCCTCCACACAGTGGGAAGACAGCTTTGGCAGCTAAAATTGCAGAGGACTCTCAATTCCCCTTCATTAAGATTTGCTCTCCAGACAAGATGATTGGAAGCTCTGAGATCTCCAAGTGCCAGGCAATCAAAAAGGTGCGGGCTACAATGTCTTTGTTTTGTACATTTATTTACTATGTTCCCCTCTGTGCAATTTTCAAACCATTAATGCCTTCCTGTCTTCCCTTTTCCCACTCTCTGTTTCAGGTCTTTGATGATGCTTATAAATCCCAGCTTAGCTGTGTGGTGGTGGATGACATTGAGCGTCTGCTGGACTACGTCCCCATTGGTCCTCGTTTCTCCAACCTGGTTCTACAGGCTCTGCTGGTGCTGCTCAAGAAACCTCCACCCAAGGTTAGAGTTGATTGGAAAGCTGAAGACATACAGGGGTTTTACCACACAACAGCCATGATGACCAATACGATGTTGCACTTCACTATAATAGAAGATATTAAACTTTTATACTCTACATGGAAAAGAATACGATAATGGGAATGCGATATAGAAAACTTTTACTTATTAAATTTACACACCAAAAAAAAGCTGTAATATATGGAAGCCAAAAGTGGCCATGCTTGAAAAAAAAAGGACTGTTTTCTTGAGATAACAGAAAAAATATGTTGCTGACTTGGGTTATTTACTAAAGCAATAAGCCCCGAGAAGCCGTGGGTTACAGGGATTTTACAACGGCGGAGGGGTGTGCTAAGGCCCGACGCGAAGCGGTAAAAATCCGCCGTTGTAAAATCCCTGTAACCCACGGATTCAAGGGGCTTATTGCTTTTATAAAACGGTTACCCTTCATATTGCTTATGAAATATAAATTTAATTAAAGAAACACACAAATCGAAATTTACCACAAAGTCTGACATTTCTTTTCTTTTTTAGCAATTGTAAAAACAATTTACAACGGAACAGGTAAGTTGCGCTCAGAGCTATTGGTTGCTAGGCAACGCTACGCCCGTTGACACTGGCGCAGGAATATTTTGTGATGAGGTCTTACCGGGTCTATGTGTGGGTTACACTCAATTTATCACGGCATGGAACGCTGCTCAGCCAATCACAATTAAGGATGAGAAACACCCGTTTTATAAAAGTTAATAATTTGTAAAAACTATGGTAAAACAGCATTTTTTTTCCTAAAGCAAACAAAATATCACACGTATTTCTTAAAGGTACGTGTGTGGCAAAATAAAAAGCCAATGGCAGAAAAATGTTATATATCATTAAAAACTGTTTCTATTGGTATCTAATAACTTTTCTAAAATAATTTTGTTTTTATTCTCTTACATTGGGCCATTTATATGTACTTGCCGTGGGTCCACATGTATGGCAGCTGCCATATTTGTGCCACCATTTTTACTACTTTGTCTCTAACTGAACAAACAACCCTCTTAGCTTTAAAACTGCTTTCTAAAACTGGCTTTGTTTGATAGATGCTAGAGCACCATTTGGAACTAGTAATGCATGAAAAGGACCATTGAAGAAGACAGTACACATGTGCACAGTGTTGAAGTAGTTACTTTTAGTGCAGTCACTCACAAATGAAAACATGTTTATTTTGGTCACTGATAGCCACCGTCCATTCACAACTTGCTTTGCCCATCTTTACAGCTACATGTCAGTAATTCTTATGATGAAATTAGCAGCTAACACAGAAAAAGAGGCTCATTTCTGAGCCTACCTTGATTATCTTGTGATCTTGACAAAAGGAAAATCACAATCTCATGGTGACAGCAAGTGGTAATTTTGAGAAAAGACAGATTCGTCAGGATTTCAGTCAACAGTCAACTCATGATCTTAAGATAGTTAAATCAAAATAAACAACTGCGGTAGCTGGAGGAAGGTGACTTTACCTTCTGTCACCTTTAACCTTTGAGTTATTCTTGACTAGGAACCTGCTAAATATTCTGCCTACATCTCACATTCTGGTAAGAATATCATACTGACACAAGTGTCTTTAAACATTAAAAACTGCAAAACCACGACTTTGTGCATCCTGCTACAGTCTCCAGACTCATAATGTGAAACAAAACCAACATAGTTACGGCTGGTAATGACACCAGGGTTGGCAGTAATTAGTTAGTTGATGAGATCAATGCCACTGCTTGCACTGTAAACAAGAGGCTACAGCCAGCAAATTAATTAGCTTCGGCTAGCATGTACTGTAGACTACAAACAGAGTGCAACAGCAAGCCTGGCTCTCTCCAGCAGGGAACAGAATCCACCTACCATCCTCTCCGAAGCGGGAAGAAAATATGTTAGAGATGCATTTGGGAAATCTGCTAGTTTCAGACAAAGTCAAAATAGATGTTTCCTCATTGATGATGTGTCCTGATTGTCCAGTAGTGAAGTGGACTGAGCAGAACATTTAGCCATGCTCAGATTACAAACTGTAAGGAGAAAAAATGCTGTGATCTGGGTCAGGAACCATTTTTTCCTTTATATTTAAGACCCTCTCCAGCAAATCCTGATTACCTTAATTATGAGTTGTTTTAAAAAAAAAATGTATGAGTTCCAGTTTTTTCCATTAAAAAAAAAAAAAAAAAAGAAGACAAAAACCTCTTATAATCTAATATTGTGGGTAGGACTCCCACGTCAGCATCTTCCTCATTCTTTCTTTAATTGTTTTTTTTTTTTTATGAAAAATCAGAGTATTTAATGGAATATCATCCTGCAAATTTTATAAAGCCTCCTATTTCCTCCTGCAGGGCCGTAAGCTGCTCATCATTGGTACCACCAGCAGGAAGGATGTCCTGCAGGAGATGGAGATGCTGGACGCCTTCAGCACCACCATCCACATTCCCAATATCTCTACTGGGGAGCAGCTAGTTGATGCCTTAGAGGTACAATATAAGCAAGCACACACATATAAAGTCATTTATATTTACGGTAGCTACAAATATATGCACACATGTGAAATGTGAATATATTCTGAAGGTGAAAATACAGTTGTGCATAACAAACAACAGTAAAAGGCAATGAATTTCATATAAAAATTATTTTAGGAAGACCTCACATTCATGCCCATATGTAGCCTTGAAAGACCAACAAACTTGTAAATTCAAGCTACTGAAAAAATGTAAGTAGCTCAAGCATAATTATTAGGATGTGTTTGCTCAAGGCTTTGATGATGTCTGTGAAATTATTCACCTCTCTGCTGCTTTTGTTGTTTTTGTAGCTGCTGGGAAGCTTCACTGATAAAGAGCGAGCCAGCATTGCACATCAGCTCAAAGGGAAGCGAGTCTGGATCGGCATTAAGAAACTTCTCGTCCTCATCGAGATGTCACTGCAGGTATGGAAGAACCAAAAACCTTCAAAATGAACAATCTTGAACAACGAGGTGGGAAAAAAATTACATCATCAGTTCACAAAATCTAAAATACCTCTTCTAACCTACACTTACATTCACACCAGGATAGTCTGCTAGACGTGGAACAATTGGGGACTTAGTTCAGTTGGGGGCTTCAGTTCAGCATTCTTCTGGACCGAGTTTGTGTTCACGCAATACTCAAACAAATCACTTTTTAAATAATCTTTTCCACTCCACGCCATAGGTGGCACTGCATCAAGAATTACTAAAGAGGAAGACGAGACACACAACAAAGAAGAGAACGGGTTTATCTATTGGTTAATGCATCTGTTTCTAGCACGTCAGAGCAAAACATGCCAGCAAACAAGTCATTTCTTCCATCGTTTTTGTTGTGTTTACCCACAATGCAGCACACTAAACCCACAATGCATGTTGTTTTGTAGACCCTTTCCTGTATTTGGTCTGCTTAAAGCGAACCATGAGTCGCAGTTTTAGGTGGACCAAGTCTACAAATCAGAGTTTTGCATTCACTTTCCAACTTTCCGAGCGAACAGACTAGGATTTGAATCAAAAAGGCTGGTGTGAATGTATCTTAAGCTGTCTTTCAATATATTAATGACCCTTAAGTACCCTTGTTGTCAGGCTCTACGTTATGATGTACACTATATTTTACCATTTAATGTATTTATTTAGGATACTTTGTGCTTAAAATCTGTTGTAATTTGGTATCATGGTAAAAATACATGCTCAAATTTGAAAAATAAATTAATCTAAAATCTGTTTGGTATATGACGTTTCTGCCTTTCAGCTAAGTAGAACCAGCTAGCTAAGAACTAGCTGAATTTGTTGGTCTCTGTTTGACATTCAGAAAAGTATTTTGCTTCTAAAAATGTCAGAGATTTTCCAAAACCAAACTTCAAAGTTGTTAAATTGGAAACTACTACCTTGGCTTGAGCTAACTTCTTTTTTCTTTTTTAGTTGAAATGCTAACTAACTGCAGCTAAATGTTTTTGTTTTGTTTTGTTTATTTTATTTTTTTCCCTTTGGAAAGATAAAAGTCTTTGCAAAATTACCTTTCAGTTTTCAACTAGATACAAAATTAACATATTTCCTGAGTGACTGCATTTTCTTCTTTGAGTTTGTGAAATATGAATAGTTAAAATATTTGAGGCACAGGGAGGAAATGACATCTTAGCATCTTGTTTGAGATGCTAACAAGTTGCTTAAGACGATATACTGAACCACCACAAGGAAAAATGTTGCTGGGATATTTCTAGTCATGCTACAAGAACCAAAATGGACTTTTTCTTAAACATTATTATAATTATTTGTATGACTTTTCACCCCCTATTTTTCTCACTCTGATAATTTTATAATCTGTAGATGGACCCTGACTACAGAGTGACCAAGTTCCTGTCTCTGCTCAGGGATGAAGGAGCGTGAGTAAAACCACTCTCAGCTAATCATATTGTCTTTCATTATCACACACCTCCATCACATTAAACCCTCTTCTTTTACTCACATCTTCCTTCCTTTTATGTGGTTCTGTTTTTACTTTGAAACCCAATGTTAAGCTGTTTTCATATACTCTATTGACAGACTATAATGAAACGTGACTCAACAATAATTTTTGCCCTAACAGTGAAGAACAATTCTAAAAACAAGTGACCTCTTCTGAACAACTTCTAACAGAAATGGCTTTATTTTGCAATCACCAGGTTGA
Organism: Melanotaenia boesemani; assembly: GCF_017639745.1. Lineage (NCBI taxonomy): Eukaryota > Metazoa > Chordata > Actinopteri > Atheriniformes > Melanotaeniidae > Melanotaenia > Melanotaenia boesemani. The sequence continues at coordinate 17,628,300 of NC_055683.1, read as the reverse complement.
ATGAAGGCGACCAAATCCGAATTTAAGCTGTTGCTGTGTCGATCTTCTGTGTACTGGTAAGGTCGACAACAAAGTGACGAGAATAGAGCTAATGTAGCGGTTAGCACTAGCTTAAATTTTCGCTGTTAGCTATTAGATTAGCATTACTTCATTTTATTTTCTGCTAAAGAATTTTGACAATATTAAAATCTTTAAATCACAGATTTTTAACAATTAAACTCACAAAATTATCAAATATAAGATGCACATTATTTTTGATTTATGATTTGCTAGCATTGACTTATGTTAGCTAACAAATGTTGACAGTCCTGAACCACACTAAAGTGGAGCAAATCAAAGTGTTTTTTTTTTTTTTTTAATTATTCATTGTTTTAAAAACTTCCTTTAATCTGCCCCTTGTTCTCCCATTTTCATATCCTTGTCATCCTTGTCTTATTTGTTACATTATTATGTGAAATCTTTGTACCCTTTATGCTAGCTTATACTCATTCACATTGTGTTCAACTGCAAGTGTATTTAATTGATGTATTATGACATAATATCATGGAAGAATTGCATTTTTACTCATCCGTCATTGTTATTTTACAGTTGCACACATTACTTTAAACACATTAATTTCTACGTGATTGGATGTAGGCCTACTGTTTGGTATATTTCAGCTTTTATATTCTGATTGGAACTTGCAGTCCTGCTCTTGTAGGGTTAGCTTTCAGGAACTCTATATAAGTTCAAATATGGCTTAAATACTGACCAGTTGTTTCAAAAAATCAAGTTACATATGATGCAAAAGAAAGGTAGCATTGGGGGAAAAATGGATCCATTAATTTCTTAAATAATAACAGAATGTGAACCTTGTGTTTCTAGTTAAAATTGTAAAGACACAGGAACATATTAACTGAGATTTATCCAGAATAAACATGAGCAACAACCTTTCATGGTTTCCATCTAAACACAATATACAACAGAAACAGGAGGTCATCTTATATAAGTTACAAGTTTTGTAACTTATATAAATTGCTTGTAACTTGTATCGTACAGGTACAAATTTAATCTACAAGTACAGAGTATTTCTGCAAGTCTAAAAATACAAGTAATTCATACATGTCAGAAATACAATTCTGAAAATTGTCAAAAAAAGTCAGTTTTACGAAAATAAAACATGTGTCCCACATTTTACACACTTTGTCAAGAACCACCAGATTTATTTCATCCTTAACCAACCTTGGAGAGAGCTCACCAAGGCTGGGTTAACTGTCATAGTTCCCCAAATATAAGAGGTTTTACGGCTAAGTAAGACGTTTATAAACCTTTAAAGCACAGGTCACGAACAAGTGGACTGCGGTCCAAATCCGAACCCAGAACCTGTCCCACATTGACTTGGACCTAAACTATAAAATCTGATGGGGTGCTTTTATTTTAACTGGCGCAACTTTTGCAGTCTTCCCGGTAGTGGTCAGAAAACACGCAGACCAATTGCATGAGTTAAGCCATCCCACGTGATACACTCAGCCAGTTAAGTCTGTGAGGCTAGACATTGCGGCACTACACCGCAGACAGACAAGAGTATAAGTGGCAGGTAAAAAGACAGTGGAAGCGGAGAGAAAGCAGCTAGATAAAACAAAGGAGAGACACAGACAACTGTGGCAGAGAAAGGCAGCAGAGTTGCCAAGTCCGCCTGTTATAGGCGACTTTAGGCTTGTTTTTCTGTGGAGTCGTTTTCAGTTATCAACAGTTGTGGGTTGCAGGTTTTTGGGCTTGTTTTCTGCAGTTGCTTATTTGGGCTTGTTGTGCTCCTGTTAATAAGTCCCCCCAATTCTCCATAACCCATGGATGCGGAACGGGAAACATGAACACAACAGCATTTTTTTTTTTTTTTTTTTTTTATGAAGTAGCGTCAACAGCCCTGTTTCCGTGGGTACAATGCATGCACAACTTCACTTGACAGAGCAACAGTGACAATGCCCATGAATAAATAGAAAATAGATAAAATACATATAATAAAGAGTAGGAAAGAGAGTGTATTGGAGGGCTGATGGACATCAGTTTCACTGTCTCATAACAACACGATGAGGAGACAGTTTTTATTTGTTTAAGGATTTTTTTCAGATGAGCAATGTATGTCCTATTTTAATTAGTTTAAAAGTTCAAGTTATATATATATACATATATATATATGTATATATATATATATATATATATATATAGCCCTCCTTGCTTGGGGCTTAGTTAGAGAAATCTGATTGGTGTAAAAAAGGTGTATAAAATTTGGGACAAATGTTTTGTACTACATGTCACATTTACCCACACACACACACATACATCACTTATATCGTTATCATACTAAGTGCTTTTCACTAACATATACATTCATACCTCAATCGACACATCGGGAGGCAGTGTGGAGTTCAGTTTTTTTGCCCAAGGAGTCTTCAGCGTGTAGTCTGGGGAAGCCATCGATCCACTGACCTTTCTGTTTGGTAGAGAACTGCCACCACGGAGCTACAGCTACTCTGACTTGTAAAGTTTACTTGTATTTTCCGACTTGCAGAATTAATCTGTATTTGTAAATTTGATTTGTACCTCTGCTTGTTGTTACAGTTTAAAATATGGAGATACAAGATATAAAACGTATGTCTCTGCCCTAGCTCTTTATCCATCTTGTGTTTCCTAGTGGCCATATGAGGAACATGACTGTGCATACATACCAGTGTCTAAACTTTACTAAGAGGCATGTGTATGTTCAGTGTTTTGGGTCCATGGTTGGGTACTACATGAAACCAAGACCTGATCTTTTTTTAAATTCCCATCCAATCGTCTTGAGTGGTCTGATGATGTGAGCACTTGGAAGGAACCCTTTCCTCACCATGAATTGGAATGCAGACACAGAAATAAGTGATTATTGGTGCAACCTAATCAAGGTAACCTGAAAGTTTTAAAGGGGCGGAACTGAGGTGACATGTATCCTTGTGTTTTAGCCTTTTTGCCTGCTTTTTGTGCTTTTTAAAATCCCTGCAAGTGTTTAACTGAGGCTTGCTGACTATGTTAAGTGTCATGCAGGGGTGATAATTACACTGCTGGAAAATTAAATAAATGACTCCCTCCTCCTTCAACTTCTTCCTTTTTTACAGTGATCGCAGTTTCTATGAGTAGAGGGAGCTGGCTGCAGGAAGGAAGCCTCTCAGTATCAAACCACCTGTGGGAGACAATGAGGAGGAGGAAGAGAAGAAGAAGAAGGCCTCTATGTACTGTCCAATCATCAGTCTACCTATCTATCTATATACACACCTGGTCCAAGTGAAGAACAGATAAACTCCTCTTTATCTGAGCATGTTTCCGCAGACTAAATGTCACCTCCTTTCCACTCATCATCATCATCATCATTATCATCATTATTCCACTAATTGACATACCATAGCACACTATTGGAAGTAGTACTGTTAAAAAAAACTGTTATCTGTAAAAAAAAAAATGCAATAGATGATTGTAAAAAGTGTTGTTTTGTGCATTGTGTGTAGGAATATTTAAAAAGAAGAAGCATCAGCTCATGTTTTTAGATCTATTTATTGTATTTGTTGCATATCTCTGGTCCTGCTGAAGTTAATTATCGTTGTGCATCCTCTTGATCAGTATAAACAGAATAAAATGTCAAAGCCATTTCAATATAAAGACGTGAATCTAAAAAGAGGCTTTTAGTGAATGTGTAGTGGCTGTAAAAAGAAGCTGTTTCATGTGTAAATGTAATCCCTTTAAAAATACAGTATGATCATGGTCTGTAAATAGTATATATAGTCTAAATACAGTATATCATCAGAGTAAAAATATTTCATACTTTATGATCTTCCTCCCTGTGGCTCTGCAGATGTTTACCAGATTGGTGTTCCAGTGGAAGTAGATATTGGATCGTTGGCCCGTCTGTCTGTGTTGCAAGCAGTACATTTGTTGGGACTTGTATCGGCTAGTGTGAGGAACCAAATGCTGCATGTGTTTAGTGTGTGTGAGCGTATGCAACTGACTGGAAGTGTGTGTGTGTGTGTGTGTGTGTGTGTGTGTGTTTAATTGTGTGTATCTGAATCAGATTTAGACATCTGGTGGTCGGTTTGTGGGGTTTTTCTTGTTGTATTTTTTTCCTCAAGCCAGGTGTTCAGTGCTAAAATCCAAAAGTTCCTGTTTTGTTCTGGCCATTGACAATGTGTGTATGTGTGTGTAAATATGTGTCAATGTGCAGATATATTATTGCAATAAAAAAAAGCACACATCCACAACAAAATCAATATTTGATCTGTTGTTATGTTTTGGGTTTGGCTCTACCGTCTCTTGCAAAGGTTTTTCTGTGTTTTGAATATTTTCTGGAATATTAAAGACTGCAGGCGTCTAAATAATTAATTCTTGCATTATTCTAATGAAAAACTATATTTAAAGCAAAATCTATATACATATACATACATGTATATATATATATATATATATATATATATATATATATATATATAAACACATACATATACTCTTAGAAAAAAAACCTGCATATAACCATATAAGATTCTTCAGCTTGTCCTCATAGGAGAACCCTTATTGGTGCCTGTTAAAACCGTTTGTAAGGGTTTTAACTGAAACTTTTTCAGAGGGTTCTGACTAGAACCTATCATAAAGGGTTACACCCAGAACCATAAGTAGAAGGTTCTACCCAGAATCCCCTATGACAGGTTCTACACTGAACCCTGCAATCATGTGATGGTTCCACCAATAACCTTTACTGGGGGTCTGGCATCCTTTTATATCCCAAGGGTTTCATCTAGATCCCATGCGGAGTTCCACTGAGAACCCTTTTATTTTCAAATGGTTTTATCTACAACCCACATAGACATCTTTTATGAGGATTTCACTAATAACCTTCTTTTCCTTTAATGGTTGTAGAAAAAAATTGATGCAACATATCAGGCACAGCTATTGAAAAACATACACATTGGATATTGTGTCTATCAAAATAGTCGAGATTGAAAAAATAACTGCATTCAAATCTTTCTTTTTATTGAAAAATCTTTACACAGTGATAGATAAGGAGGGCATACTCTTTGAGGAGAGGTTATGTTGGTCCTGTGGGGAATAAAGGTGAGCATAGGCTAGTGGATTAGCCAATGTTACAGACAAGCCAGGCACCCCAAGATGTCCTTGTCAGGTGGATGAATATCATCTCCAGCAATGGTGACATAGAAAGAAAAGACAAAAAAGTCAGTCAGTAGCATCCATACAAGACATAATTACTACACCAGATGACTTACCTAGCTGTCCACCAACAGTAACAGAGAGAATAATCTGAGAACAGGCACATAGTAATAGTGACAGTGGAACAGAATGAAGGAGCTTGTCTTTGAACTCCTGCTACACAAATCCCCATTGGCACACAATCAGATGGAAGTGAGAGGACCTCACAAAGTTTAACATTATTTTATGTTAGTAAATTTGAATTTCTTTTCAGTAAACACATTCCAGGTTTGTAACACAAACAAAAATGTTACATGACAGATGATAGGTCCATGCTGGCCCACTCCAGTGTTTTCCTGTTGGACTGTGCTGCTGTGTTTCTGGCTTATATGTTTTAGAAATTATGATATTTTGGTATATTTATTTGGGCATCCATTTTCACCACATTCAGCAGTAAAGTTGGGTTCACTTTGATGTTCGAGATGTGTTAGATATCTTCTTTTGCATTGTGGTTTTAAAAGGATGGGGACACTTCAAATTCAGGTCATCTCAGTCAAAGTTGATAATTCATCTGCAAAGAAATACATAAAAGAAACAGATGTTAATATTAAGATATTCTACCTTTCCCCATTAAAGTCCTTAGCTACTCATGTTTGGTAAAATAAGACTTAACTTACCTTGATTCTCTGAGGTTTCAGATGTCGTCACACTTAACCCATCTCTTAATCCAAATTCCTACACAGGTGATCACACGAGTAAAAAGTGATCACCACTCACATGTCACACCTGTTTTGTCAATATGGAAACCAACACTCAGTTCCCACAGGGCAACCAACTGTGCAGCCAGCTCCCAGAACCCCACATGCCAAAAAATCATATCAAAATAGATTCCCGGTACAAAAATGCCCCTCAGCTTAATCCCATACAAATTTAATTTTACATACTATGAATATAATTTTTGTTTTTAACAAAGAGACCCTATATTTGATTTTTTTTTTTTTTACTCTTTTGACCTAATTTAATGGTTCTTTTTTACCCCTACTAGTTAAATTGATCATTTCATTCACTATATTCCTTTGGCTGTTAGAGGGCTCAGTGGTACACCAGTCTTACCCTGATTTGATTGAACTGGGTGCCTGTATATTGATGGTTTAGTGATTGGAGCTTAGATCCCATTGGAATAAGTAGTGAGGCATACACTACTTGCAAAAAGTTAGGGATATTTCATGTGTTGAATGATGTCAGAACAGACTTTACATGTACAATGACCTTTAGAGGTGAAAGTAATCAGAATTTTTCTAGTTTTCAATGCAAGTGCACTATTGTTAAATGTTTAAGTAATAACTTCACAGCATGCAGTTCTCTAACAAGGTGATCAACTGCAAAAATCCATGGTGGAAATTCCATCCCATTAATATCAAATTCAGGCAAACAAAAGGCACAGCCATGGTTCAAGATGGCTGGTCATGTGGCTGATTTCTAAAACCATTTTAATGACAGTCAGTTGGCAGCCACGATGTAGAACACATGATAACACCCAATGAAGCCCATGTCAGACCCACAGACTGTATTTAAAAGATGGACGGAGCTTCCATAACATCACCAGTAGGTTTCTGCAGAGCTGAATTGAAGCTCATTGGGCATCGCCATCTTGTCATTCCCGGATAATCCAGAAATGTGCAAAAAAGGTGGAGCTGATCACCCCTGTGCCTGTGATGAGGAGAAAGCAAGGACCAAGGCGCTTGGTAGGCTCACCACCTGCTGGAGGGGTCGGGTGCAGTGTGAGCTGGGCGGCTGCCAGAGGCGGGGACCCTGGTGGTCTGATCCTCGGCTGCAAAAGCTAGCTTTAGGGACGTGGAAAGTCACCTCTCTGGCGGGATGGAGCCTGAGTTGGTGCACGAGGTTGAACGGTTCTGGCTAGATATAGTTGGACTCACCTCGACGCAAGGCTTGAGCACTGGAACCACTGTCCTTCAGAGGGGCTGGACCCTCTTCCATTCTGGAGTTGCTCCCGGTAAGAGGCGCAGAGCAGGAGTGGGCATGTTCATTGCCCCCCGACTTGGTGCCTGTATGTTGGGGTTTACCCCGGTGGACGAAAGGGTAGCCTCTCTCCGCCTTCGGGTGGGGGGACAGGTCCTGACTGTTGTTTGTGCGTATGCACCAAATAGCAGTTCAGTCAGGACCTGTCCCTTTTTGGAGTCTTTGGAGGGGGTGTTGGAGAGCACTCCTTCCGGGGACTCCCTTGTTCTTCTGGGGGACTTCAATGCTCACGTGGGCAATGACAGTGAGGCCGCAGTTCGATGATCGACTGGTTTCAGCCCTATGATAAAGTTAAAGATTCTGTAGGTGTTATGAACCTAGTTGTAATGAATCTGCCTCGTGAGGAGAGATTTAAGCAAGAGAATATTATCACAGGAATCACTCCTGGCGCACGTGAGCCAAACGGGCATATTAATCCCTTCCTGGAACCTCGTCAGTCGTCAGTGACCTTTATGACCTGTGGAAGGGGGTTTACTTTATAGACTCCTCTGCTTTAAGAAAGCAACAATACAGAGCTGCTCTACTGTGTTTATCAACTGATATCCCAGCATCTCGCAAGACCAGAGGGTTTCTAGGCCACGTGGCAAAAATGGGATGCTCTTAATGTTTTAAAGAATTTCCAAGAACCATTGATAACAAGGTTGACTACTCAGGTTTTCAATGTGATCAGTAGCTCCTTACGTCAAAAGAAAATCATATTTTGTTTGCCAAGAAAGCAAAAAGATGTAAATCGAAGCCCGATCAAGCAAGGTTAGAAGGAATTTATGGGGTCACGTTTAGTATACTTCATGACTTGCCTTATTTTGGCCCTGTTCAAATGCATGTTATTGATCCTATGCATAATATCATGTAGGATATGGCCAAAAGAGTAATGCAAGTGTGGAAAGAAAAGGGTATAACTAATTACACCCTTCATCAACAAGTAAACTATCTTCCATCAGTCTGTCTGGATTATGAGACCTCTGTAGTTGCAGTGCTCCTCTCCGGCCGGTAGAGGGTGCTGCGGTATCCGGTGATAAATCATCCCCAGCGGCTCCGCTCAGCTCCTCTCCTGCTGACCCACATTCACCCTGCACCGTAAACAGGCTCAGGGGGAGGACCGGCCACAGAGGACCGGTGAGCACCGTAGAGTTTCCCTCTGCAGACGATGCAGCTCCACGGTGTGCACGCGCTCGACAGCAGCTTAAAAAAAGGGCGAAGCTAACTCCTTGGGGCAGAGTCACCGGCCGACGCCGCCTGACTGTAACGACACAGCGGCTTTACATCTCCGTGTTCATTCAGATTTCTTTATTTTATCATTATTATTAATACTATTTTCTTCTTCACGTGTTGACTCAGTCGCTCTTGCTTTATGTTTTCGGATCGGGAGGCGCGTTCACATAAGGAGACGAGTACCGGTGAGTGGTCATTTATTGCACTTCTCCGCGCGGTGCTTCAGCAGGACGGCCGGGCAAGGTGAGCGCTGTCCTCACGTCAACCCGGCCTGCTGCAGACCAGCCCGGCTACAGTGCAGCTTGACTTATGCTGAATGTCATGTTGCCTTCAAATTCCTCTTCTGGGTTCAGCTTTCATGACTGCAGCCGGAAACATGGACAGGTGTCTGGAGGAAAGTTGGGGTGTAGTATGCAAGTTCGTTTCCCAAGTAGATTATATCTGTGTTCCTTAAAATGCTTCTGGAGATTTGATATGAATCATGGATGTGTCACAGGGCATATATATATATATATATATATATATATATATATATATATATATATATATATATATATATATATACACACACACACACACATATATGCATATATATATATATATATATATATATATATATATATGATGTTGTTAGATTTCTTGTGTGGCCCAACCAGCATTTTACTTTTGAATGATTCATTTATTAATTGAATAGTTTGCTAGCTGCTGCAAAAAGCAAGAGAATCAGATGTGATTTTGACATTTTCATGCCATGTACCTACAGGCCTGTGATATGCAGATGTCTTTGTACAGTTTGTTGTGGCCATGCTGAGTTTTCATTCTGTGCACGTGTGTCATACCTGGAAAGCACTGGACCATGCAGACACTATAAATGGAACCACTACAGATTTATGGCGCCTTTACTGTCCACGTGTTCCTCTGTAGACTGGTATAAGCATGCCATTTTTAGACCTTATCTAATTAACAAGGATATTGTAATTAAGGTTGCATAATTTTTGTAATAGTGAGATTTTAAAGAAGTAGACAGACCAACGGGTAAATGAGTGAATTGTCTGGCAAATAATTATTTACTAAAATTTGATTATAGTTTTTATATTTTCTACACGGAGGACTTTGTTCCTGCAGGAAAAGTCTACAGAAAGAGTTATGACACATGTGCAGACTTAAGTCAGTCTGAGAGTGTTTGGTTATAAACGTTGTTTGCAGGGAGTGCTATAGAAAGCCAACAGTGCCATTATTTATTTCTAATAATGGGTCTAACTGGGGGTGTTGTCACAACCCATACCCAATCACAATAGTTCATAACAGAACTGTCAGTTGACAGGCCATAAATATCTTTAAATTGCAGCTTTTTGAGATATTTCTAATCAGTGTTACATAACTGTCATAATCTTATTTGTACATGTGCACGTATGAGTTTGTGTTTATGTATTATATAAAATGTTTTTGCTAGTAAAAAATGTACAGAAAGAGTTATGACAAGTGTTCAACAAAGTCAGTCCAGTCTGAAAAGGCAGCTTATGGAAAGCCACCAGTGCCATCATTCACTTCTTTTGGGAATAATTGATTGGAGTGTTAACTGTACCTACATATCCAACACACTTTGACTCTCACAAAAGATTTTGATCTTCACAAAAGCGTATTAGATATTACTGGTGATGTAAGCATATATATATTTTTTTTGATGTATTATTTCTTTTTCTCTCCACAACTGTCTGGCTACTACCACATAGCTTAAAACTTTCTTTGAGTTCTGATCCCAAGGTAAAAAATAATTTCTCTAGAAGGTGCTGTATTAAAAGAGTGTTTTTTTGTGTGTGAAAATATCATAAAATTAACATTTTTATATAATTTTGATGTTGTATGATAAACTAAAACTTTTAGTAGCATTAAAATACATGTTTAAAAAATGACTCTTACAATGTTGTAGAGAGTTCAGTTTTCCACATCAAAACTAGTTTTTTTTATGTATTTGTAGGTTTTAATATAAATCTTGTGAAAAAAAAGACCTGAATAAGGGCAGAGTTGGCTTTCCATATGCTTCCTGATAACATGATTTATGTCCTCCATAGATGTTACCTATATAAGATGGCCCACAATTGTGTCAAATTTGACAGGCAGCAACATGTTTTACATGGTGACATGGGTGAGGGCTAAAATGTATTTTAATATTTGCCTCAGTGATGTCTACGATGGATCATAATGGTAAAGCTCTCAGGGTGACGTTCTGCGGGGTGGAGTAAAGGTCTTGGGTTGGGGTTTGTACAGAATCCCAGAGTTATGTATCAGGTGGAGAGGACCAACGTTGTTGAGTTATATTAATCTGATTTTAGAGTAAATCACTCCACCAAAATGGCTTTTAAGAAGGTGTTGGCCTGTTACCTTCCCCTCTGGATTATTATTGCCAGACCTGAGTGCTGCTTTTAATGCTGTAGATCACAATATATTGCTGGGAAGACTGGAGAACTGTTTAGGCCTCTCAGGTCAAACTCTAATCTGGTTAAATGTTTACCTGTCAGAGATCTGCTCATGTTCTGTTTAATAACACCCTGTCTGAACCCTTTGTAGTGAAAGATGGGGTCCCAAAAGGTTCGGTTTTAGGCCCATTGTTGTTCTTATTGTACATGACACCACTGGGTCAGATCTTGTAATATTGCATTATTTTAAATATAAATTAATGTTCATTATTATCCAGATAATCTTCTGGCTATCAGCCAGCTCATGCTCTTTAACTCAGCCCAGGCAGATATGATAAACACAGGAGTCATTTTTCTGATAATGCTACTTTGTCTTTGGATGATTGTGTTATTCATTGCATAGAGTTATTCAATTCAATTCAGAACTTTATTTCAGACACAATATATGGTCCATATTAACAATACACACACACACACACACACAAAATAATTAAAATGCTTTTCCAAATAGACTCAAATACCAGTGAGCCCATAGAAAAGAAAAGTAATGCATTGAGCTCACCATTGCCAAGATCAGGCCGGCCTTATCCTTAGAGCATGCCGGGACCTTAATCCATGCTTTTGTTTCTTTGAGATTGCGCTACTGTAATGTTCTCCTATCGGAGCTGCATCCATGGTTGGGCTGAGCGACAAATTGATTTTATCGGTTAGTTTGAATTTACTGTTTATGAAGGTTAGTTTTTATGAAAATATGGATTTTTTTCCCCTTTTAACATGCACTACAAACCCTCTCCTTTGGCTTTGGTAGTGGGTACCTACCACACACAAACCAGCACAGACGTTTTAATAGCCAACAAGAGTTCACACAAAAGCACCTGTTGTGAGTTATTTGGAACTGGTTTAGTTTTGAAACTTAAGACTCAGAACAAGTAACAACTGGTGTCACAATACTAAAATGTCTCAAACTTGATACCAATACTAAGGTTGGTGCTCGATATTTTTTCGATACTCTAGAGGGGAAATTTCCTTTTAAATCAAAGTCAGAACATAACAATATCAACACAGTTCAAACAATACGACAAAAATATATTAATAAGTATAACAAAAGATATTAACATTATAAAATAAACGCATTATATTAAAGCGCTATCAGTTTGTGCAGAGGTAGTCTTCATACGGTCTCAGTGTTGTCTGTGGTGCAAAAAGTATGAAACTAAAGCAACTTTCAACCACTAGTTAGTGTACTTATTTACATAGGTGTAATTTTCTTTTTAATACTTGACACGAGATCAAGTAAACAATATAACAAACTAGTTAAGATTATATACTTATTTTTATACTATATTAATTAATCTGAAAAATGCCTTCATTAAAAGGCATTAACATCTGATGTGAGGCAGTGTGATCAGCCAGTAGCAACTTCGTGAAATTCATTTTCAGGCTGGTTTCGGAGCAGAGGAAAACGCTCCTCTTCCTGCAGCTCTGCGCTGGGCTGCAGCTGCGTGAGGACGAGCCTCTTGTGAGCGCCCTCTGGATGAGGGAGGGTCCTGCGGTAGGACCCGCGACTCATTGAAAAGAGTAAGTGTTTTAACGTCAGTCTCAAAGTCTCAAATACCACCAGAAAAAGTTGCTGAATTTGTCACTAGTTGCTTTTTAAATTGTTTTTATTAAAAAAAAGAGTTGCTAAAGAGATCTAAAAACTCGCTAATTATAGTGACAAGTTGCTAAGTTGGCAACACTGTAAACAACAGGTGATCCAGGTGATCTGTTTGGGCGGGGCTGCCTGCTGCAGTGCCTGTTAAAACAGGGTAGAGGTGGCTGGTCCTTACTGTGAACCAGCAGACACCAAAGTGCTAATTAATATCTAATTAAAAAATAAAATTTAAAAATCAATTACTATCTGATAATCAGTTGTTTTTACAACACTAGCAACAGCACATTGTTAAACTAGTTAGTTAAATTAAATCAACTGAGCCAACACTTAAAGTCTGAACTTTTTGCTAGAGACAGAAAATGAGATGAGCCATTTAAATGACCACAATTACTCAAGCATTTTCACGATCCTTAATAATAATACCGAATGATTCTGAAAGCAGACAAACGTAGCTTTTCAGTGATGTGCAGCGTGTTCATGGTTGCAGGATTACCTCTGTTGGGGAGAAATAAAGTTAGCAAAGCCAGAATTTAGAGTGAGAATTGAGCTAAATGTCCATTGTAACAGTAATTTAGTGGAACTTTAGCAGTAGGTTGGCAGTGTTTCAGCTGTGTTCTGTGTAATTATTATTTTAATGTTGTAAATAGCAGTAATAGTATTGTTTCTGAGAGTGTTTTAGGGGGTTTTTGGTGTTTGTTTACTACACACTTGACCACAGAGGGAAATGCTGCTCTGTAGTGAAAGACCACCCAGCAGCAGCCCACAAACATCTGAGGAAAAATTTCCACAGCGTATAAATGATGAGAAAGAGGATCGGTGGAATAAAGATGAAGGATTTAGCAGCGTTGCATATCCTCCAGATATGCTGCCTTTTTACGTGTATGATTGGTAATTTCAATATGTTTTTAAGAAAAGAAAAAATCCATTAAAATCAGAAATTAAATTTAGTGTGAAAACAACCATATCGCCACCATCCATGGTTTGGTTTAGCATCTCCCAGTAAATTTGAACATTTTACTCCATTGTCCTCACTCCACTGGCTTCCTGTTGAGGTCAAAGCAGACGTTTGGGTGTTGCTCCACATATACTAGATAGTAAATGTCATTGCATCATTATATCTATTGGACCTGGTAGAGTCATTGCACTCCTTTTTTGTACACCCATTAAGACCATCCAGCAGACTTAACCTAAGCCACTCTCTTTCCACTATGATGCAATGGTGCAAACAGACCTCTGAAAAAGATCCTAAAGTGTTCGCTGATGCTATTCATCAGGAAACAATGTGACATTTTTCACATCGCTTCATTATTTTCTCAAAAATCTTCACCTCCACTAAACATGGATGCGACAAAACACTGAAAATAGCATTTCCCTGCCATCCAGACCGACTCTGCCTGACTTTGTGTTAAATGATTTCCCTCAGAACCCAGTTATGAATTCTGTAGCCACTTGTTTTTATTAAATTTCAGCAATGTTTAAAGTATTTATTACTCTTTGTGTTATTCTTGTAGACACATTCTCTTAAAGTGGAGTATAGTTAGGCAACAACATTACACATTCTCTTAATGTAAAGTGGAATATAGTTATAGGCAACAACATTTATTATATCCCACGAAGACACAAAACACAGTACAGTTGATTTGTACAATAATACTAGTTCAGAAGATTTATTCTTAGAAAATGATTAAAGAATCTCAAATATGTTAGTCCTCATGAAGAAATGAGAAAACAGACATAGAAAGCCGATTTTAAACTGGTGGTTGTCTACTATATTCATATACAAACAGACCTATAATCTCTGCTAGCAGCCAGACGTGACCTCTTTTGACGTCTTTCCCCTCCTCCCTCCTCTGGTCCAAGGCCAGCATCCTGATTTAAGCTAGCAGGGCATGGAGGTGGGGAGGATGAAGAGGAAGGGAGCGACAGGAAAAATCCTCCCCTTCGCCTCAGCATATGTGTGTGTGTTTAAAATTGGTTACATAAGCAGGCAGCCGCTGTTTCAGTTCCTGAGGTCCCAAAGTCTGCTGAGGTCTTACAGATGTAGAAAGGCTGAGAGGGTCTTAAAGGGACCTCTGCAGTGATCTGATGAGTATGTTGGCATGGGTACCACATGCTCCGTGTTATCTTGATTGATCTGCTTGACTAAATGCAGCAAATCCCTGAGTAGGAGGTCATAAACCATGAAGCTGACTACAACCTTCAGTGTGTTTCAGTCAGTAAGTATTCAAAAAGGGACAACTGATGTACCAAGTGAGGTATTTCAGGCAAGGATACTGTTAGAATCAGAAATTTTCAGCCATTCTGTAAATACCAGCAGCACCATCATCCCAGACAGCAGATACCTTTCAGCCTAATCCAGGCTAATTTTGGCTCTTAAGTCTCAGTTATAGCACTGGCAAGCGCTGTGTTTGCCAGATGTGGCCCAGATGTGAGTTGCCGGTCTGTACATTGTTTACAACCAGAGTTGTGTAGGCCAACCTATTTTCCTTAGGTACGCCATTTATGCCAATTCTACAAAGCCATGGATCCCCTGCCCCACCCCGTGCTGTAAGCATTCTTCGTTTAAAGCTTTCAAAAGTGAGATTCTCACCATAAATAATGTTTTCTGGCTGAGTCCTGCCCGTCAACAAAGCAAAGTTAAATTAACAAAATATAGCCTTTCTTTTTCTTTTCTCAAAATAGAAAAAATGTGTGGACAATAATCAGAATGGCTCTGAATGTTTAAAGCATCGGGGATCCCCTATGCTCTTTGGGCGACCCCCTTGGGGTCTGAGTTTTGGCAGCCAGGCTCACATGGTGTCAGCATATGTCAAAACCAAATATAGCCCAAACAAAACTCCAGCTGTGGGCCATAACTGGGCCAAACATTGTTTTGCTAACTGGGTATGATCAGGGCTTGGTCTGCAGAACAGCACTGAACATTTTCCAGCTGAGCTGAAAAGTCCTGATTTAGTATTTCTCCTCAGAATTTATCAGAACCATGTCTTTGGCTGTATGGATTGTGGTGTTTAATATCTGAATGCACATTTTGTCATAGTCAGTACTTTCAGCACACAAATCTACAAGTGACATGTGACCCAATTGTCCTTCAGCTTTCTCAGTCTCACCTGGGGGTGTTGATCTTAGTTTCAGACATGCTTGTTACTCCAAAGTATGTTTTGTGGCTAAGGTGGTGCAGCAAATGGCTCATGTTGCTTCCTCTGGTGACAGCTTTAACTTGACATAATTTTCAGTAAGGCTAGGTAGACACATAAAAATTATCTGGCTGTTTTTGTCCCGATTTTGCCTCTTCCCAACCAAGGACGGCAGACGTCTGATTATCTTGAGTCTTATAAGATTTTCCTATAAAATGATCATTTGGTCTGAGGTGTGTTAAGAGCAAATTTGTCCCGATAATCGGCTCCGAAACGGGTTCAGGCCGAAAGTACTGAACATGTTCAATATTTACAACAACTTCTGAGTTGTGACTCTGTTGATGGTGACGTGAAACTGAATGTAGCCAATCAGAGAGCGAGCTGAATGGAGAGCAAGGAAGGATTTAAAGTCCGTGTTCATGCTTTCAGTTGTGTATTTTTCTGTGAATAATAGTCGCAAGACCATCATCATTCCCCCGTCTTGTAGATCCTCTTCCATGCTGGATGTTGTGTATTCCGGTTGTTGCCATGTTTCTTCTTCTTCATTTTTGTTAGATCACGTTTGATCACGACAAATGTCCAGCTCGGAGGACTAGATTCTAGATCGATTGTGGGTCAGCATCGTTGCGTGTGTGTTGTTCTGTGATGAGATTGTCAGAACCACCACACATAGTACAATCAAAACTTTTAATGTCTGATTTTTTATCTTCACGTGTGAGGTCTCGAACAGATAAAAAAATCTAATCAGATTAAAATAATCCTTATGTGTGTACCAGGCCTAAATAGCTGTTTGGTCCAGATATGACCTTTTAAAAATCAAAGTATCTCCAGACAACAGAGACGGCTCCTTTTATTTCCATGATGTCCAGCGTCTGCTACCGTTTCACTTTCTGAACTTTCTCTGCCCATTTTATACTGAACACAGCAATATTCGTTTGTTTGTTAACCATAATGCCTTTGAACTGACTGAAAATTTGTCTACGAGGCAGTAGTGTTGGTAGATTGAAGGCCACCTAACTCTAGGCAGAGTTATGGCGGTCACCTCTGGATCTGCAGATGCATTTTTTTGTTATGATTCATGCTATTTCTGTGAGAACGTTGAGCATCGTGTTTTTTTTTTTCAGATATGCCAGAGGCAGATTACACTCTTTGTACAATCCCACAGTATTTTAGCTCCGACTGGCAAATCTCTTACAGGCTGTCATAGTTAAGCTTCTTCAGCCTTCAAACCATTTGATCTCTCCTCTGTAAGCCCCTTTGATACACACCTTCTCCTCCTTTTCATGCTGTATCCGACTCCATGTCATTGATGCTATACTTTCAGCTAGGAGTGTCTTTACAGCTGCTCGCCCTGAGGCTTTTTACAAAAATGCATAAATGGGCAGGGAGGGGCCAGAAAAGAGCCGTTCTGCTAAACAGATTATATAAATAAGAATCTCTTTGATGACGAGGGTCTGAAATGCAACATGTGATCCTGGATGTGGTCCAGTTTGAGCTTGAGCTTTTTTGTAAACAATCTAAACTTATTAAAATGAATTGTTAACATTTTAGAACTAATTTGAAGACCAGTTAGTTGGGTCTGTGTCACAATGGATGGTTGTTAAGCCTGAACATGACCCATCTTCCTCAGTCTCAAGGCCCAGCAAAGACATTAAGGTTGAAAGTTGTAAGTGATCACAAAGGTGTATACAGTATAGAGTTCATGGTAATTTCAGAATGAGCCAATGTCAAAATACCAAAACAAAACTATCCAACGGAGGAAAGAGGTCAACTATACCAAACAAATTTTAATAAAATAACTTACCTCCCTCCCTAATCTAACAGAAACTGGAGAAAATGAATGTAAAAGTAAATGGTAGCCCACCTTTACACCAATACAAGTTAATGTGTTGTCAACAGAGTGGCTAATTGGGACGAGAGGAAGATCAAGGGCTTTCCTCTCATCAGCGCAAGTCTTTTAAGGGAAAATGTCCTCCAGCAGCCAATCCTCTGTAAGCTGCTGGAGATAAAACCAATCAAAGCTTGGTATCTATTCACCACAGTGTACACAGATTAAACAGTAAATGATGTGGCAACGGCTCTGCTCCATGCTAATGATCCAGGGGGTGGGTGATATGACCAAAACATTGTATCACACTATTTTTCTACAATATCTTGATAATATTACAGATGGTATTGATGTCTTTGGTTACACAATCAGTCACAGCATCAGCATCCTTCCACCGTTTACCCAACTTATCATAAAGCATAGAGCAAAATAAAGCCTCTGCAATTCCATACTGTTCTAATTCGGTTTGTTTTTAGCTTGTTTTTAGCCTGTAGTCCCTGTAGTTATTGGTTAAAAAAAGGTTTTTTTGTAAAAAATGTCAGTCTCCATAAGTCTTCAATAAAACTAGTCAAAGTCATAAGATTTGTCTCGTTATTAGTTTTTTATATACAAATAGTTGCTGGAAGGATCTAAATTTGCTACATTTAGCGACAGAGTACCTAAGGTCTGCTTCCAGTGCAGTGTTTCCCCTACAACATTTCATAGCTGTGGCGGGGGGTTATTGGCACGTTGTTTATTCACATGTTGACAACACTTTAGAGAAGTTCTTTCTGACATAGCTGTGTTGTCGTTTGGAAACCGACCAATCAGAGGATAAGACACGTCAACCACAGTCACCACTTCTGGAGTGTCATAACTTGAGCGAGTTATCGAGCTTGTTAGGAGGAGCTATCTCTCTCCTGAGTTTTGTTACCTCCTGTGTGGGTAAATTAAAGGTACCTAACATCCACTGTTTTTTCTACTTTGTGTAATGTCAGTCATTCCCTGTCAAAGTGTTTTTCTTCTAAGAAAGAATTTGTCATTGTTCAATGAGGTGGCCACATAATTGAATGGATGTAATAAGAAGTTAAAAGGTGGGCATTGATGATTGTACCAAATATGTTGTCTGGTTTTCTATGATCCTGTTTGAATTGTTAATTTATATACTGTAGAATTGAGCACATGAGAACATGTTCATAATAAACTGGTTGTCTACTACCCCAAGCCTGCAAATGGACTTATTCTTACTTTGCTCACATATCGTCTTGCCACTGAGCATTCAGACCCAGTTCACAACTCTTTTTTAAAAACAAGTAGCAACATATCTAGCAACTTAAGAGGAGCTACTTAGAGACTATTGGAGATTGAGATCTTGAGTGGTCTCCAGTATCTTTTTTATTCTTTTCAATAAGCAATAAGCACCCAAACCGCTCACAATAGGCCGGGGTTGTGTTCAGTACCCCTGCCGTGAAACCATGAAACACATCCTTTTTGCAGGGGTGCCTATTTCAACGGCACACCGGGCCTCTTGCAGCAGTCCCACAACAGCTGCTGTTGACTTTGACTCCCTTCAAGTTTTATTCATATATACATAATAATCTCTTAAATGCATGTTAAGATAAAAATGTGAGTAACTTCAGAAGTGGTGGGGACTACAAGCAAAAAACAAACCAAACTAGAACCGCATGGAATTGCTGAGGCTTTATTTTGCTGTACACCTTATGACAAGTCAGGCAAACAGTGGAAAGATACCATGCTGTGACTTCCTGTGTGGCCAACAGTGATGCCACAGATTACTTGAAAAAGTAATCTGACCACTGATTACTGATTACTTCTTTAAAAAGTAATCTAGTTACTTTACTGATTACTAAGGTTTAGAAGTAACTAAGTTAGATTACTAGTTACTTTATTAGTTAAAACCCCCCAAACAAAAAAATGACAATCGATTTTTTTTCGCATATACTTTACTGAAAGTGCATTAGTTACGAATGGTGACTTTACAGTGTTTTGCAACTTGTAACTTTTAATTGTTTTTCACCTTCTATGAACATAGTCAGTCTCTTATTAACTTTGTAAATCATTCAGTGCTTCTTCCCTACCATCATATACATTAATTCAAATGAATAACAATAAAATAAAGCAACATCTCTCGTTAAGCATAAGACAAATCTGCATTATGTTTTACGTTTACACATGAGAAAATAATGAAATAGTAACGGACTTATTAAAAAAAAAAAAATCAATTCGGTTTGGAATAGGTTCTGATGAGGGAAGTGGAGAGGCGGACCTCCCATCATGCACCAGGGTAATAAGTTTCTATATCATATTTTTTTCTAAAGTCATGTGCAGTGAATGATTTGTGTTTGTCGATTTAAAAAAGGTCAAGTTTCAGCGAAGAAAGGTAGCTGCATGCTTACGAGTACATAAAATTTCTGTACCACCGTTAATGAGAAGGTGTGTTGAGTTAGATAAATACACTTTCGTCCACGGCGCTTGATATCAAATCATATGTGAAAGGAGTGGGGAGTGCCGAAGTAACGCAGGACGAATATGAAGAGTAACGGTAATTTGATTACATTGTAGGACATCCTAACGCGTTAGATTATATTTTGTTAAAATATGTAGTCAGATTACTGTAACGCGTTACTTTGTAACGCGTTACTGGCATCTCTGGTGGCCAATGGCATAAATATTGTCTGTGACATCGTTATCACTGTATTTTAAGAAAATATTTTTGATATCACTTTTTGCCGAGAGCATCCATCCCTTCTCATTAGTAGGATGACTTCAGGGATAGCATTGTTAGTGCCTAAACTGCTTAGTGCTAATTCTTAGATAAGCTTCCTTTCAGGTTAAACAAAAGGTAAATCTTTAAACTGCTAAGCATGTTAACATCATCACTGTGTGTTTCATGTTGACCCTGGTGTTAAACTCAATGCACCTCCTGCAAGAAGCTTGTATTAATTCTCTTTTTGGTTTCTGCATATGTTATTGCTGGTCACCATGACAACCGCAATATCACCAAGCACAGCAAATACTACATGCATTAACATAGTCATATCTACGTTGTTTCCACAAAATTATTTGTCATTTATTGGTAATTATTGTCTCTCTGACGATCCCCAAACTTAGTTTTTTACCATTAAAATCTGACTAAATCAAACATAAATCTATGTTAAATAGTGTCTCATCTGGACAAATCAGACAGCTCTTTGAGGATCATGTTCTTTGATTTCTCAAGTTCTTGACTCTTACAGCTGATTTCTTTTAACACAATTCAGTCTCCATTGTTATGCAAGAGGCTCCATAAATTGCAGGTGAAAACCTTAACAACCACCTGGATTTAAGACTTCCTAACCAATTGTGAAACTGAAGCTTGTGTGTCTGAATTGGTGACACCATTAACAGATTTTATGTTGTGATCATGATAGAAATTGACCAATATAGAACAGGATGGACAACTCTGGTCCTGGAGGGCCACAGTCCTGCAGGTTTTAGATGTTTCCTGCTTCTGCACATCTGATTTAAATGAAACATTTCTCCTCAACAGCTTTCTTGTCAAGCTCTACCAAAGCATGTTGACCCATTAATCTGATTCAGGTGCTGCAGCATATATATATGATGAACAACTTCAGCATTACCATCAACATGCCAGTTCTTTCTCCACACACATTTACATCAAACCCAAGGAAATAATGCATCTCCTCTTGATTTTTACTCTTTTACATGACAGTGATTGAATCAGAGGTCACACTGTGGTAAAGTAATCTCATGAACACCGTTCCCATATCTTTCACTTAAACTGAAGAAGTTTCACTGCATCCATGAATCATGGCAAATTTCCTTTTAGGTCATGCACGAACTCTTGACAATACCTCTCTACAATTCTTGGGTTAGGATACTTCCAAGAAGCACACCATGACTTATACTGAGGTTCTGTTCCCTGGAACAAGATCAGAAAAAACAGTTGAGGATTGCTGGAAGCCGAAGGGCTAACACATTGATAAAATTTAAAAGCATATGGAGCCATCTGCATAAGTTTTTCCAGCATATTTCCCATTGTCATATTCATTCTTCCCTCCCCCAGTCGCTGGTTGGGTTGACGCAAAGACTTTGACTCCCCTCTAATGTCATTTTAAGAAACCTGTAAAGTGCTAGGGGGTGAGAGGAAAGGCAAAAATAAAAAATTTTGTGGTATGAGAAACTTTTCAAAGTAGCACTACTAAACTTTGGCTGATTTTCTGACTTTGATGCCCTCAAACAAAAGCTTTCAGCATCTGTCCTGCATCCTGTCTCTTCCCTGTCAAGGACATCTGGATGTAAGAATAAAATGTTTTGGTAAAACAAAAGATGCTGCAAAAGCAGGGCATACCAGAACTGAACGAATGCAGGTCTGAAAAACGTCTGACTGAAGATGAACATAAAACCAAATGACAACTCAGGTAACAAAACACAGCTAATGCAACACAGCTATCACACACAATGCACTGTTAAACCAGGAGCTTAAATACTGAGAGACTAAATTACAAACAAGAAGTAGGTGTGACAATTAATGACTGGAAGCAGGAAGTAACGCAAACAGGATACACAAGGGGAACAAGACAGAAGTCTCAAAGATAAGATGAAATGACTCAGAAGATCAGAGACCTCAGGATTGGACAAGATTTTATTGTGACTGGCAAGTGTATCTTGAAAGTGATGTCTGGTTCTGGCAGCTGGCTCTTCTGTGAACGTACGAGGGGTGAGAAACTGAAAAAAGGAAAAGACAACACAATAAATATTGTGAAACAGCAGAATTGGGATGTTTGTCTGACTTCTGTGACATCATAGTCAGATGAAATGCAGCATGATCAGATACGTATGTAGGACCACATATGAAGGTGGCCTGGGTCGGATTTGAAAAAAGGGGGATTTGTGCTGTTCAGACAAAATCCGATATGAGTCACATATGGGCCAAAAGTCAGAATTGATTTGCAGTGTAAACAGAGCTTAAAGCTGGATTAATACTCGCACGGCATCTGCATACGGTAGGGCCATCGCAGCTGATGCCCTATGCTAGCACTCCAGTGTAGGCTTATGGCATCATGTTGCGGTTTCTCTTCTGCTGTAACCACGCAAATTCAGCAAGAAGCTCCAGAAATCCAGAAACACGTAATCACAAACCAACCAATCACAAGGAAGTACTTCTGTGTAACCACGCAGCACACCAGGGGCCTCATTTCTTAAACTGTGCATAGCAAAGCAAACTACAGGTAGCGTCGTTACACAGGACTCCAAGGAGACAAGATCAGGTTACCGAGACTTTATTACAGAACAGAACTCAGAACAAGAATCATACTGATACCGATAACAGAAGAGGTAACGGGGGTTGAAGAGGCCAGGAACAGAGAGTGAGTCCAAAAGGAGTGTGGTTTAAGGTCCGACAAGGAGTAACTGAGATGGTAGAGTATATAAGGACTGGAGAGTCAATGGGGAACAGGTGTGACAGGTTGGGTTAACGCTGATGAGAGGATCAGGAACTGGTGTGAAGAATCAGGGGAGTGATGGAGGAGTGGCTGAGTGACTGTAACAGGCGTCTGCTGCACACAAAGCAACATTTCTACTTTCAGATTTATAAAAGCCTACACACTCATGTCCTACACCTGTTTCCGTTTATAAATCAGAATCAACTCTAAAGCAGGCACACGTGAGGGAACGCCTTCCCACGCCCACATGGTGGCTATAAATGGTCAGGTGAACGCATATAATAAATATTCATCACATCATTTGCATTCAGGGTGTGAGACAGAGATCCTAACGGACCATGTTGAGATACGTAAAAATGTTTAATTGGTGGGCATGGCGTGGGCATTACTTGTGTCAGAAACTCAGACTAGTGGCAGCAGGTGGCAGATCCTGTCAATGCAGTGTCAGAAGGGAAGACACGCCAGAGCATGGGGCTGGATATCTCAGTCGGTAGAGCATCTGTTTTGCCATGCAGGAGATCAAAGTTTGAATCCCACAGGGGTGAACATTAACACCTTCTAGTTGACTATAATTGCGGTACGCCGGTTTTTGTACTTGTAGCTTTATAAATGAGGCCCCAGGTCTGGAAGAAGAGCGCATCAAGCCTCTGCGAACCTATGAGGAGTACACGGCGGTGAAGCTTTAACCAACCCTAGGCAGATGCTGTATAAGTCTAAATCCAGCTTTAGAAACCATGGCACTCTGAGATCTCTCCGCTCAGTTGACTCTTATCTCTTGCTCTGTCCCTTTCTTTCTTATCTTCTTGTCCTCCAATAATACCCTCATGCATTTCTTTGAATCAGTCATGGTGCGCGGCCAGTGTGTTGATATCCGGTTGCTGGCATGTGATTTGGTCCCTTAAAACAAGACACAGCTATCATGTGATGCTCTGGGCTGAAACATAAAGTCATGAAGTGTGATTTCTCAGCCTAGGGACACTGCAGGGCAATAACGGTATCAGGAATGTACATAAATAATGTCAGTGAACCATCAAAACAAGTCAGAAGCACAGAGATTTAAGGTCGGGAATGTATGTTGTGTTGCTTTAACAAGATTTGATCTCTCCAACGGCATTTCTCGATTTGCACATAGTTATGTAAATGTAACTCCCTCACCATTATCCTCTCTTCCTAGTTGAAAATGGAACAAGACTGTGGAGTGACCACAACAGGAGGTGGTCCGGTGATGACATAGAAAGGACAAACACCCTGCTCTGAATGAACTCCTGCAGATAGGCTGAGGCCCTTCCTCGTCCTCTCTGGGGGTTTGACCTCTCTTGTACAGTAAAGCTCGCACAGCAACTCCTGAAGGACCATTTTCCTGGCACCTTGCTTCACTCTGAAACTGTGGGAGAAAAGAGTGGCTGTTCAGAGAAATCAAGACAGAGGGGCATGGAAATAAGGGAGGCACTGTGACTTAAAGGTCATGCTCCAGACTTCCACAATGCTGGAAGCATCTGCCAAGATCCCCTACTCATATATAACCCAACAGAAGAAATGCATAAAAATACAACTAATGGATTCCAGTTGAATATTTTTGCCATTTCAGTTTTTCATACATGTTCTTTAGTCCACTCATGATCATTTGTGCTTCTTTTCTTGCTTTTTAAATAAAAATTTAAGAAGTTATTTGCAACTTCAAAAGCATTTGCAAGTCAGTAAAGGCATGTAAGAATATGATCTGTCGCACTGTAACCTGCTTTATCTTGAGTCATTGATGATGATGCTCTTGTAAATAATGTTGCCTTACACAGGAAAGTGATGGGTTTAAAATCTCCTGGACTTGGGTCTTTCTTTGTGCCTCGACAGTTCCTGTGCAAGTTTTCTTCAAGTACGCTTAAGTTCACTTGTTAAAGGGCTGTCACGTTTTCTTTGAGCTGCAACATCTTTTCGAATCCGGAAAAACTTTGAAGATCAATAACTCAGTATTCATTAAATACAGAACATACATACAGAACCCGATACCAAAACTAGTCAAAATTAATGTGCTATGCGCAATGGGAATTGATCACTTCCTTTATCAATTCCTGACCCAAGTTTCTAAGAAGAAACAATGATACAACACAGATTAATGGCATATAAAATCGTGTATTTATGATTCTAAAAGGAATTAAATTTGAGTTTAAAATATTTGTCAACTCCACACAAACAATGTAAAGAAAATTATTCAGATAAATAACATCTTCACATTGATACGGATGTCAAAACTACAGATTTTCTCTGAAAAAGGGAAAATACTACATCACTTAATATAAAAACCCTCTGGATGTTCACATTTCATCAACCAAGAATGCAATAAAATAAACCCTGAACATTGTATTGTGATACTTATTAATGTAATGCTGCCACTTTAACCAGAAACACATTCACCAGGTAGATAAATGAGTGATGCATAATTCCAATATCTGGCTCTTGAACGCGTCCAGAGTGTTTCCCTACCTACAGTTATATTAGGTTTATACTTTATTCTTTCATTAAACAACTGAACAGTGTGATGCTATTTCTCCTATTTCCTATTGCGCATTTGCCTATAGATACCGCGTTTCAAAATATGCCCCCCATAACTACTACAGCCTAGTTGCTGCAGGTCCAGAACTGTGGGACGAGCTCCTGCTCCACATTAGACAAGCTTCCTCGTTTTCCATTTTTAAAACTTTTCTTAAAACGCGGTTTTATCTGTTGGCTTTCAGCCCAGCAAGAGACTCTGTTTCTGTTTTAGTGTGCTGTGGTTTGTTTTATTTATTGGCTTTATTATTTATTATATGATTTTCCTGTTAATTGTTGTGTTTTCTGTGTTGCTTTGTCCATTATGTGAAAGCTTCAAAATGTTAATTTGGCATGATCTTGGTGAGAGAAGCTGGTTTTGGGCATCTAGGTGCTTTGTTACAGTTGCAAACCAAATGCACCTAAAACTAAAACCAAAATCCTCCTCATTCATGAAGATTCTGACAGTTTTCCAGCCTTACATTTAGAGGATGCTGCAGGATGACCTGATAGATCACACAGTTCACCATTCAGTCCTTACAGCTGGCTTTCTGGTCCACACTCCTTACCAGTAAACTGTAATTTGAAGTTATAAGTTCTCATATTGGTATTTGATATTGTCAAGTACTCAAATGTAAGTACTGGCTTTGAAGATGTGGTATCTGTGCACCCCTACTTAAAACTACCTTGCAGTCACAGAACATTTCCAGACTGCTGCTTTGCTCTGACAAAATCAAGTTCAGCAAGTTAAGGAGGTATTATAGGTGCAGCTTAGCTGTAAGTACATTTAGGATGATCTCCCACAGAGAAAACTAGAGGTAGCAGAAAGTCTTGAATGTGTTTCACACAGTCCACAGCATCGCAGTGTTGGACATACTTCTGTAAATAACTCCATTACCCTTGCGTGTTTGTAGTCTGAGTCAAGGACGTCGGTCCAATTAAGAGTTCATACAGAAATCTATCTGTAGCAGAGTTGACTGCATGCAACCAAGCGGGGTCAAAACTTAATAACGGAGCTGTGGCAGCCTGTTAGGAATATAAAACCAGTGATAACACCAAACCACGCTGTGCTTTATTACATCAACATGGCTCCAAGAAGATGTGCCTGCAGTCCACACTTGAAAACATTTGGTTGGTATAAGGATAAAAATACAACAAAGGACACCTGTCTGTTGACTTAACACCATGGCCAACCAGTCACCAGTGGATCAGAACAGATCCTTGACAGTCAGGTGAGAGAGTAAGATTATAAAAATAACTCAACAAACTTGTCATTAACAAGAAGCTACATGAAAAAAGTGGCAAACACAGAATGTGAACTAGCAAACTGCAGATGTTTGTGTCTTACAGTACGTCTCATTCCTGTGATGCTGAGCTCTTTGTTGCTGGTGAAACTGGAAACAGCCACCAAACAAAGCAGCACATGAGGCTGTAATTAAAATGATTTGCAGCCACATGGCTCTGATGAGCAGTGGGACAGAAAGTGTTGTTGCTGGATAACATCTGAAGGGTCCTTTGCTTGTGAAACTGACAGAACTGAAGCTTTGAAATGTCCATCAAAGGTTCATCTCGGCAGCTTTGCAGAGCTGCATCCTAAAGGTGATTCATTTCTTCTGTAAGGTAGTCAAATCTCCCTCTCAGATCACTGTAAACGTAGCGAAAACATCAAACTGAAAATACGCACAGCTTGTTTGATTTCTGTTAAGCAGTGGTTCTCAAACTGGGGGGGGGGGTCCTCCTAGGGGTGCTCATGGGATAGAGAAAATGTAGCAGATGAACTGATGGTTTAACACAGTGTTTCTCAATCCTGGTCCTCAGGGACCACTGCCCTGCATGTTTTAGTTCTGTCCAACTCCAGCACACCTGATTTAGATTAATTGAACTGCTTGTCAAGGTGTTTGCAAGCCTGCTAATGAGCCATTCATTGGAGTCAGGTGTATTAAAGATGGACACCTCTAAAACATGTAGGGCAATGGTCCCCAAGGACCAGGATTGAGAAACACTGGTTTAACAGATCTTGCTCCTGGAAAAATTCTGGTCCACTCTCCAGACCACTTGGTGGCAGTAATGCACCAATTAGTTTTTGCCAACTGCCACCAAACATGAAGAAGAAGAGGAAGAAGAAGAAGAAGAAGAAGAAGAACTGTGTTAAAATTGTGGGAACGCAACAGAAATCAGGGTTTACTTAACCAAACAGCATGATCTTCGGAGGTGGTTAATTAAAAGCTGAACTTAATATAACTTGATCATGTTATCTCTATGAGATGTTGCTGCTCACAGCGACATTATTTTGAAGCTACATTGCTTTGCAAATGCAAATTATCCAAAGATCCTGGTTTAAACTGTATTTTTCATTTCTAATTAAATAATCCAGGATAAAAAAGGGAAACCACGGTAACTGGTACATTGATACTGTTATACTGTATTCAAAACACAACACAGCTATTTAATAGCAATATTTGGGCTGAGAATGTTTATTCCTCCAAAAGGGGGATGGTAGAAAAAGTCTGAGAACATCTGCTCGAAAGCCTTAAACTTCCTCAGAGATCAACTACATGAGTTCATGTATCAGTAGTAAATTTTTTTTTTTTTACATTCCGTCTTTCAGTGTTAGAATAAAACACTTAACAGTTGTTAAAGCAACCTGAAGCAGAGTGAAGTGGGGATTTTTATTTTTTGTGCATTTTTTTTTTTTTTTTACAGTGTTTGTTTTTAGCTTTTGCTTGTAATTTCTGCTGATTAGACTCATGATACATTTTTCCTCCTGATGCATGAAATAACTTTACAAAATCATCAAAACAAGGAACCTTTCGCCAAGCTGTCCACCATTATTTCCATTTATCATCCAGTGCATCTCCATGCTGAAACTCCAGCCAACCTCAGGATGAACCCACCATCAGGTTGGAAGAGTGAAGCTTTGTATAAGACACGTGGTTGCAGGATGACCCATTTTTAGGCCTTTTTTATTTCTTCTTTCAGCCTGAAGACAGGATAGTGGAGCGTTTTTGTGGTAACTCACAATGCTACTCTGTGTTTAAAGCTGATCCCGTCGGGGCCCATAAAGGAATCTGGATCGCCTGAATTGTTAGTGAACTACTGCTGAAGTCTTCTTGTTTTTAGCCTAGATGAACTGATCAAAGTTTTACTTCTGCTTTACTTGACCAAATATTTACAGTTATGTTAACTTTTAATGTTTGTTTGCAGGGTTAAATAGGGACTTGTTATGTAGGGGGGCTGTTATGGGGGGTTAGGTTTAGGGTAATCATAATTCTGAATAAGACGATGGCCACTGCTGAACTTTTCCACAATAATGGTGGATGAATCCCACAGTCCTGTGAATGGTGATTTGATAGGGATCAAATCTTCTATATGGCAGAGGTCACTAACAATCCGGACCCAGAACATGTCCCTCATGGACCAGAGTTAAAATATAAAATCTGACCGGGTGCTTTCATTTTAACTGGTGCATTTTTTACAGTCTTTACATAGTGGTCAGGAAACACGTTGACCAATTGCACATGGGGTAAGCCACCCCACATGGTTCACTCATCCAATCAGTGTGTGAGGTTCCCAGCGCAGCGGCAAACTGCCCATAGATGAAAAACAAGTCAGGGATAAAGAGGACTGCGCTGGAGAAAGGCAGCAGAGTTGCTAAACTACCTGTTATCAGCAACTTTAAGTTGGTTTTTCTTTTAAGTCTCTTGCAAATATCGTCAGTTGCGGGTTCTTTTGGGCTCGTTTTTTTTTTTAGTGTAGTTGCTTATTTGGGATTGTTCTGCTCCTGCTATGGACCTCTCTGATTCTCTCACAGCTGTCCACAATGTCAGATGTTATGTTAGAGACTATAACAGGAGTAATCATTCAGGTCACAGTTTCTGATATCCATCAGAATGTGTACCTGCACTATAATGAGCTTGGATACAAGTTTTCAAGACCACCCATTTTCAAAGATGTACATACAGAGAAATGAATGAATGCTAGCGCTTCTCACCCTCCCCCCCCCACATGCACATTCAACTTCACTTGACAGAGCAACAGTCAAAGTGCCCGCGAATATATGTTATTATTATTAGTATTATTAGTATTATAGATTATAGATTATGTCCAGCGTTGTTGGTTCAAGTGGCGAGTTCCATGATGCTATCTTGCTTGCTGGCTCAGGACATAACAGTAGTGGATCGACTTCAGCCCATCCAACTATGGGAGGGTTCAACACCTTAATAAAACTAGGCAAAGATGAGGCAGGCTCCATGTTTAAATTAAACATCATGTGATGGCTACACTCAGCTGTGAAGCCACATCCTCAAACCCAGTCATGGATCAAACCTCACTGTTTTCCTGTAAAAGTCGTAGGAAATTCTCTGTTGTGTTTCTGTAGAGGTGTACCAGTTGTCTACTATCTGGTCTATCTCTGTCTCCTCATTTTTCTACTTCCCTTTTCATTTCTGTTCAAACTTCTTTTTTTTCTGTCCCTTCCGGTCAGGCCAAGTGATATTATTGAAATTCTGTAATTCAAAATAAATAAGAATAAAAAAAAATGATTATAACCCATGAAGTTTCCTTGGGCAAAGCAAATTTGTTCAGCTCTTCACTGTTATGTGTTGGCGGAGGTGAGGAACCAAGCGCAGGCAGAATGAGGCAGGATGCAGAACGGTGCTGGTGCAAAGGTTTATTTCGGGAACAAAGAACAAAAACTAGAAACATGACCAAAACTAAACACATGAAGTCAGAACAGAAACCATAAACCATGACCAAAACAGAAATAAAACCTGAAAACCACAAACTAAACCAAGATCAAAATCTAACACAAACCAAAGAACAGACCAAAACACAGAAACCAGGACACACAGCAGCCAGACCATCATTCTACCACCACCATGCTGGACAGGACTAAGGAAAAAAAAAAAGAAAAAACCTAATCACAGACTAATTTTGAACGACTCAAACTCTAAAACCAAAAACACAGAGGAGAGAAAACAGTCCAACTTATGAAATGTCCTGATGAAATGAAACTGAGTAGAGTCCTAAATATTCATAGAGTTCAGATCTCATGTTGTTAATAAAACCTACAAAGAATACTGGATCCATTTTGAGCTGCAATACAACTCAGAAATCCTCCAGTGGATGGTAGATTCAGCTTGTTCAGCTGCGTCTACCTGATGGACATGAAGTTCGCAGCATCTACACCTCCCTGGAAGAGTTTAAAAACCAGGATTTCTGTCTGATTTTCAGGTAGTTGAAGCCACATATTGCCTGATATGCATTTCCTGGCCTGTTGGAGTGTGTGCACCTGCGCATGCGTGGGTGTGTGTGGCAATGGGATTAAACGTGTGCAGAATAGAAATCACGTAGAGAAAAATGAGGCATTGTGGTGTAAACCAGATCAATATCATCACTACAAGGACAAAGTAGAAACCTGTTCTAGAGGAAACTTTAGTGTTTTGGCCACAGGTTGCATCTTGTAGTTGGTAAATGAAGCCGTTCATATCTCAGCTTTGTGTCTTTAGAAATAGATCAGTTCATATGTAGATGCCATGTGATAATCCTTCATCTCGTAAAGAAAATACATTTCTGCATGAACACTGAGCAGAAGCTGGAATTCAATAGTGTATTGCTGTGTATATTCAATAGTGTAGCACTGAAATTCACTATTGAATTAAAAAATTCAATAGTGTGTATTAAATAGATAGTGAACAGGATTGTTCAGTCAGGTGGTGAAGTGCATTATTGTGTCCACCAGGGGGCAGTAGACAAGTATCAGGTTGTGAACAACAGGATTTTGAGCAAAGCTTGTACCATAAAGTGATGCAAAAGGTCTCAAACTGTATGAATCAAATATTATCCATATGGTATTAAAGGGTTAATCAGATATTGACTCATATACTGTATGTTAGTTATCTTTTCCACTAGATGGCAAAACTCAAAGGGACATTGTGTAAGATTACTGGCTTTGAGCATTGGAATCGTATATGGCATTCTAACGTATATTGCATTTTAGCGTCTCACTTTTTCAAACACATATTGCAACAACGGTAGCCGTCATGTCTCAAAAAGCCTCGAAAACACAGATGAAAGCATGTCATCCGAGTTAATAGAGTAACCATATTCCCAACAACGCAGTTCACCTTCCTCCGTTAACTTCACAATACCAGCAACCGGACATCTGCCTCCTTATACCAGTATACATATGTGCCCACCATGAAACAAATACAGAAATATTAACCAGTAACACAGTTACTGTATTTCAACTTTACAAACTCAGGTAAAGACGTTTCCTTTGGATCATAACTGGTCAGGGGAAAACATCTGGTGGACAGAAATTCAGTTAGATATGGCTCCTTTGTGTTTTGAAGAAAGAATGGTTCTCACCGGGGGAACGGATCTCGAAGGGGAAACTGTCCTC
The DNA here is from genome assembly GCF_017639745.1 of Melanotaenia boesemani. Lineage (NCBI taxonomy): Eukaryota > Metazoa > Chordata > Actinopteri > Atheriniformes > Melanotaeniidae > Melanotaenia > Melanotaenia boesemani. The sequence continues at coordinate 17,596,443 of NC_055683.1, read as the reverse complement.
GACACAGCATCGGCTTTTTGTTGTAGTAAAAGCTTATAAAGCCTTCCCACCAGCTTTTAGTCCAGCTCTGCCGCAATTGTAAGGCGCCGTTTACCGTGGCTTTCAAAGGGACTAAAACCACGTAAACATACACTTCTGTACCAACGAGGCTGTTGGAAACAAGCAACACTGTCAAACAAAGCTGAATGAAAAAAGTTAGCTTCAGGCTAATTTAGGCAGTACCATTGACTTACTTGTCGAGGAGAAAGCTGGCAACTTCAGTATGCTTTTAAAATCACTCACTGTGCGCTGGCTCGCAGGGAAAAATGCGTAGTTGGTGCTATTTGTCCCTTGTAGGCGGCTGTCACCACCATCTAAAACAGTTCACTTACGAGAATGTGTCAGATCATTAGCGAAGGTCATAATACCTAATTTATGTCATTAATTGCTTTATTATTTTTATCGTAATTAACTCATAGACAGCATGATAAGCCCAAAACATCTGTCATTTATCAATTATGAAAGCACCGTAACACCCACACCTTTCACATTCAGAAGGTTTCACACCCACAATTTGCATGCATTTAAAAAATAAAAAATAAAAAAAGCTTTTCCGTGGCTGATCTGCTGGCTCTCTGGTCCTCTGTGTCTATGCAGCACAGCTGCTTCCTCCCTCTCCTCCTCCTTTCCGTCTCATGTTGGTCCTTGAATCATGACGGCTGTCGGTGATCAGCTGATTGGCTTCTCTGTGTTGTGGTGTTTGTTCGTTGTTCATCTAAGGAGAAAACGAGCGGTTCATGGTTCACACCATCACATATTTACCCCAAAGCGTTGTTTTAGCAGGACCATCTCTAACATAGCTTGACAGGTGGTAGACAGGGTTTATACTTCAGCTATGCAGGGGCGGGTCTAGAAAATTTTAATGGTGGGCCAGGCAGGAGCACTGACCCGGAAAAAGGGGGGCACAAATGAGACATTTTTTTAGGTCTAGATTTTATGAAACATTGAACTGATTACTGAACTAAAGTGATCCTGTAATACAGAAAAGTGAAGAAAAACTAGTAAAACAAACAGCCAACGATCTATTTTATCAGCAGGTGTTTACTTTGGGTGATGCTGCTGTAGGACTTTTATCACTGCCTCACAAACACTCCCACTTCAATGATAAAAGGAAAAACCTGTTTTTATCCAGATCATCAGTTTTATCAGAGTTTCTTCATCAATGTTGGCTGTTTAACTTCAGTCGTCACATCTGCTGGTTTTAGGACAGAAATTATCACCATGGAGACGGTTGGTGAGATGATGCCATATGAAGGTCAGATATTATTAAATATTTGTAGCATTGGGTCTTTCTGTTGATAGAATACAAAAATGGCAAATTTCAGGCATAGTCACGAATGGTGATTAATCAGGATTAATTCATTTGTAAGCTGTGATTAATGTGATTCAAATTTTTAATCATTTGACGATTTTTACAGATCAGAAGATCACTTGGAGCCTTGGATAGACGATCCAGAAGAAGTTAGAGATGCGGTGTTGGTTTAATTATCTCAGGAATGCTGAGGAGAAACAAAACACTGTCCATTCTGAAGTGTGATATTTCATCCACACCACAGCTGAGAGACTTTGAAAAGCAATTTAAAGTAAGAATGTTGCTCACTGCTAAATGATATGACACCTAGTCTGAGGTGTTAGTGCTGCTATGTGGAAAGCAGGCAGTAATCTAAAGGAATGACTCAATGAGCATAAATAACAAGTATAAATCATAATTATCGGTGACACTGATGGTCCATTCTTAAAATTTACTATCTAATTACTATCTATCGATGTCTTTCCTCCAGTTTGACAGCTTCATCCTCCATTCCTCATCTTTTACTTCCCCCTCCCCTAATCTCCTTTGCCGACGTGCCATCGCCACCTCCTCTCTGGCAAGGTTTGCTTCTACCAACCAGGACGTTACACAAATGGAGAACTTCAGCCTGTGATTGGCTGAGAAGCAAAGATTCTCCTTTTTATTAATTTCTGTCAGTTTGCACGGTGTTCAGTGTTCATGACTTCCATATGGTTGCTATGCAACTATAAACAGGAGATATCCATATCTATCTATAAATCCATCCATCCGTCCGTCCGTCTGTCCGTCCGTGATTATTATCTGTTCCGTATGTGGGTGTCAATCTTCCCACTTAAAGAACATTCCTGCATACATAAACATATTATAATCAAACCCCACCTACACATCTATTTGGAAATGTCTGTATGAACATCCTGCACAACAACAAATGTTAATTAAAGTCACATAGTTAATATGAAAATGCAGAATTTATGTGGTTACAGAAACTTGTGTGGAAATCTGGAAAAGACTGAAAAGTGATGAAAAGCTACACTGATGAGCCACCACATAAAAACCCATCCATGCTGCTGCTCGAGTTATAAACGCAATTATAGAGTTTTTTTTTTTTTTTTTTTCGTGACTGTCAAACTTGTGATTTATTTGGTTGGAATCATGTGTTGGTAAATTTTACCACTGTTTTCTTATTAATATTCTAACTTTTAACCTAAAACTATGGCTGCACTGATACCGATACTAGCTTCGAAAATCAGTTTGAATAAGTATAAGCAGAGAATAAGTAAATTTTTTTATATAGCACCTTTCAAGATAGAAAATACAATGTGCTTCACAAGAGCTAACAATACAAAAAAAGCAGATTTAAAAAGGTGTATTTTAAATTGGCTTTCAAAATAGACCAGAGTCCACCGATCTCAAGTCCAGAGCTCTGGATCTCAAGAGTTCCAGAGCCTCTTCCTTTATAAGTAAATAGTATGATATAAGTATTTAGGCACCCTAATGAATGATAAGCTCACATTTGTGCCATAAGTGGATGCTGTATGCATCCAAACCCAGAAACGTCTATGTTGATGGTACGTTTTATGACTGTTTTACTTGTGTTTTACTGAGTCAGTGCTTACCTTTTTTTTTGTGAGCTGGTACGGGCGTCTAAGCCAAAGAACACAAAAATCGACTCCAGAGTATTATCAAGCTTTGCAGCAAGGTTGTGGATCCTCTTGGACAACCTGGAGGACGTTTTGAAGACAAGGAAACTTAAGAAGGCTCGTTGTGTTCTGCAGACCGGATCGTCCCCTTCATGGCTACTTTATGTTGCTTCCCTCAGGCTGTAGCTTTCTATTGGCCATTGGGCTTTTAAATTAGGCTGGGTATTTTTCTTCAGTTATTCATTTTGTTAGTCTTAACTGTTTATTGTTGCTTTGTCATCAGGTTGTCATTTGCTTCTGCTTTGTATGGGGCACCATCAGCAGGCCCTGGTCACAGGAACTCAGGGATCTGCCAGGGAGACATGGCTTCTGAAGCCTTCAGATATAACCTGGCACCTGTTCATGAAGAGTTCTCCAAGTCAATGAAAAAGTCTTGAATCGCACTTGGAAATAAACCGAAATCCAGTGCAGTTGAATCAAGATTTACATGATTCACATTTTAACAACTTGCAACCGTTCTAGGGAGGTTTTGCTAAGATGTGTGTATAGTCCATTGGAATAATCCAGTCGTGATGAAACAAAAGCATGAATAATGATTTCTTAGCTTAGCAGTATTTCTCAGATTATAAATACAGAATGAACCAGAGACTTGACATGTGCATCTGAAGGAAAACCGGAGATTATGACGTTCCTAACGAAGAACAAAAAGCTCCAAATGTCTCTGTTTGACCAGAAATGAACACATAATGGCAGACCAGTGGTCTATTTTCTTTCTGTCACAGTTACAGTGCCTCCTTCACTTTCTCACACTTGCTGGTATTTCTGCTGAGCTTCTAATTGCAGCACCATTCATCTGTCACTGTTGCTGGTGGGGGATGGAAGTCATCCTTCTGCTTTCTTCCAGAGCGATCCATATTGTATGGAATAACTCTGCCCTCCTCTCTTTCTTTGTCTTCTTTCATAAGATCAGTTTAAGAATCTTGGTCTTTTGGCGTTTCTTCGGCCTTTTAGACACATTTATGAATTGTTGGGTGAACTTTGAATTAGCACCTCAGTGATCTTAAAGCCTGACTGTAGTGGTTGCTGTGGACACAAGCAGCAGTGTTGCTTTATGGCGGGAACAAACTTCCAGTTGCCTCAATAATAGAGCCAAAAAGAGATGCCACTACCATTAACAGACGAAGTGAGTTTGTGTGTGTGTGTACTTTTTGTGCATTCAAATGACTGTTGCAGACACTATATTTTTTCATTGTAGCAGCTTTACATAAGTCCTTTAACTTTTATTGTTTCCTGCACCAGAGAGCTGTTGTAACATCCACCAAAAACAGCCTTTATAAAGACCAGCTTACTTTCCTCTAGATCTTCCTCATGCCACCAAAACATTTGTGACCAATCAGGATAAAAATATAACTTACGGTGTTCTTTAGTGTCTGGTATGGGAATGTTGAAATAGATCCAATTGGTGGGTTGCGGGGTTGGGTCTTTGTGGATTGGATTTATTTCCCCCAGATGCTATCAAATTGCTAATGGAGCTGTTTAGACTCATTATCCATGTTTACATGCACAGAGAGCAGCTCCAATATGCTGTCATGTAAATCAGATAAATAACATCAGACTGTTTCGTTTTTAATAAAAGAACTCAGTATAAACCCGTTCCAGAGAAAAGGGAACCTGAAATGACTCCTGTTGTAACTTGGCGCTGTATAAAAAACCAGATCAACCAGACCCTTTAGTTGGGGTGGTGGGTCTTGATGGGGGGGGCAACACTGGCTCCATCTCACCTCTTTACCTGTGCACACTAATTAGCTTCAGAACATGACGTATAACTTCCTCTAAGTAAAATGTAGCCCTCATTAATGAATCAGTGCTTGTCACTTTGCAGTTGTGGCTGGGGATACTGCTAATCCACTTTTTATCTTAAACTTTTGGACCTTAAATTAAATCCTTTCCACTAGTAAGTGGCAAAGGACAAACAGAGGCTTTGCCTTCAGTAGCACCATAGTCTGTTTAAGAAGAAAGACAAGATACAACTTCCAATTCAGACTGCTGTCTTACAGAAGAGCTACCAGAGGTGATTGCACCACAACATTTTGAGCTATTGGGAAAGCCTGGCAGGCCAGAATGGCAGGGCCTGCTATACAGTATTGCAGATTCTGTGCAATAAATGCTCATATTGTGATAAGGATGTATTTTTTTTATTGGGCCGCTGTAGTATAAATGTTTTGCATTTGAAACAGTCTTTAATGAACATTTAATGTGCTTTTCAAAGCGTCTTCTGTGGTCTTGTAGTTGGTAAATGAAGCCGTTCATATCTGAGCTTTGTGTCTTTAGAAATAGATCAGTTCATATGTAGATGCCATCTCACAAAGAAAATATATTTCTGCATGAGCACTGAACAGAAGCTGGAATTCAATAGTGTATTGCTGTGTATATTCAATAGTGTAGCACTGAAATTCACTATTAAATTTGATAATTCAATAGTGTGTATTAAATAGGAAATGAAGAGAACAGAACTACAATGACCTTTCAAATTAAGACAAGAAACCAAAACAAAAGACTCAAAGACAGCTAAAGAACAGAAATAAAACTATAGAAAAACTCATTAACCGTGACAAGGAAAGCAAGAAGCCAACAATAATTTAAGAAAAGCTTTTAATCAACCATTAATCTTCACACACTCGTCTGTGGTTCATGAAAGGTTAAAATGAGTATCTGTCTCTGAGCAGCCAGTCGTACACCACATGGGTGGTGTGAGGAAATCTTTATACCAGGTAAACTTCTGTTTGCGACATGAAAAATAACATGAAATTCTACCCTGCAGAACATGAGGATAGGCAGAGGTGCAAGGTGCCTGTAGACATCCTAAATGGGTCAATGGCCTTCAAAGAGACAATGCTTCACTGTGTGTAATGTGAAACTGAACGAGATTGTTCAGTCAGGTGGTGTAGTGCATTATTGTGTCCACCAGGGGGCAGTAGACAAGTATCAGGTTGTGAACAACAGGATTTTGAGCAAAGCTTGTACCATAAAGTGATGCAAAAGGTCTCAAACTGTATGAATCAAATATTATCCATACGGTATTAAAGGGTTAATCAGATATTGACTCATATACTGTATGTTAGTTATCTTTTCCACTAGATGGCTAAACTCAAAGGGACATTGTGTAAGATTACTGGCTTTGAGCATTGGAATCGTGTATGGCATTCTAATTTATATTGCATTTTAGCGTCTCACTTTCTCAAACACATATTGCAACAACGATAGCCGTCATGTCTCAAAAAGCCTCGAAAACACAGATGAAAGCATGTCATCCGAGTTAATAGAGTAACCATATTCCCAACAACGCAGTTCACCTTCTTCCGTTAACTTCACAATACCAGCAACCGGACATCTGCCCCCTTCGCAATACCAGTATACATATGTGCCCACCATGAAACAAATACAGAAATATTAACCAGTAACACAGTTACTGTATTTCACACTTTACAAACTCAGGTAAAGACGTTTCCTTTGGATCATAACTGGTCAGGGGGAAAACATCTGGTGGACAGAAATTCAGTTAGATATGGCTCCTTTGTGTTTTGAAGAAAGAATGGTTCTCACCGGGGGAACGGATCTCGAAGGGGAAACTGTCCTCAACACAGCATCGGCTTTTTGTTGCAGTAAAAACTTATAAAGCCTTCCCACCAGCTTTTAGTCCAGCTTTGCCGCAATTGTAAGGCAGCGTTTACCTTGGCTTTCAAAGGGACTAAAACCACGTAAACATACACTTCTGTACCAACGAGGCTGTTGGAAACAAGCAACACTGTCAAACAAAGCTGAATGAAAAAAGTTAGCTTTTGGCAAATTTAGGCAGTACCATTGACTTACTTGTCGAGGAGAAAGCTGGCAACTTCAGTATGCTTTTAAAATCACTCACTGTGCGCTGGCTTGCAGGGGAAAATGCGCAGTTGGTGCAATTTGTCCCTTGTAGGCGGCTGTAGTTTAAAGATGGCAGACCATCATGGCGCTGTCCTACCATCTAAAATAGTTCACTTACAAGAATGTGTCAGATTATTAGTGAAGGTCATAATACACTAATATACACATATATAATAATAATAATACACATGCACAGGCATAAATTTTGCCAGCAAACAACAGAAAATGTTACCCAATGTCCCTTTAAATCAGCTTTTCTTTTTTGGTCTTCTATAATGGAAAAATAAACATCAAGGTATTATTTATATAACACCTCTTCCAACATAGGTGCGTAGTTCTAACCCAGAAAGGACGAGACAAGGCAGCCAGATATGAGAATACATGATATTTTCATCAGACAATACTAAAGTCCCTTTGAAAAAGGAAAGTTTAAGGAGCATTTAAAGGTTTCAAAGATGTTGTGTGTCTGGACGGAAAAATAATGCTTCCACTACTAATGTTGATCATTGGGAGTCGTCATTCATGAAGTCTCTTTCTGGTTGTTTGGGTGTTTTTGATGAGGGTAAGGGTTACGCTAAAATGTGGTCCGATACTTGTGCATTACTAGAAATGATGTCCATGAATATGACAGACCATACCCATATCTCATCTGTTAATCTGGTTGTTCTAACTGGTTTTTATGTCTCTTCCTCTGCAGCTGGACACCCTGTTAAAACTGACCTGTTCTTGCTATGAGCCAAGAATCTGCTCTTCCTCAGATGGACCCTGGCACATTATCAACAGTCTTCTCTCAGAAGACATAAATTCCAAGAATGCTCTCAAGACTGATTATAGCAAAACTTTACCTCCCACCACTTCGCTCCAATCTATTCCGAGACAACACCTCTGCTTCCTACCTCCCAGAGAAAAAGAAAAGGAAGAGCCAACAGCTTTATCATCTGTTATCAGTTCCTCCTTTTCGTCTCTAGATGCAACCTTTCTCCATTTTACCTCAGGGATTCCTTCTCACCGCCTACCTCCTTGACCAAAACAGCTAACCCAGAGATACAGAGCAAGAACACATCTGGGCCTCTCTCTCTCATTACTATGGCAACCTGTGGTACTATTCAGGCTCTCCTCACTGATAACCAGCAATAACCTTGGACCTCAAATGACCTACCAGCGCTAACCTGCTTACTTACTAAATTGAACTGATCCACATAATCCTGGAGCAGAATGTTTTCACTTGAAGGAAGAAGGCAGCTGCACACTTGACTACAGCTTCACTCCTCCACATATTGTAACTGGTAGATCAATATATACCTCACTTATAACAGCTTCTGGAAGAACACTTATAGCAACGACCCTCATCTTGGTGCTCTAAACCTTTCCGGCAGGTAACACATGCTCACTAGCCTGGTGCTAAAAACCGACCCAGCCGATTATTTCCATTTGCCTTAGGCGCAACGATAATAGCAAGAGTACCTAGGTAGGCCTCCAGACAAGCAAAGACACATCATACACAAACCTTATAAATCTAAGCAGCATCTTGTGAAGCTTTGAGAGATCATGTGAGGCCCCACCGGCCTTGACATTACTCTTCACCACATGAAGCATTCTTAAAAGTAAAGTTATCCAAGGAGCAGTAAGGACATAAGAACTGAAAATTTTCAGTTGCTGAACATTATGCACCCTGAAAAGTCAAGAGAATAAACACAGATTTGTGTGGTGTGACACAGAAGAATAAACGGGGAGAAAAAACAACAGCAGGGGAAGAAGAATGAAATGGTGAGTCCCCTTTTCTTACATTTATGTTTGTTTTCTCCTGTTTTTTCTCCCTCTGTCACTACAAGCTCAGCAGGCAATAGTGGAAATAACACTTGGTTTCATTTAATTTCTTTGTATCACTGACATTTACATGACATTTCTGCTGTATTACGTGATACAGAGCTAAGACAGACAGCAGATTAAGGAGAGATAGAAGACCCACTGTGTAGTAAATGTCATTAACTAAACCTGAACTCCTAGTTGCACCACACTACATTCCTTGTGGAAATGTTATAAAATAACTCAACTCACAGAAGACAGTTGGCTGAAGCAGCCCAGACTTTTTGCAATGTTTTCTTTGCCTAAACGAGGTCTTGAAAGAGAAGTGGGACGAAACTTGAATAAAGTATATGAACACTTTGTGGTTAAATGGTTACCTTTTTGTTTCACAACATGACGAAGTAATAACCCCCTTGAGTGACTGTCTACAAAATCTACTTCACTTTCAGGATGTGCTACAATGCTGGAGTCAATAAAACCCTAACTAACTAATTTAATTGACTAACAGAGGCCTAGTTCCTAATTTAGAAGCTCAATACCATGTTGACTCCAATTATGGCCCATTAAAACTGGCCATAGGGGGGGAAAAAACATTTTACTGGGCTATAAACTTGCTGGGCATTGATTCACTTGAATGTTTGATGATGAATCAACCATTCTTAAAATGTGTCTTCAAATGTTTTTTTTTATTCAGATATGCAGACAGTTGATGGATTGGATGGATCACAGTTGAATTTGGCACATTTAAAAATCCCTCGCCCTTGATTTTTCACACTAAAAATTTATATGGGACTCTGATCAGCAGCCAGTGTGCTTATATTAATAAGCAAATGTTGCTTAACTATGCTTGTAAAAATCTTGTGCTTGTGCAGCATCCTTCTCTGAACAATCAGCTTCAGCAGCTACAGAGTTATCCCCAGCATAGAATCAGAACCAGAGTTATTCCCACTTCAGAACTAGAACCAAAGTCATCCCCAGCACAGAACCAGTTATTCCCAGTACAGAACTAGAATCAGAGTTATCCCTTGCAGAGAACCAGAACCAGAGTTATCTGCAGTACAGAACCAGAACCAGAATTATCCCCAGCACAGAACCCAAACTTTTTGATCAATTTCTTCAGTCTATTTAAGTCTCCGGGATGCTGCAAAGCTGCACTTTCTACAACAGAATAATAAAAGAATAGAAGATATACAGTGTATATTTTTTTAGCTAGTCAGAAATCCAGGTGGTAGTAGAGGTATCCGCCCGGATTTTATGGAGCTTCTCAAATAACAGAGCAGCTGAATTATATTAAAAGGACTTGAGAAATCAAAGAACATGATCTTCAAAGTGCTGTCTGATTGGTCCAGATGAGAGTGGTCTCCCCTCAAGCAGGTAGATGATGACATTTTCAACCCCAATGAACATTATGATACGCAAACTTGGTCGGTTCTGAAAGGTGTTCACTGGCTTATTGAAGTGAGCCAACATCATGAAGTCCTTGAGACTTCTATGATGTGAGATGTTAGGACAACTAGTCTGTAGTCATTTGGTTCAGATGGTTGGGATTTTATAGCTACTGAAATAAGACAAAAAAGACTTTTCTGACTCAGAACTGGTGTTGAAAAGTGGAAGAATCCAACAGCTGTTCTGAGCAAGTTTTTAGAACCCTGGGACTGACACCATCTGAATCTGCAGCCTTGTTCCAGTTGAACAACCTTTCAGGTTTCTCCTGACTGCAGGAATATATGTGTGTGTGTGTGTGTGTGTGTGTGTGTGTGTGTGTGTGTGTGTGTGTGTGTGTGTGTGTTATATCTATCAGAAAGAATGGCATAACTCTAACAGGCCGAGTGCTGAGATAAGAGGAATAAAAACAGTAAATAATCAATATGTGGTTATTGATCGTTTAGGCAATCCTTTTTATAACATCTAAAGCAAAGCAGACATTTTCTCTTGCATCTAGCAAAGGAGACGTTTCAGCTGTCAGTGTAACTTCCCAAGAGGGGAAGCGACATGGTTCCTGAAGATATCAGAGTACTAAGATTAGTGTTCATTTACTTTAAATATGGAACAGCTTTAATAAGTTGTGAGGCAGCTGCAGAGATGATGCACAACACGACTCCTGCATGTTAATATTGTTCGTTGAAATACAGGATTTGTAGATGTGGCCACACACTTTGGTTTCCTACCAAACCGTGGACGGTGGCTGGTTGTCAGTATTGATGGTGAGATTACACAGAAGGTAGATTAGAAGGAGGATTCAGCAGGAGGTGTTCTGGTCTCACCTCAGAAACCCTCCCCCCTCTACATGTAATACCCTTCATTGTTTATAGTCTCCTCACATCTTAATGCCAGAGCTTGTTCCTACCCTTTGCTTTTGCATTACCATGGCAACAGACTCTTCCTCCCACCACCTGTGGATGATAGGCAGCGATGTATAGAAAGCAGAGCCAGCCTCATCTACCCGGATCAAGAAGCTTGTACATAAGCCCAGCACCCGTGCGTTGTTCCCAGCAGAGTTGTCTCTGACTGCCGAGGAATGAGTGTGTGTGAGGTCATACATACATCCGTGTGTTCCCGTTGATCTGCTCCTGCAATAAAGGGCACATAGGGATAAGAAAAAGTATGAGATCACATTATTTAGTTGTGTGAGTGTGTGTAGATGACATGGGATCATAGAATGAGCCATCTGTCACTCTGAGAGTGATGCTGCAGTTGTCCTCAGTGTGTATATGCTTTGTGTGTAAATGTTTGGTTGTGCGCTGTTTGGGAAAACATTATTTTTAAGCAAAACAATTAGTGGGAGAAAATGGATGTCTGCTGTCTGTGTTGCGTGCTGGCATTTCCCCTGACGTAACACTGATGTAACGTGTTACTAAATGCTGGTAACTGAAGGGTGAGTACGGATTTTCAATTCCTAGGATATTATTATGCATCTTGTAAGCGGACCAGATGGCAGGCGTTGCATGGCAGATTACTCATTACAACTAAAGTGACTTGAGACTTGACTTGCACTTGCAAAAAATGACTGTGGATACCATAGATCCTTATAGATACTATTCAAGAAATATTTAAGCTTTGAATCTAATAAATATCCATCAGTTTAATTCCCAAATATCTTCCTATATCTTCTTATATCTTCTTCTACTATGTCTCAACTATATCTTTTAATGTAATATCAGTTTTTGTTTGTTATTTGTTTGTTGGTATGTTGCTCTAAGGAAAGAATAAGAAATTTGTTTTGTAGAAAACTGGGCCCCATATAATAAGCTTTAAATAGCTTCCTTGAGGTGACCCTTTCACAATCCTGTCATTGAAAAATGTATAAGCTGTATATCCCGCATAGGAAAAAACTTTTGGGATTAAGATTCTTTGTACCTTCAAGTATTGTTACCGCCATGTGATTGAATGATTAGACGTTTGTGCTTGTAAGAACTTGAACAGGTGGACCTTATAAAGTGACCAGTAAGTGTACTGACACCATTAATTTATTTAACACACCCAAGATTTCTTTCTTTTTCTTTTTTAGTACAGATAACTTTGATATTTTCTTCTGTTTAGATTTATAGTATTGATAATTGCTGCCAACATAAAGAGTCTCACATAGAAAAACTCACATAGGAAATTTAAGCAGGGTTAGGGTTAGCAAGTAGCATGTTACACAACACAAAACAATCCCATGTCCTGGTTTTCTGGAAGAGATTGTTCTCTGACAACAGCAGAGAAGAAGAAACATCACTGCCTGTCTTCTCAGTCTCCGCCATCACTTTGTCCTATACACCTAAACGTTTCTTCATGTGGACATGGACTTAAGTCTCATTTATGCTCCCTTTATTTACGTAAACGAGTATTCCAGAGTTTGACTTCCATGTCAAACTCTGTTAAATGTCGATGCCCTCATATTACCATGTGTCAGGTAACACGTCCACCAGAGTTCAGATTTCACAGACGGCAGTTTCTGTCATGATCTGTGGTGTGGGGCTCAGTTTTTCCAGCTGCCCTGAACGCCTCATCTCCACCAGCTCTTGATTAGGGCTGATGCACTACACCTGTACCAAGCCCTATATATACAGCTCTGTGACATCCCTCCAGTGCCAGATCGTCTTGGTTCTTCCCTGCACGTTTCCAGCCTGTATATTCCTGCCTTCCTACCCGCCTGACGTTGACCTGATTTTGGACCTGGATTTTGATTCTGCCTGCTCCCTGTCTGGTACTCTGCCCTGATTTATTATTTGGATATCTTGGCTTTCTGACCCCTGGATTGTCTTTAGGATTGGATTTTGGATTACGGACTGAACTATCTGCACCCCAAGACAGGACTAGCCATCCCGGCCTCTGTGTCCTCTTATTCAGGGCTTCTGCCAGAAACCTTTATCCCTCCTTTAACCTCTCCTCTGTTCAGCAGCTTTTCCTCCCACAGTCGACCTCCCGGCGGCCCTTCTCTGTTCACTGGATGAAACATTCTGTGCCCTGTTGGATTCCACTGCTGACCCTGAGCGGAGAAAAGCCGGAGCGCACATTTTCAGTATTCAACTCTGTACAATAAATATCTTAAACCCATCCCTGGGACACTGAGTATTTTTGAGTCCAACCATCCGAAGCATGACAGAACGATCTGGCCAAACGATGGACTCCTCAGATCCCAGGGATTGGAGAACTAGAGTGGAAAGCGCTATTTGTCAGCAGGAAGCGGGTTTGAATGAACTCATTACACAGGTGAAAACTTTGGCAAGTGGTATCTCCGCTCTGATGACGCCGGACGCCATGGAAACCCGCACTCCCGTTAGTTCCCCGACCGCAAACCCGGGCTACGAGCCTCGTATGGCGCCCCCTGAAAGGTACGCTGGAGACCCAGGTCAGTGCCGGGCCTTTCTGACACAATGTTCCATCCACTTTGAGTTACAACCCTCTTCTTTTCCCTCGGAGAGAGCCAAGGTGGCCTTCGTTTTGTCCCTGCTGTCAGGTCGGGCCAAATTATGGGGAACCGCTGAGTGGGAGAGAAAGTCATCTGTCACCAGTACTTTTCAGAGCTTCTCGGACGAATTACGCCGGGTGTTTGATCCTATACGTCCCGATCGAGAAGCATCACGAACACTCCTCTCCATCAGCCAGGCCAACAGAACGGTGACGGATTACGCAATCGATTTCCGGACTTTAGCAGCTGATAGTACCTGGAATTCTTCCGCTTTGTTTGACGCCTTCTACAGTGGTTTGTCTGATCAAATTAAGGATGAGCTAGCCGCCAGAGACCCACCAAAAGATTTAAATGCTCTCATAGACATCTCAGTTCGCATTGACCAGCGTCTCCGGGAGAGAAGGAGGGAGAGAGGGAGGACGCGGATCCCGATCGCCCACCGCACTCTTCCTGGGCCTGCCTCTCCACCCTCTGCCAACCCCGCCTCTGCGTCTTCGCCGGACTCTGAACCGATGCAAATCGGTCGGTCTAGATTATCCCAAGCTGAGCGAGACTGGCGTATCTCTAAAAGACTCTGTCTGTACTGCGGCCAGGCTGGTCATATCGTTCGCTCCTGTCCAGTAAAAGGAAGGGCTCAGCAGGGGTTGGGAGAACACTGCTGAGCCGAACTCTTGTAGATTCATCTGTCTCCCGTCCAGTCTTCCACATCCAAGTCACCGCAGCGGGTCAGGAACATGAACTCTCAGTATTTATCGACTCAGGTTCTGATTCTGAATTCATTGATAAAGAACTGGCTGAACAGCTGGGCCTCCTCTGCTCCCCGCTGTCAAAACCCGTGCAGGTCCGAGCTCTCGATAACCATCTGTTACATAATGTTACGTCAAGAACTGAGCCCGTCCCGGTGCATATTGACAATTGCCATCATGAGACCATCCAGTTCCTCGTCATCGACTCACCACAGGTCCCGGTCATTTTTGGCATTACCTGGTTGCAATTACATAACCCCCAGATTGACTGGCGGGAGGGCAGGATAATTAATTGGGGCACTAACTGTCTGACCACTTGTCTCCGTTCTCTTTCTCCACCAGCCAACCTGCCAGCTGCATCCTCAGAGGCCAGTTATCCCTGTTTATCGCAGGTACCAGACCAGTATCATGACCTCAAGGAGGTCTTCAATAAGAGCAGAGCAACCTCCCTACCACCACACCGTCCCTATGACTGTGCCATAGACCTCCTGCCGGGCACCACACCTCCCCGAGGCCGTTTGTTCTCCCTGTCTGCACCAGAGAAGAAGGCCATGGACCAGTATATCACAGAATCACTCGCCGCCAAACTCATCCGGCCATCCTCTTCTCCAGCTGGGGCTGGATTTTTCTTTGTTGATAAGAAAGACGGCTCACTTAGGCCGTGTGTGGATTACAGAGGTCTCAATGACATAACCATCAAGAACCGTTATCCGCTACCCCTCATGTCAACAGCCCTGGATCTCTTACAGCAGGCCACCATATTCACCAAGCTAGATCTCCGCAACGCATATCACCTGGTTCGCATCCGAGAGGGAGATGAATGGAAAACGGCCTTCAACACTCCTACTGGACACTACGAATATTTAGTGATGCCGTTCGGATTAACCAATGCCCCCGCCGTTTTCCAGGCGCTGGTTAATGATGTGTTACGTGATATGTTGAACAAATTTGTTTTTGTTTATCTAGATGACATCCTCATCTTTTCCCAGAACCCCGAAGAGCACCCCTTTCATGTCCGTGCTGTCCTGCAACGTCTCCTGCAGCACCACCTGTATGTTAAAGCTGAGAAATGTGAATTTCACTGCCCGTCCGTCTCATTCCTGGGGAGCATCATCTCGGCGGGCGGCGTGGAAATGGATCCAGCTAAGGTCTCTGCTGTGCGTGAGTGGCCCACACCTGTAAACCGTAAACAACTCCAGAGGTTTCTGGGGTTTGCTAACTTTTATCGCAAGTTTATTAAGAACTACAGTGCCATAACCACCCCTCTTCACCAGCTGACTTCGGTAAAGAAACCATACACCTGGACCGATGATGCTGACTCCGCCTTTCTCCAGCTGAAGCAGCAGTTCACCACAGCTCCTATACTGCGCACTCCTGATCCGGCCAGGCAGTTTATTGTGGAGGTTGACGCCTCCGATTCCGGGGTCGGAGCTGTTCTCTCCCAACGGAGTGTGGATGACTCAAAGGTTCACCCTTGTGCTTATTTTTCCAGGACTCTGACGCCGGCTGAACGGAACTATGACATCGGTAATCGGGAACTGCTGGCAGTCAAGTTGGCTCTGCAGGAGTGGCGTCACTGGCTGGAGGGCGCTGCAGAACCATTCCTCGTTTGGACAGACCATAAGAATCTCGAATACCTGCATACTGCTAAGAGACTGACGCCCCGTCAGGCCCGTTGGGCCTTGTTCTTTAACAGATTCAAATTCACTCTGTCTTACCGTCCTGGTCACAAGAATATTAAACCTGATGCCCTCTCCCGTCAGACCATCTCTCCTGAAGAGGAAGCTGAGGAGGTTGGGGACTTCATCCTTCCAGCCCGCATTCGTCTGGGTGTCAATCGTGTGCAGCTGGAGGAGGAGATCAGCCAGGTCCAAACTGGGACTGCTATACCCGCCGGGTGTCCCGCTGGACGCCTTTTTGTGCCTCCTCGTCTGCGTTCCAAGACCCTCATACTCTGTCATTCCTCTCGCCTGGCATGTCATCCGGGTACTACGCGTACTTATCACCTGCTCTCTCAGAGGTTTTGGTGGCCCTCCTGTCGACAGGATGTACGGGACTTCGTGGCTGGCTGTCCTGTTTGTGCCCGTTCTAAATCATCCCGAATGCGGCCTGCCGGTCTCCTGCACCCCCTAGCCATTCCTCATCGACCCTGGTCCCACATCGCCATGGACTTCGTCACTGGTCTTCCGCCCTCCAATGGTATGACAGTCATTCTAACCATCATAGACCGTTTTTCCAAGATGGCCCATTTCATTGCTCTCCCCAAATTACCCACAGCCAAGCAGACTGCTGACCTTCTTACCACCCATGTGTTCCGCCTTCATGGCATCCCCGTGGACGTGGTCTCGGACCGGGGCCCGCAGTTCGTCTCCAAATTCTGGACCGAGTTTTGCCGCCTGCTGGGGATTCAGGTCAGCCTGTCTTCGGGATTCCATCCGCAGTCGGATGGTCAGTCTGAACGCGCTAACCAGACGCTGGAAACCTGCCTTAGGTGTTTGTGCTCCGAGAACCCCTCTGCCTGGTCCCACAACCTGGCCTGGGTGGAATATGCGCACAACTCCTTACCCTCCTCTGCTACGGGTCTTTCCCCTTTTCATGTGGTCACCGGGTTCCAGCCTCCTTTGTTCTCCCCGCAAGAGGAGGAGGTCAGAGTTCCTTCTGCGCACGCAGCGGTCCGCCGCTGTCACCGGGTCTGGAGGCGTGCGCGCGCTGCGCTCCTGCGGGCCTCCCAGCGTTACCAGACGGCAGCCAATCGTCATCGCAGGGCGGCTCCTCCTTACCAGGTGGGACAACGGGTGTGGCTGGCCACAAAGGATCTGCCGCTGCGTCTGGAGTGTAGAAAGCTGGCGCCTAGATTCGTGGGGCCGTTTCCCATCACCAAGGTCATCAACTCTGCTGCTGTGCGCCTGCGTCTCCCTGGGGCCATGCGTGTCCATCCTACCTTCCACGTCTCGCGGGTTAAGCCCGTCTTCTCCTGTCCTTTGGTGCCCTCCTCCAGACCCCCTCCACCCGCCCGGTTCGTGGGGGGTGGGCCAGTGTACACTGTGCGTCGGATCCTGCGCTCCCGTCGCTCGGGTCGCTCCCTTCAATATCTGGTGGACTGGGCTGGCTATGGTGTCGAGGAGCGCTCCTGGATTCCTGCGCGTTTTGTGGTGGATCCTGCGCTTCGGGCTCGCTTCCATCGGCGGTTTCCTGCTCAGCCTGGTGGGTCGTCATGAGTCGACCCTTGTGTGGGGGGTACTGTCATGATCTGTGGTGTGGGGCTCAGTTTTTCCAGCTGCCCTGAACGCCTCATCTCCACCAGCTCTTGATTAGGGCTGATGCACTACACCTGTACCAAGCCCTATATATACAGCTCTGTGACATCCCTCCAGTGCCAGATCGTCTTGGTTCTTCCCTGCACGTTTCCAGCCTGTATATTCCTGCCTTCCTACCCGCCTGACGTTGACCTGATTTTGGACCTGGATTTTGATTCTGCCTGCTCCCTGTCTGGTACTCTGCCCTGATTTATTATTTGGATATCTTGGCTTTCTGACCCCTGGATTGTCTTTAGGATTGGATTTTGGATTACGGACTGAACTATCTGCACCCCAAGACAGGACTAGCCATCCCGGCCTCTGTGTCCTCTTATTCAGGGCTTCTGCCAGAAACCTTTATCCCTCCTTTAACCTCTCCTCTGTTCAGCAGCTTTTCCTCCCGCAGTCGACCTCCCGGCGGCCCTTCTCTGTTCACTGGATGAAACATTCTGTGCCCTGTTGGATTCCACTGCTGACCCTGAGCGGAGAAAAGCCGGAGCGCACATTTTCAGTATTCAACTCTGTACAATAAATATCTTAAACCCATCCCTGGGACACTGAGTATTTTTGAGTCCAACCATCCGAAGCATGACAGTTTCAGACCATTGTAAACATGGCGACATTGATAATGTTCATTCTCCAAAAGAGACATAAAAGGAGGTAGCACAGTAGACAGCTGTAGACTTTGTGGCCATTAAGTACATCGTGACTTCTTCTTTGTTCCTTTTGTTGGCGTTATGTCTGTTACTACACTGTTGCTACACTGCACAACGCTGGCTCCATGGTTTCCAGCCATGATGAACATTTTACTAACAGGTATTGTAAGACTGTGATCTTTGTTTCTTATTTACTCGCATACTCTCAGTAAATAAAACACCCAGTTGGCCTTTTAGGGCAGGGGTGTCAAGCTCAAATACATGTTGGGGGCCTGACTGGTTCAATGTTTATTGAAAACTTATTAAAAATGTTTGGGTTTTTTTCCCCCAGAACAGGGGGTGTGGCAAACTTTTATCATGCAGTTTTAAGCTGGGCTGATTTTGCAACCTTTAAGACAGGTTCCACAATTAAACCAGCCTTAATAGCAGCCTCGCATTGAGAACACAGTCGGCTTCTTTTTAACTCATCTACCTTTTGGAGCCTTTGGTTCATGTCCAGATGCTTGTATCTGTAGTGGTCTTTTGTTTCAAAGTGTCTTCTTATGTTGGATTCTTTCAATACATCCAGTCTCCACACAGAAGAAACACAGCTTTTTCCTTTACATCTACAAACATATACCCTGCCTCCCAGCAGCCTCGAAACACCTGTTTTCAAAGTCCACTTTTCGTTTAGCCATTTTAATTTTGGTTGACGCGCCAATGCACTGACAATGCATTGTGGGACTTGTAGTATTATGGTGGTGCTATCACTATATCATCGGGCCAGCTCTAATAGTCATTAAATATTATCATGCAGGCCAAAGATAATTCATTCACGGCCTTGAGTTTGACTCATGCTTTAGGGGTACAAAGGATTGTCCCTGGGGTGGTTCTCTCAAAGGTTGTACCATCGACAATGACTTATGGTCTTGCAGTTGGTACTTTATATAGACCAGAACTGTACCTATTGGGCTGTCTTGTATCTTAATTTAACAAATAATTTGTGTCAGTTTATTATGATACCTGATTATTTTGTAAATAGTTGTACAAAAACCACCTGAAACATTGTCTGCATTTTCATGTATACATTTGTATTGTTTGTTATTTCCATTTTCTATACCTCTTAGTTCTATTCAGGGTTGCAGGCAAGCTGGAAACTCTTCCTGCAATTAGCAGGCGAGAGGCAGGGTACGCCCTGGACAGGTCCCCAGTCCATCGTAAGGCCAACACAGAGAGATCATTCACAGTCACTCCTAGGGAGTATTCAAAAACACCAATCAACCCAACATACATGTCTTTAGACTGTGGAAGGAAGCTGGAGTAGCAGGAACAAACATGCCAACTCTGCAGTTCTGGTTCAAAGCCCTCCCCATCCAAGGCTTAAACCAGTGGCCTTTTGCTGTGGGGCAGCGGTGTAAAACACCACACCACCATTCAGTTTGCCAAATTTGTATATTAGTCTTTGAGATGAGCAATCTTCATGTGCATTTTAAGTTAGAACAATGATTTGTTAAGCATGTTTGTGGTTAAAACACCGTAAATTTTTTACTTTTTCTTACCCTGACTTTCAGTTTTTTGTGTGTGATTTTAGGTTAAGTGTGTTAATACAGTAAATCAAAACGAAAAACAATAACTTTATAATTACACATACAAAGATGTGGTAAAATGAATTACACTGTTTTAAAGGTGAAATATAAAGGCAAAAACAACAGTAATAAAAAATAGCAAATTATAAGTTAAGGAAAAAGAAAAAAAAGGATTTCTTTGTGCTATGTGCATGGTCAATATCTGATTGGTCAATATCTGATTGGTCACTGTTTATAGAGTCAGTTAAGTTGAAATTTCACCCATTACATTAACCAGTCGGTTGATCTGCAAGTCCCTAGCTCAGACTGTTGTTTATCTTAAGTGGGTTCAATGGGGTGGGGAGACCATACTGTCCTGTGCCAGTTGAAACAAACAAACAAAATAATATCTCTCTGTTTTTTATTTGTTCTGTACCCACATCTGTTATATATTTAAAAATGGCATTACACTGTTTTGTGGCACTATTTTCTGTTCTGGAAAATACACGTGTGGTGTGTGGTGTTGCACGCATTGATCTAGAGTGAAGTAATGCAGTCAAAAAGCAGTCATGTGAAACTGAATGTCCGGTTCTTGAACTGTTTATATTATACTGTAGAACATAACAATATCCTTAATCTCTTTAATGCAAAAACTAACAATTTAAACATTAAAAACACTTTTTTCTTCTGATTCTTTAATGATGTGACCCTCAACCAGTTATTCAGTAATGATATGGCTTTCTGTTCTTAATCTCCACTTTGCATTTTACCTGCTGCTCACCTGTAGAGATCTTCTTGTTTACATTCAGTTATTCCTGACAGGTGGTTTTTGCCATGTGTTGCATCTAAGGGCTGGAATATACTTGCTGTGGGTTGTGCCGAATAAATTTATATTAGCAAAGGCTAATAGGTATAAGGCTCCTCTTGATAATTTCATTAATTAATTTATTTACTTTGAATCATGGAATATATGTAATCTTGCTGGACCTGACCAGAGGGGACAGAAAAAGAAGGAAGACAACAAAAAAGAAGCAAAAGGGAAAGAAGAAAGAAGGAAGAGGAGACAAAAACACCACAGACAAAAAGGCAACGACCCTCCAATATCAATCCAAACTATCACCAGACAACAAACTGCTACACTTGTATAAAAACACACCAGAAAATTTCCTGCAGCTTTTACAAACAGAGCTGCCAGTGGTTAAGAGTTCTTAAATAATAACCAAAAAGACATATCACAAACGCACCACAACAACAACCAGATACAAACTCAAAGAAAAAAAAAAGAAAAATGATCTCTTAGTATATAAACTTACTGGACAACTCAGTGACGGTGTCAGCATGCAGAGGATGAGGAATCAGGAGTGATCAGAGATTGCAGATCAACCCCCCTTCCCCACCCCCCACCTACTCCAACAATCATAATAAAAAAGACAAAATACAACACATAGTAAATGAGATGAAATAAAGTAAAAATAAGATAAAATAAAATAAAGCAAAACTATCCAGAGTATAATGTATAATATATAATAAATAATATAGTTATTGCAACATCTTATTTTAATTAATGCACAGGTGTTAAGTGCAAAATAAAGACACTTGACGTAGCTTATTAAGGCACATGAGATGGAATTATCATCTACTCAACCATTGTTCAGGGTTCTTACTGCTGTCGGGTAAAAACTTCCCTGAACCAGTTTGTCCTTGCAGTGATTGATCTGTACCACCTGCCTGACAGTAACAGATCAAACATGTGGTGACCGGAGTGAGAGGAGTCCTGGATAATTTAGTCAGCCTTCCAAGGGCAGCGGGAACGCTGCAGTTCTTCCAGTGTGAGAAGAGGGCAGCCCATGATCTGTCGGGTCGAGTTTACAAGCCTTTGCAGTGATGTCCTCTGAGCCACCATGCAGCTGGTGTACCACACACACATGCAGCACACACACATGCAGCAGGTGTACCACACAAACACATGCAGCACACACACATGCAGCTGGTGTACCACACAAACACATGCAGCACACACACACATGCAGCTGGTGTACCACACACACACATGCAGCACACACACATGCAGTACACCAAGATGCGCTCTGTAGTGCACCTGTAGAAGGACACCAGCAGCCTCTGGGTGATGTTGTTCTTCCTGAGCATCCTCAGGAAGGGCAGTCTCTGCTGGGCCTTCTTCAGTAGCTCAGAGGTCTTCACAGGCCAGGTCAGGGCCTCCTCGATATGGACTCCCAGAAAGCGGAAGACCTCCAGCCTCAGTGGTGGCTGGAATGTCTGGTTTTTTCCTCCTAAAGTCTAAATGTCCTAAAGTTTATGATCAGCTCCTTGATCTTTGGTATGTTAATGAGCAGTTTGTTCTCTCTGCACCACCCAGTCAGCTGCTCCACCTCAGCCCTGTATGTGGACTCCCCCTGAGAGATGAGCCCCACAACTGTTGTGTCGTCAGCGAACTTGACGATGGTGTTACTGTGGTGTGCAGAGGTACAGTCAGATGTGTAGCGGGTATAGAGCAGAGGGCCCTGGGAAACTGTTGATCCACATGCAGGTGGAATGTGGAAGTCCCAGGTTCCCCAGTTTACCCACCAGTCTGTGAGGGAGGATGGTGTTGAATGCGGAGCTGTAATCCACAAAGAGCATCCATGTGTAGTTCCCACGTTGCTCCAGGTGGGACAGTGACACATGGAGCACTGTGGCTACAGCATCCTCCGTCGATCTGTTCGCCCTGTAGTCAAACTGGTGAGGGTTGAGACTTTTGGGGAGTAGTGAGGTGATATGACCTCGTACCAGCTTCTCAAAGCACTTCATCACCACCGGAGGGAGAGCTACTGGCTGATAGTCATTGAGGCTGAAATTGTGTTGCCTCTTAGGCTGGGGGACAATGGTGGAGGACTTCAGGCAGGGTGGAACGATGGACTGAGACAGGGACTGGTTGAAGATCTTAGAAGAACTCCAGCCAGCTGGTCAGAACAGTCCCTCAACACCTGTCCAGGGACACCATCAGGTGGTCAGCCACGGCTCTTTTATTGTGAGGTTGAAGCTGCTTTGGACTTCAGGATGTGGTGTAGTTGACTCCGGAGAGTCTACCTTGAATCAGACAAAGAGGCTGTTCAGCTCCTCTATCAGTGAGGCGCCTCCTTCAGCAGCTCTGATGTTGGCCCTGTAGTTCGTGAGGTGCTGCACACCCGCCACACCTGCCTGCTGTTGTTACTTTCCAGGTGTTCCTTGATCCTCCTCCTGTAGTCTGTCTTGGCCTCTCTGATGCCTCTCTTCAGGTTGGCTCTGGCGCTGTCACCAGCCCTCAAGGCAGTGTACCTTTTGGTGTTATTGGCTTGTACAGTTGTTGAGGTTGCCTTTTGTATCTCAGTCTCCTCTTTCTTATCCTCACACTCCTTTTACTTGTTTCCCTTTGTCAGATCCAGCATTAAAATGTAATAAAGAGAAATAATCCGGTATCAAGGGGAGCCTAATATCCTCCTTTAAGCTCCCCATGGTAAAGCAAATTTGTTCAGCACAACAAGGCAGCCAGACCATCTGCTGTCATGATGTTAGACAAGACAGGTTAAAAAAAAATCTCCATTCATGCCTAGGTGTCTCTGTCTTCCTCCACAGAACGTATTAGAACTAGGTTTTCAGCTGTATGAATTGTGATAGAGTTGGTTTCTCCATCCACCATTTCTGGTTTTGTCTTAACCACTACCTCAAGTAAACATATACCAGTGACATCTGACTTGATCATCCTCCGGCTGTTATAGTTTTACTTAAGGATGTGGAGAGTGCTGATCTGAGTTTCCCATTCTTGGTACCACTGGCATAGAATTGAAAGGGAAATCTTTACCAATATCCAGAAACTCCTGCGGTGTCCCTCCCATTGCTCAGAACAGCTGAAAGGTATGTGCTTCCTAATAACAACACAGCTGGTATAAGTCCAGCCTTATAAACCATTGAAATGGTTTCTTCATAATAGGACTGGCAATCCCCACTGTCGCTCATAATGTTCAAAGAGATATCACTTCTGAGACCAGTTCTAACGGTGGTTGTCTTCAGGCAAAACTTCAGGAGCTAAGCAAGTGAGTTAATGTAAAGTTAAAGTCAAACAGAAATTATTTTCCAGCTGCCTTTGAGTCATTGATAATGGTGATGATGATAGTCACTAAGTAAACAGCCTGTTTCCTTAGTAAGGATCAGTGTCAGGTGATAGGATCAAAGCTACCAAGGCCAAGGTCATAGGTGTGATTTTTTAAATTGATAGGGACATAAAAGTGGTCCACAGAGTCCCTGGAAGTCTTTTCTTTCACTTAAGTTAGATGTTTGTTTGCAACATTATTGTTCATCTTTAACACCTGCTGCAGCTTCACTTTATAGGTTTTCTCTGTCCAATTTCACCGCTCAGGATCTCTAATAGCACACTTGCTCGGCTGCATGTTTAGTGGTGCAACGGTGAAAAAGGTCCCCCCTCAAAGAGTTTCCTGCTGCACCATGTTCCCAACATTGTTTAGGCTGTTTGAACCTGTGTTTAAGGTACAAGACAAATTTAAAACAAATATAAAACTGGTTTTCGGTATTAACCAGTATGCAACCAGTATGGACTCAAATGTAAAAAGCCACACCATTAAAGGACATGTACTTTGTGACTGTAAAAAGCACGAATAAGAGTAAACAGTCGCCTCCAGTTTAGCTTAAACAGGGGCACAATATGTCTGAATGTAATTAAGTATGTGGGGTGTAATTACAATATGGACTGTTGCTCTTTAAAGAAAGGGGGGTACTGTAGTGTGAAAACCAGAATTAAAGCAATGTCAAACATCTGCTATTTTTTAAGAATCAGTGTTTTCAGTTTAGTACAAGAGTTTATTGTTCAATCCCTCATCTCCCCCATCTGTCAAGCTCTCAGTTTAAATAAGGTTGACGGTGGCGGAATCGGCTAAGACTGACTCCCGAGTCCTCTTACAGTGCGATATGTCATACTGTACTGCATCTTTTTACTTAATATTAGGAACTAAATACAATTTCTTTTATATCCTGATTGGTTAAACCTCAGAAAGGAAATTGGTGTCGTTTTTAACATGTCTGTATCAGAAAAATGCCAGAAAGCTATAATCCTGAGTTATTAAAATCTACTCTGTGCAACCTAGTGATGCCAGTGAGTAAAGAACATCTGTTTCTCAGCAGTACTGAGGATGATTTGCACTAATTCACTGAAAAGCAGCACATAAAGACTGAGTGCCCCCTGCAGTTAAGCTGCTTCTTTAAAGCCCAGCACTTGTGCAGAGAGCTCTTCACAGCAGTGAACGTGACTTCATGTGACCCTCCATAATGAAAGCTAGTGGGAATGGACAACCAGTGCAACCAGTCCTGTCGGTGTAGCACTATCAGCCTTATCAGAGCATATGTGATGTTGTTTCAGACAACACCGTGGGAGATGTTAGCATCACTTAATTCTGCTTTGATAACTTATTCTGTGTCCTGCATCTAATCCCGTTGTTCACAAAACACAATTTTTGTAAATTATGTTTTTACTACAGATGTCAAAAATAATGTCTTAACAGCAGTAACTAATTTAAGTAATTAACTGCGTTTATATTTAAACACATGTGCAGCATGACAAGCCCAATACATCCGTCCTTTCTCCGCTATGACGGCAGGACGTGGCGGCGTCTGGAGGCCAGATGGAAAAGATGAGCCTGCTGACTCTATGATGGATTTGAGAATAAAAAGAAAATTGATGGAATAACACATGGGCGTTGCCCCCTTAGAGGTTGATGGTGTTTTAACACCCACACTTTTCGTGTTAATATGGTTTCACACCACACTTTTTTTTTTAACTTTCTTTTCCTGCGTTGTGCACACGTTGTGGTCTAGTGGCTCTCTGGTCTTCTCTGTGTCTCCTCTTCACCGTCTCCAGTTGTTCCGTCAATCATGATGACTGACAGTGATCAGCTGATCGCATTTTCTATTCCTAGTACCGTCTCTCTTTTAGTGTCTGTTTATCGTTCTGGTGAGAGGAGGAATCTAGCAGTTCATGGCTCATATCTGCACATATTTACCCCAAAGTGTTGTTTTTTGTTTTGTTTTTTTTTTGGCAAAACCATTTTCTAACACAGTGGTTCCCAACCGTTTTTCCTTTGGGATAAATGAATTTCAGTTTAACCTATGCAAGGCCATTGACTGACAGTAGCAATATCATATCAAAGTATATAATAAATTATTTAATTTATAAATTTAATAGACCTCTTAATAAAATAACACAGGCATTGTATTGGTATTTGGTATCGGCAGATACATAAACCCCAGTTACTGGAATCAGTGTCAGACAGAAAAAACATCAGAGCATTGAAGTTGACTGTACTTGAACAAAATGACAGGACTGTGTGACAGGCTTTTGAGGTGTGGTTGAGGCGTGGCGCTGCGTGAACCTGAGTTAACCTTCATGTGTGTGCAGATCGAAGACTGAAGTGATCATTTTTTTCTGGCCTGTTTTTTGAAGAGGAAGAAAGATGGAAGTGAAAAACAAGCCTGCACTAAGTGGGCTGATCACACGGCTTCATTGAGCTATCGTTCCGAACTAGTTCGCTGTCAACGCTGAAAATTTTTTAAAAAATATACATTGACCGAGCAGACCTGTTTACTCTAAAAGGAAACAGGTGGTTACTGTTACTTGAGACATTCCTATTGGCTGATTGTTTTCTCGGTTTATTGTTCGTAGTCAAACTTGGCTTTTGCTTCATACGAGCTTCTGCACAAGCAAACAGATGAAAATCTGTAAAATTTTGAAACCAATAACTTCTTCATAAGTTAATGGACTAAATTATTTGGGATTAACACCCTTCCTGACAAATCCTGAAAAGGTTTTGTTTATGTAAGTAAAAATTTTGATATTTTTATAGCATTTTAAGCTAAGCTAGCACTCCAATGGCCCTTTCCACTAGTTTCCACTTAGCCCTCATTTAATTCAGCCGACACCACACCACCCCAGTTTCGATTGTTCACATTACAATAGAGGGTAATTGAGGCCACGTTCAGTGTGGGCGGGGTCATCTTAGCAAGGCGGCTAGTTAGAATTGTGAAGTCATTTGTCATGGAATAGCAATGAAGGACATCGAGCCAGTGAGTTACGAGTGCCGTCCAGGTCCCTCTGGATTCCTTTTCTCGGCCAACAAGAAGAAAAAGGTTTTCATCTCTGTGTTGGACCCTGCTGACTGTTTTGAAACACCATTTCTGCTGCTGCTGCCGCCAGTGTTGTTATCCATTCGGGGTTTTAAAGATGGCAGGAGTTGCTCTCATGACTCATCCCATGACATCAAATTCTGGCCAATAGTGGCCTTCTATTGTGACAAGTCAAGATTTTCGCCCCGACGGAGTAGGTACTAAAAATGTATGTACTCATTCCCGATGGGAACGCCTACGAATCCGGACGGGTGGCATCAGGCTGGGCTAAGAAGAGTCTAGTAAGAAAGGGGCATAAGCTAACAGAACCGACTTAAGTAAAGTGATTTATAAATCTTTAACCAAGTGAACACTGCAAACTTTGGCCTGACTTGATTTTATTTTGATCCCAATAAAAGGTCCACGAGTCACTTTTATGAATGTTTTTTTTTTTTTTTCATAAAGTCCTTTGTTCACTATAATTTTTTATGACTTCACGAGGAATCAGTTTCAAGATAGTAATAATTCATTAATTTTTTATTCTTAGTCCAATTCAGGGTCGTGAGGAAGCTGGCGTCGATCCCAGCAATTAGCAAGCCAGAGGCAGGTACACCTGGACAGGTCGCCACAGACAAAGAACCACTCACACTCACTCCCAGGGAGAATTCAGAGTAACCAATCAACCTAACAAGCATGTCTCTGGACAGTGGGAGGAAGCCAGAGAGAACCCACGCATACACAGGGGGACCATGCAACACTGTGGAGGGTCAAACCTGCGATCTGGCTGTGAGGCCACAATACTAACTACCACATCACTGTGCAGCCTCAAAAACAATGCACACATACTCTGGTCTGCCATGACTTTATGCTACATAGAATGTCTCAGTTTTTAACGATAAAATTAAAATGGGTAAATAATCATTTTTCAAAGCGGTGCTGTTTTTCTTCCTTTCTTCCTTTAAATAACCAAGTTTAGAAAACTAGGATATCTTATAAGTAGAGTGAGGAGGAACTGAAGTTTACCTGTTGAGACTCAGGGTGGCCTGGTTTTCAGGGGTTATGCAACACAACCTAATAAAGTGGCCACTGAGTGTAAGTGTCATATATTAGCATCTCCAACTCAGTAACAAGCAGGATCCATTAGGTTAAAATGCATCCTGGTAGAAGACACACAGTTTAGCCCCCTATTACTTAAAGACTCTTGCTGGTCCTCCGGGGAGGTCGCTGCCTCCAAACATCACCGTCATATCAAAGCTGCTCCTAACCTGGACATCTTTCACAGTTTTCTTTTATTCTTCAGCCTCTCCTGATGTGCAGTAGTCGATCGTGTTTTTCTGTTTTTATTTCTTTGAATGTTTTACACATGTTGTGTGTTTGACGTTGCGCAGCACTCTGGTCAACAGTTTTTGTTTTGAAGGCCCTTTATTAATAAAGTTGCCTTGCCATTGCTTAGTGTAACTGTACCTAGTTTGAGATTTTTAGAATGATAATACATTTAGTGTGTTATTATTTAAACCTTCAATCAAGCCATCTGATTTATTCTGTTGTAGTAAACAGTGTTTTCAGCCGGTGAAATTAACCACTTAAAAAGCTGCTAGAAATTCAAAAACACTTTAAGTAATTAGAATACTGTGAAGTAATTAGTTATTCTAATAGCTGCATATCCAGTCCTGTTCTTCGTGTTTAGTCAACAAGACTTTGGATTATGATTAGTCCTATGTGTTGGCAGCATCGGGCCCCATTATGCAGCTGCAGCTGGGCCACAGCCCTTTCTGAATGAATAACACCAACAGTAGAACGAGGGATGAGGGGGAGCGCAGTCATTCTAACACGTCCACGTAAACGGAGAGGAGAGGCGAAAGGAAGGTCAGCCATGGCAGACTTACATTCTTGGCAGTCCTCACAGCGGCTGATCATTAGAGAGAGAGAGAAGATGGGGGAGATGGAAACAAAGAGGAAGAGCTGGAGGATGAGAGGCTGCAGGAGAGCTCTGATTTCAGAAGGTCAGTGCTGGCTTTTACGCTGCTTTTCTGCATGTGCGTCAGGTTATCTGCAGACGAGTTGAGAGAAAGTTTGAACTGCAGATAACAAAGATGGCATGTTTGTGTTTTTAAGGCTTTTTCATGTTTGCTTTACTTCGTGCAAATAAGTCTGTGTTTGCTCTGAGCAACCTCTGCAGCACAGTCTCGAACTTTGCTCCAACTACAGCCGAGAAAGGGACAGACCTTTAGTTTAAACTCACCTCATTTTTGTAATTCAGTTTCACTTTCATCTCTGACCGCTCAGTCATGCAAAGTGACATGAAAAAGTTTAGTTGCTTTGTCTCAAAACACTGAATAATAATAATGATAATAACAAATGCATTATTTTTATGAAAACACTTGAAAAGATGAAGTCTTTTGCAGCCATTTTCCAAATTTCCCATACAACAAAGCTGGGTCCAAAATTTCATTTCATTTCATTTCATTTAAAAATAAATTAATTGAAACAGAATAAAATAAAATGTAAACAAAATATACAATGTAATTTAACATAGTGTCATTTTAAAAAATGTTGATAGCACAATTTCAGAAAAACTTTGACTTTTCTTTCCCAAAATGTAACAAACACAGTTTTTCTCTTTTTCCTTCTCATGAAGCTCCTTTCAAATTCAGCTGGCCTTAGATCCTGGACAGTCAAAGTTCTAAAATCTGGTATTGTCTTGCTGAAATTACCTCAGACCTCCAAGAAAAACACATCTCCACAATGGTAGCACGTCTACCTTCTCACATATAAAGTTATGCATGCCATGGATTCAGCTGCATACCATTATAGATGCTGATTTTACTGCTCTGATAACGATCTCGATGATCTTCTTCATCTTCGGCACAAAGTAAGTCAGTTTTCCCCAAAAACAGCAAAAACTTCGATCCAACTGACCACTTCTCAAGCCCGTGTCTATAGTCGTCATAGTGGACTTACAGTTTCTTATATAGTGCTAAATGTTGTACTCATTAGTTTATGATATTATACACAGTACAGTATTAAAGAGCCATGGTTCTAAGCCATTCTGCATTAAAAATATTTTTGGTAACTTATTAATGATTCTTTGACTGAGTTTGACTCAAAGAGGTGATCCCCAATCCATCCTTTCTTGCAAAGACTTAGCCTTTCAGTGGGTTCTCTTTTTATACCTAACTGTGACACCCTCACCTGTTACCAGTTAATCTGCTGACTGGAGAATCACCAGGATGCTGTTACTTAATTATTAATATCATTTTAGTGATATGAAGTAAGAAAATAGCCAAAGATGCCCAATAAAAAGCAGACGCAGATGCAAACCAAGCTAAATGATAACACAGTTGTAAACAGGCTCCCTCCCACTGTCACATAAATTCACTCCCCTAAACTGAAGACAGAGAGACGCACACACAGCATCCACACATCCACACATCCCATCAATGGGTAATTACAGCTACAGGCAGAGAAACGGCAGCCATACATAGTCAATGAGAGCGGGGAAAACAATGAACAGACAGAGCAGATGATTGCTGTAAATAACAGACTGAAAGTGGAGCGAGGGAGGAGTGGAGGAGGACTCGACGCTGCTGGCACACAGAGACGGCGAGTGGAAATAAGGGTAGAGAAGAAGAGAGGTACTTTTGAGGAGAAGGCTTTCATTTTAAATGACCCCCCTTTTGTGTCAGCTTGAAACACTAACAAGTAAATTTACACCACACGCTCAGAGCAGGTTGGCAGAGGAAAGAAGTTTTTATTAAAAACTAAATGTCAGAGGGAATTTGGTAACTCTCATCTGGTGAAGCTGAGGGATAAAAAAAATGTTTCTGCCTGTGGTCGTAATAAGTCCAAAATGACCTTCAAACGTTTCACTTTTCTCTTCTCTGCCTGGGCTGTCTGGCTTTCCATTCTGCTGCTTGATAAAGCCAAGTCTTCTCTCTTCTCCTTTAATCAGCACACTTTTATCTGACCAAAACATCTAGAAATGGATCCTAAAAGTATGAAACTCAAAGTTCTGTTTCATTTCAAATGACGTCATTTAAATGCGCTTCAGAAAGAAAGCAAACACGTTTAGTTCAAGAAAAATTACTTACAGTTCACTTATTCAGCTGCTTGTTAACACAAATATCTAATCAGCCAATCAGGTGCAGCATGTAAACATGGTGAGGACGTCTTGCTGAAGTTCAAACTGAGTATCAGAATGAGGAAGAAAGGGGATTTACACTTCCGTTCAAAAGTTTGGGGTCACTTCCCTATTGAATCCCATGGCAAAGTGACCCCAAACTTTCTAGGGTTTCCAGAGAATGGTCTGAAGAAGAGAAAATATCTAGTGAGCAGCAGTTTTTGATGTCAGAGGTCAGAGGAGAATGGGCAGATGGGTTGGAGGTGATAGAAAGACAACAAGTCCAATAAGCACTGGATCCAACCAAGATATGCAGGATAGCATCTCAGCAGCAGAAGACCACACCGGGTGCCTCCTGTCAGCTAAGAACAGGAAACTGAGGCTACAATTCGCAAAGACTCACCAACACTGGACAAAAGAAGATGGAGAAACATTACTGGTCTGATGAGTCTCAATTTCAGCTCCACATTCAGATACTAGGCTCAGAATCTGATGGAAACATCATGAAAACATGGATCCATCCTGCCTTGGATCACCAATTCAGGCTGCTGGTGGTTTAATGGTGTGGGGGATATTTTCTTGGCCCACTCTGGGCCCCTTAGTACCAACGTGGCCTGGTTTAACCAGCACAGCCTACCTGAGTATTGTTGCTGACCATGTCCATCCCACAGTAGAGCATCTTCTGATGCTACTTCCAGCAGGATAATGCACCATGTCACAAAGCTCAGATCATCTCCACCTGCTTTCTAGAACATGACAATGACTAATGATTGGACAACAGCCTCCACAATCACCAGATCTCAGTCCAGTAGAGCAGCTTTGGGATGTGGTGGAACGGGAGATTCTCATGGATGCAGCTGACAAATCTGCAGCAACTGTGTGATGCTGTCATGTCAGTATGTGCTTCTCTTGACTTCATCAGGCCGTGATCTCCAACTGGAGTGGTTTGCAGACGAGTGTGAAATGTTTGGGATGAAATCAGCACCAAATCCGAGACCATGGTCCTTAGCTGGAAAGGGACGGAGTGCCCTCTTCGGGTCAGGCATGAGGTCCTACCCCAAGAGGAGGGGCATGAGTATCTCAGAGTCTTGTTCGCGAGTGAGGGAAGGATGGAGCGAGAGGTCGATGGGTGTATCAGTGCAGCATCTGTCGTGGTGAAGGAGAAGCCTAAAGGTGACGCTCTCAATTTACTATTCGATCTCTGCTCCTACCCTCACCTAAACTCAGAAGCTCTTGGTGGTCACAAGCATCTGGGAGGGGCTCAGAGTCGCTGTTCCCCCACACTGAGAGGAGCCAGATGAGGTGGTTCAGGCATCTGGTTAGGATGCCTCCTGAACGCCTCCCTGGGGCAGTTTTCCAGACACATCCCACAGTGGGGAGGCCCTGGGGAAGACCCAGCACTGAATGGACTACATCTCTCAGGACTCCCCCCGGGGAGCTTAAAGAACTAGCCGGGGAATCAAAGTCTGGGTCTCTACTTAGGCTGCAACCCAACCATGGATAAGCTGTAGAGAATGGATGGGTGCCACCGGCCTGGCTTCATTCTCACTTTAACTGTGATGAATCTGCACGTTTGGGGTTAAACGTAGCATCACGTTTAAAAAAGAACTGACAGTTGGATGAATATTCATGTCATTGCTGTTCGGATGATAGTAACATCAATGATTGCTCAACTTTTCCTCCATAAGGTCAGTTTTTCTGTACAGTGCAGGCGTTATAGAGTAAAGCAATGACATTTTCATCAGCCTCAGCTGAAAGTTAGCTCTAAATAGCTAATATTAGCATAATAATTTGCTAAACACTGCTATCACTCAAAATTTTCAGTAGGGTAAAATTAGCCTGTGCCCACCGAGAAACACAAGCCAATGTCTAGTTCTTCCACAGTGGGAAGTCATTAACTAATTTGGACTGAAATCATCTTAACCCAGAACGTCCTAATCCTTTTACCCTGGCTTTGCCTTGTAATGCTTCACTTCAGCCCCACTTGTACGGCTTTAGCAGCTGATACGATGCAGCAGCTGATGCTGTTCTTCATTACATCATCAGCTAAGCTAATACAGACCACATATGACACTCAGTCACTTTTTCTTTCTTTTTCAAAATCAAAGTCAGCTTTATCATCAGTTCTGCAGCATGTACAGGACAAATAAAGAATTGAAATTACAGTTCTCTCAAACCATGAAAAACAAGAATGTAAGGCAATAAACAAAACAAGTACTATAACTAAATAAAACACGATCATAAACAGACAAATTACAGTCAGTGCAACATTGCCAAGATTAAGATTGAATTAGCTTATGGTCTAGTTAAAGTGATTAAAATGGCTGTGTGCGGGCTCCTGAGGGTGTTAAAAGTTCAAGTGTGTGTGTGTGTGCGTGTGTGTGTGTGTGTGTGTGTGTGTGTGTGTGTGTGTGTGTGTGTGTGTGTGTGTGTGTGTGTGTGTGTGTGGAAGGGAGGCAGAGCTGGGGGGAGAGTTCAGCATCCTGACAGCCTGGTGGATGAAGCTGTCCCTCAGCCTGCTGGTCCTGGTCTGCAGGGCAGCAGGCTGAAGAAGCTGTGTGACGGGTGGGTGGGGTCTCTTGCGATGCTTTACAGGTGAAGTGGGAGGTGTAGATGTTTTGCAGGGAGGAAAGAGAGGCCTTGCGTTGGCGGATCTTCCTGCAGGTCGTGGAGCAGGCGGCGTACCACACGGAAATGCCACTATTCAGGACGCTCTCCATGGTGCCTCTGAAGAAGACGCACATGATGGGAGGCGGTGCTCTAGCTTTCCTCAGTTTGTGGAGGAAGTCCAGTGATGTGGTGTTTTATATCATAGATTGTTCCTCAGCCAGTCACAGTTAGCATCGCTTCGCGGCCTTTAAGGCGTCTGATTGCAGCTCTTCTTACCAGCTACAGCACCTGGAGCCTCCCTTTCCTCCAGAGTCCACAGCAGAGACAATCCTCTGTTGCTTGACCTGAACCGTGTCTTTTAATACACACTGACTGTCTTTTAATACACACTGTCTTTTAATACACACTGACTGTCTTTTAATACACACTGACTGTCTTTTAATACACACCGACTGTCTTTTAATACACACTGTCTTTAAATACACACTGTCTTTTAATACACACTAACTGTCTTTCAATACACACTGTCTTTTAATGCACACTGTCTTTTAATACACACCAACTGTCTTTAAATACACACTGTCTTTAAATACACACTGTCTTTTAATACACACCAACTGTCTTTTAATACACACTGTCTTTAAATACACACTGTCTTTTAATACACACCAACTGTCTTTTAATACACACTGTCTTTTAATGCACAGTCTTTTAATACACACTGACTGTCTTTTAATATACACTGACTGTCTTTTAATACACACTGACTGTCTTTAAATACACACTGTCTTTTAATACACACTAACTGTCTTTTAATGCACACTAACTGTCTTTTAATGCACACTGTGTTTTTTTGTTGTTGTTTTGCATGTTTTGAAGCGTTAACGTTACAGAGTCAATGTTCACACATAAATGTGATCTGATGGAGTTTTAGAGAAACAGCTGCATGGTTCCAGCTAGATGTTCATATTCATCCTGAAAGTATTTGTCTTGCTTTTAGTTTTTTAGGCAAGCTATGTGCCATCTTCATTTATTCTTTACCAGTAACACATATACTGGTATTTACAACTTAACACATCTACCTTTACTATGACTGCAGAAGTTTTAACACACTAAGCAACACAACTGAATAAAAGCGACCAAATCTCCAGAAATAGAGGCAAAACCTGTTACCACTTCATACCACGAGATGACAGACGTAAAGATAATACAGATTATTTCTGGGCGCCTTTCATGCCACTCGAGGTCACCTTACAGGAAGAAAATAAAGACGATGTGTTAAACAACATCCAGAGCAACACAGGGAGTAACAGAGTTTAAACAGGTGGGTTTTTTGCTTTAAAAAGCAGAAATGAATCAGTGTTGTGGAGATCAGAGGGAAGTCAAGACGAGCAGAGGGGAGATGGATGGAGGAAGAGGAGGTATGTGATGGGAAGCCAGTGGAGCTGCTGCAGGACAGGCGTGATGTGACGGGTCGACGGGGTCCTGGTGCTGCTGATGATGATGATGATGGTCTTATCTGGAATTTGTCTTTTGGAGCTGGAATAGAAAATCTTGTTGATGTTTGGATGTGTGATAAATGTGCTGCTTCACGTCAGAAAGACAGAGGGTTTGTCTGATCTCTCACACTGTGATGCCATCTACTGTCACATGTGGAGAAGTGGAGCTCAGCCACTCAGCTTTCTCTGTCTGAAAGGGCCAGGAAGCATTAAAATCCTAATTATAACAATAATAATACATAATATTTTTTTCTGTATTGTTGCTTCATGTGTTAAATTACCTAGTTATATGAATTATCTAAAAAGCTAAAATAGTTTTTGTTATCCTCTTTCTAAAATGTTCTTTGTCACTTAAATGTGAGTTAAGGTACACATATTTTTCTCTGACTACTCTTTGACACATTTAAATGTACAACTGCAGGATGGGCTCAGTGATGAATGTTGTTCATTAAATTTAAAAAGAAAAAGTAGCTTCATACAACCAATTTAACATAAAAAACAATTAGAAAACTTAAAATATATCCAGGTATTTGTTAATTTAATCAAAATGTACTGATTTGGAATTAATCAAAATGTATTCTGGCAAATTTGAATGAAATTAAAATGCCATAAAATTAGACTTTATTCAATATATTGTAGTTTTTATTTATTTATCCATATATTTATTTAAGTGTGGTTGTATTGAGTATATTTAGTTGTGTTACCTGCACCAGACAGACGTCAGATCAGGTTGGAAGAGCTAAAGCAGGAAGCTACTCCAGAAAGGGAAGGTTTCACTGTCTAGAACAATTCAATGTAAAAATATGTAGAGTTATATTTAGGATATTTACGTTACGTTGCTCTACATCAGACGGGTGTTCGTACCTTTTGCTGAACGTCTTGTATCTTTGCTCGCCAGCAGTCCCGTTTGCAGCAGTGTGGTTGTATGCGGGCTCAATGCCATATGAAATCAGTTGTATACGGTTTTAGAAGTTTGATGTGGTGCTTGGCATCATAAGCTAAGTCAAAAGTTTGGACACACGTTGTCCTTAAATCCAATCTGTAAGTGCATCTGGTAGTGTATATATATGTATACAACACTGTAATTTCCTAAATTATACCAGTTTAACTGGATATGACATTACGTGTGTGTGTTTTTACCCCCTATACATGACTAGGAGTTAACCCCACTTTCTACCCCATTTTCCACTGAATGAGAGAAAAATGACACTGCTCATAAAAATAAAGGGAACACATGATCATTAGCATGTAACTATGAGTCAGCCCTACTTCTGGGATGCCAGTCTGTCCAGTTAACACTGATGGTGGATCAGTTTCAGCTTCTTCTGACTGCTGTCTACTGCAGGAACTTGTATAAAATGTATAGATATTTTTCATTTCTGACTTTCATTTAAAAATATTTTATTATGTAATTAATACAAATATAATTTTCATTCAACAATTTCATCCCCCCCCCCCCCCCCACACACACACACACATAATGACATTACTATTTTTTGTAAAAGTTGATTTTATCTGATCTAATCTTTACTTTATCAGTTTATTTGACTAAATATTAAAAAAGAATTGGTGCCATTGTCTTGGGTTGAGGTTGGTCTTTCCCAGATGCCTCTGAAGGCACCATTCCTTATCATTGATGCTCTCCACCTGCCCTGCTCCTTATTTAAGCAGCCGGATCGTCAGAGCTCTCCTCTTTGTGAATCCGGTCCTGCTCAGTCTGTTTTAGCCTTTTGTGGATGACCTGCTTCTGCCTTGTAATCTCTGCCTCCTTCATCTTGTGGTTTATGCAGTTTTTTAGATCTTGGACTGTTCCATCGATCAGATTTGGATTCTGGACCAAGTTAATTTTCTCTGGTTGGATGGATGGAAAGGAAGATCGGACCTTTAGGAATTCCCTGTCCGAATCTGTGTATTTGAGCCCTGTTAACACTCCAGTTCGCATTCCAGGTTGTCACCTGCAATTCCTGTGAGGACCTCATCATTTCCACTGAAAAGCCAGACATTGCTTTCTAGATACACCTGCCTGAGTCACAATAAAATTTTATTATCCAACACTGAGGTTTCTGATGTTTGAGCCGTTACAATTGGAGGTTTAATTTTAGATGCAGCTTGTCGTGACGTAGCCTTTTCTCGCTAAGATTAACCATGATTATTGTTGTAAATTCAAACTCACTGGGTTTTTATCAAGACAGAGTTCCTTTGTCTTTATATTAAATTTACGATTTGATTAACATGTTTACCAATAATTGTAGTAATCAGCCCTACAATAATCATTTACTTGTTTTACAACTACGTCTATTACAAGACAGTAAAATTTAATGTGCACAGAATATATTGTCCTCAGTTAATTGTTGGAAAAAACATGCAATTAAACATGCAGACAAAACTCCAACATACAGCTTGTGGCATTCACAAATAGAAGTGTTTTTGGGACTGTTGTCGTGACCTGGCTCAGGCCCCTAAACCTCAGTAATGAGATTACTGCAATCTAATTGATTTCAGCTCCGTTCAGTTTATTTTGGTGTCACCAAATCACAATATAAGTCACACCAAGGCCACTTGATGCACAGAGGTTACAAAAGTCCAGAAACGCACCGGTTCTGCTTGAAAATGCGCTTGTTGGCAGTATGTAAGGATGGGTTCATGTGACAGTGGAAGCTGTGTAAAGGGGAGCAGACATGTTTTATATGTATGACCACTCAGGATCAGCGTGTGGAGAGCAGGCCACATCTCTGCTTGGACTGGGTCGGCTCAACAAGCTGGGATCCAGACTGATGATGTGTTGGTGACACTGGCGGTCTCATCTGGCCCAGTGTGTTACTGTGTGTGGGAGTGGAAGTGGACCCAAGCTGTGAAGATTTTTTTTCCTATTTATACATAAAGAGTCACACAAAGTCTTTATGTCTAGCTGTATTACAGGTTATCTGAGTCTTTGTGGTTGAATAAAAATGTGTCATTAAGTCGACTAATTAGAAATTTGTGCCTCTCCAAAAGGATTACAAGTGTTTCCCAAAACTCTAAATAGGCATCAATAATTTAATCCCTGCAAGTGTCCACGGTGTTGGTTGAATAATCCACTCTGAACGTTGCTGGCGCTGAAAAATTACACAATTAATACTGTTGATTTACCAAGAGTTCATTATTTTTGTTGAAAAAAAAAACATGAGCGTCATAAATGCAGGTTTGGGACTTTACTTTTCCTACAGAAGCACTGGTGCTCCTAACAGAAGATTTAAAGACCACTTTTCTTATATTTTTTCCATCTAATGCAGCTGCATTAGTAATAAACAAGTTGAAGATTTACAATGCGGCCTTTTTGCTTTAGGTTAAAAATCAGACACGGTAAACCACAACTTTAACAAGGAAAAATTAGTCTGCTTTATTAATAATGAAAAAAAAAGTTTACAGTATATTAATTAGCATTTCCTTTAAAACAGACCTGCTGTTCGGTCTTTATATAAATTCTTAATAGTTTGTGGCTGAGAAACAAAAGAAACCAAATTTCTTCACAGCTGGTTAATCCCACAGAGAGCAGTACTTGACTTAGACCTTTACTTTCCCTGTAATATCTTCACCCGGAAACTCCACATTTCTTATCCACAGTCAGGGATATGCTCCTCGTCATCTAGTCATCTGATATTTGGGGCCTCAGCGTCTCTGGGGAGTTTAGAAAAATTAAGTGACAAATTCACTTCAATACTTTATTGTCATTGTCATAATAGCACAGAACAAGATGTCATTAAACGTCCTGATACTGTCTTACAAGGAAGAAAAGTGCAGTGTTGACGCTATTCTCCAGAGAACTGTGAAGAATTGCCACAGCAAAACACTAAAAGCAAAATGGTGCCACAGCTGTAAGAACATCGATGGATCTGCAGCAAACAGTCAATGTTTAAAAGTAAAATATTTAAGTTTCACATACTGTACTATTAGGGAGTCTTTGACCCTGGGATGGGAACCACTGATGTACAAAACAGCAAGAGCTGATGCAGCAAAAGAGGTGTAAGATGTCCGAAGCTGCAGCAGCGCTACATTTATGTCACACTTATTGTACTGGTGGAACTGGTGTGTAATGTTGGTACCAAAACCACGTAGGAAACCAATGAAAATGTATTTATTATTTATTCTTTTCCTACACCGCTCATCCCAGTTTGGGTCGCTGGGGAAGCTGGAGCCTGTCCCAGCAATTAGCAGGCGAGAGGCAGGTACACCTGGACAGGTCACCAGTCCATCACAGGACCAACACAGAAACACAAACA
The DNA here is from genome assembly GCF_017639745.1 of Melanotaenia boesemani. Taxonomy (NCBI): domain Eukaryota; kingdom Metazoa; phylum Chordata; class Actinopteri; order Atheriniformes; family Melanotaeniidae; genus Melanotaenia; species Melanotaenia boesemani. The sequence continues at coordinate 17,556,976 of NC_055683.1, read as the reverse complement.
ACTGCTCATGTTCAGTCCCAGAGAGAATTTAAAGTGACCAGTTAACCTAACATGCATGTCTTTGGGCTGTAGGAGGAAGCCAGAGCATCCAGAGAGAACCAACGCTTACACTGTTCAAACTCCTCTCCAGCCAGGGTTCAAACCAGTGACCTTCATGCTGCGAGGCCCAATGAAAATGAAAGTCCGTAATCTAAGTCTGACAACAACAAAGCTCCTGAACTCACCACAAATACAATAATACAGAGATTTGTTTCTTATGACTCTGATATGGCCCTTCATTTAGTTTCCCACTAATTTAGTCATTATGGACGGTTTCTTCTTTTCGTATTTATATAAAACACTTATTTCTATGTATTTTTCTACTAAAAATAATGTTATTTAAAAATGTATTTAAATCTTGCACTGAGTTTTACAGATTAGTTTCAGCATCCGTCTCTCCCATTTCAAGTTTCCTTTTATAAGCTGATAAAAGTTAGCCCAGAAAGTAAGGAAATGTGTGTTTGGTTGATTGTTTCTTTAATATTTTCTTTAATAACACCAGTTGGTCTTGAAAAGCTTGGTTGAAAAGCTTTGTTAGTCACAAGTACAATGAGGTATAACCAGTAATGCCATTGGTAGTGCCCCCCTCATTGTAAAGGTGACTAATCAGGCTTTCCAACCATACATAATATAACACTAACTGGAGGTTTATAAAGAAGAAAAACTGAATACACATAATTTTTTTCTTACTTTTCATGCTAAGTTTACAAAAAAAAAATAAAAAAATAACTCAATCCCAGAGACAACCTCACCTCCAGTCTTTCAGGGTTCTTGTTGGCAAATCTCTTTTGAATGGCAAAGAATTGGAAGGAAAACAGGTTTTGACAACCTTCCAAGCTGGCAGAGGAGGTTTTATATTCCCTTCAAGCTGTCTGCACAACTGAAATCTAGCTGTAACCTTAGAGCATTGAAAAAGTAAAAAAAAAAACACCCATGAAAACAGCAGAAAACAATTAAGACTAAATTCCTGATGGAGTACTTGTAAGTAGCTTATAGTAAATTAGATTTGGCCACAGTCTGCTTCCTGTTATAGATGCAGGACTGTTGCGGGGACGGAGGACACAGAGGTTGTATTGTAAAAGCCGAAGAGCCCCTGAAGTCTGTGCCAGGGGGCTTCCACATGAGGTACACTGGTATCTATGGACATTAATTCAAGAACTAACGTTGTTAGATTTCTTCTAAAAATATAGTAAAGACTTTTTTTTTTTTTCATTACTCAGCTCAGACTGAAAGATTTGCAGAGAAGTCCACAAAAGCATCTCATACGCCGGCCGTCTTTATCCTTTTCAAATTCTCTGTTAAGCCTGTTGAGTTACTATTTGTGTTCTCACTGACCTGGACAGGCTCTGATTTGGATAGATGAGGGATTGAAGGCGACTAACTTGTCAGGTAATGAACAGATAAAGTCCTTTCCAGAAGCAGCAGCCAAATAGCCGACTCCTCTCTTAATTCCATCTGGCCCCGGGCCTCGCAGTCAAAGCGACTCAAGACAAGGAGAGAATGCCGTTTCAGTGCTGATGGCTGACGTCTGCTGCTGTAAGGGCATTATGTCACTCGCTGCCAGCTGCACTCTGCATTAACACACTGTTGTGGTTTACTGAATTATCCGGGCTGATCTAGAGACTCTAAATGTCTCTGCAGCGTGAGTTAATTACCTCCACCAAGGAGGTTGCTTCAGCTCAGAAAGTGATGGAAGAGGTTTCGTGAAAATTTTACCAGAAGTGGGCCATGGCCTAACTGAGATATGATTAATTTTTGATGTGAATCTGGATCCAGGAATGTTTTATTCAGACCTGGCAGCAGTTTGCAATATGGGACTGCACTCGTTCTACATGGTAACATGCAGTTCTTCTACTGGAGCAGATTTTTTTTATTTTAAATATGTTTTAAGGAGTGTAAAGGTTGCATGTTGGGATGGGACCACCATGTATGACTGCTATCTACATGACTTTGGTTTAGTTTGGTTAAAAGGTTGTTCAAAATTATAAAACTTGTTGGAGAAGGAGGGAGGTCAGGAAAGAAAAAGGACTGAATCATAAGAAATCATATTGTAGCACTAAGGAAAGGATCAGTGCCCTGATGTTGCCTATCCATTCTCCTCTGAGCTTATCAGTCCATTTATCAATGCAAGCAGGCACACTGATTGGAAAATAACATCAATTATGTGCATTTATATAAAACAAAGTCATGGTAAAAAGAAAATTTGACTCCACTTGGCAAAGAAAGCCCAGATGAAAACATATTTTTCATTTTCTCCCATTTAGACGGTGACTGTAGCTACAGCTAACATTAGCTCTCAGGCTGCTAACGGCGCTGAGTGTTAGTGGGCCGTAACATATTAGCGATGAAAGGCTGCAACCATTTCTTGAAGGACCATCACATTTCAGACATCAGAAAAGAAGAAGAGGGACTGGAACAGAAATAAATACAGGATATATACAGACTTACTGGAGACTTTATCAGGTACACTTTGCTTTTTCCAGGTTAGAACCCCCTTTACTTTCAGAACTGCCTTTATTCTTGGTGTCATAGATTCAACAAGTTGTTGGAAACATTCCTCAGAGATTTCACTTCATATTGACATGACATCATCACACATTTGCTGCACAAGTTAGTTACAGAGTTTTAAAGAAGCAGGTTAAACCGGCCAGTACTCTTATAATACAATTCCCATTATAATGTTTGCTTTTTTTACTTTCAATATAAAACAGTTGCTCCTACCTCATGGTCAGTATTGATGAGCCAATTTTAGCATACTAGCCCACACTGTAAAACATTATCATAGGAGTTTTGATGTGCATCTGTTTTACCACTGTGTCTTTTCTCTCCCCCCCTCCAGTTTCCTGCCCCACCTGTCATGCTTCTGTCAGCCAGTCAGTACCATCTGTTGCCATTGGCTGACTGCTGAAGGGGCAGCCAGTGAACGCTGAGCAGGCTGACAGGTCTGATGTACGCCTCCTTGTCCTGTGATTGGCCGCTGGATGAGACTGTGGCTGAATGGAGCCAACATTTAACAAGCAGGACAGCAGCTCATCAGACAGAGATGAGAAAGGGTGAGATGGATGCCACATGAAGGACTGTCTGCGTTTGTTTGTCCATAGCTGATGTAAACATGAAAGTAGAGATTGAAAGGAAAGATGAAAGCATGGGTATGGACAAATGGATAAAAGATGAACAGGTTGATTTAGCAGAACGATGGAGGTTAGAAGGTAAAACGGATGCTGTCTAGTAGGATTTGAGAAAATGCATGATAAGTGTAATTTTAGAGGAGGTTAAAAGGAAGCCATGTGCATGAAGACCAACAGGTGCAGTCACACATTAACAGACTCATTCTGCCCCTCGCTGCTGCAGAGTTCAGGGCTGCAGAAGCAAATCCAGACAGTCCAGCTTAAGTCCCAGTAGAAACAGTCAGTAGAAACCCTGATAATATTCGCCTTCTTTTTCTTTTCTCCTGTTTTGTTGCATTTCACATCTTTTATGACATTTATTTATGACATGGACCCATGAAAAATATGTCATACCACAGCTTCTCAGTCAGACTGGGTCTGCAGAGGAAAGTACCCCAACAGCTACAGTTGCCCCAAATTATGGAACCACTTGTTCCTGCATGTTCATCAGGTCTCATTTGGAAACACAATATAGCTTGTAAATTCTTATGAAAAATGCATTTTTTGTCTTTATTTCAACTGACTTTTATTACTTTTATTAATTTATTTTTAGTTAACATGTGTCAAGCCCGGCTCGATAGGGTTTGACAAGAAGGAAGCGGGACAACAAAGAATGCCAATTAAAGTATAATTTATTTAAAGAAAGTGATCAAATTAAATAAACGGAGATTAACAGTGTATCCTATGTGTATAATCTGTAGCATCAGTAGTGTATGGGAGTGTTGGTTGTGGGAAGGTGTTGTGTGTGAAAGCTAAAGTGGACAAACTAATGAGTGCACAAACAAAGGAAGCGCTGCAGGCCTGCAGCCTGGCGCAAGCCGAGCGCCAAAACCGTAGGGCAAGGGGCCCGCGCAGGTGTGAACGGTCTGGTATTTAATCCCAATGGGGCCACGCCCCCGCCAGGTAGCGCGGGAGGAATGGAGCAGAAGACTGGCCACCTGAGAAGAGGAGGACAGAGGCGGAGAGAGGAAGAGGCAGAGCAGGAGACAGGGCTGGAAGCAAAAGTTAAAGCCCCCAGAGACGGACAAAATACAGCCTGCTCTGGGGTTGTCACACATGTCCATAATGTCAGTTGCTTTTTTATTATTGAGTAAAGGTAACTTGATCATGATGCTGCCACCGCCATGCTTCACTATGAGGATAGTGTTAATGGGTTTGTGCTGCATATGCTGTTTTTTTAATGGCCAATTCAGTTTTAATCTCATTTGACCAGAGTGCTTGCATTGATGTATTTTGGGAGTTTCTGGTGTTGGTGAACTCCAAACATGCTTTTATGTTTATTTCTTGAAACAATGACAAAGACAAAGATCCCTGGTCTATTAAGACCAGCGATCTCAAACTCCAGTCCTCCAGCAGGATTTAAATGCTTCCCTGCTCCAACACACTTGATTTTAAATAAAACAACCTGTTAAGTTCTACACAATGACTCATGGACCACATCCCAAAAGCTGCTCTACTGGACTGAGATCTGGTGGCTGTGGAGGCCGTTGGAGTCCAGTAAACTCATTGTCATGTTCTAGAAAGCAGCTGGAGATGATCTGAGCTTTGTGACATGGTGCATTATCCTGCTGGAAGTAGCATCAGAAGATGCTCCACTGTGGTCATAAAGGGATGGACATGGTCAGCAACAATACTCAGGCAGGCTGTGCTGGTTAAACCAGGCCATGTTGGTACTAAGGGGCCCAAAGTGGGCCAAGAAAATATCCCCCCACACCGTTACACCACCAGCAGCCTGAAGCGTTGATCCAAGGCAGGATGGATCCATGTTTTCATGATGTTTCCACCAGATTCTGAGCCTAGTATCTGAATGTGGAGCTGAAATCAAGACTCATCAGACCAGCAACGTTTCTCCATCTTCTATTGTCCAGTGTTGGTGAGTCTGTGTGAATTGTAGCTTCAGTTTCCTGTTCATAGCTGGCAGGAGGCACCCGGTGTGGTCCTCTGCTGCTGTAGCCCATCTGCTTCAAGGCTGAACGTGTTGTGTGTTCAGAGATGCTGGTCTGCACAACTTGGTTGGAACCAGTGCTGATTTGACTTCCTGTTGTCTTTCTATCACCTCCAACCAGTCTGCCCATTCTCCTCTGACCTCTGACATCAGCAACTGCTGTTTACTGGATATTTTCTCTTCTTCAGACATTCTCTGGAAACCCTATCGATGGTTATCTGTGAAAATCTCAGTAAATACTCAGACCAACAACCACTTAAATCCTCTTTTTTCCTCATTCTGAAGCTGTTTGAACTTCATCGAGTCATCTTCACCACGTCTACATGACTACATGTGTTGAGTTGCTGCCATGTGATTGACTGATATTTGTTTTAAGGAACAGCTGAACATGTGAACCTGATGAAGTGAGTGAAATTTGAACTGAGCTCATGAAATTATACTTGAACTAAACTTGTTTGCTTTCTTTTTTAAGCGCACTTATATTACCTCACTCAGTTGTAGTAATACCATTTTTAATCATAGTCATCAAACTTCAGACTTCCGCTGTAAATAACCTCAAACTTTCTTATTGTTTACTCATTCTTATCATTTATACATACCATATTTGTATATGCTGTGTGTTAAAATGTGTGTGTGTGCTCCTGTGCTGTGAGTATGTTTGTATGTGTGGATTAGTGAGCCTGGATTAGAAGCATGGAGGGCAGATGGAACCACAGAAAGCAGAGGACAGCTCAGGACACCTCATCAACGGGGGATTTTAGCCATGTATCATTGCGCATGTGTGTTTCACACACTGCGTCACTGAGCCCTCACGTGTTCTTGTGAGAGCAGCCTCATGCTCTCAGCCTTCCCAGCTTTCATTTCTGAGTCACACAGCATTCCTCATACAACAGCACGCACGCACACACACGCACACACACATCACACCACATAGCTGGGAGCTGAAATAGAAATAATGTGTGTTTGTTTGTGTCAGAATTAACTTAGAATATTTCAGGAGGCAGTTGGCTTTCAACAAAACAATTCACTTAACATCTAAATAAAAGGATTGCAGCCATGTGTGTGGCCGTGAGTGTGTGCATCTAAGTACTGCAGGGCTTTTAGAGGCTTTACTTCATTCTGCAAATGAGAGGATTGTATTTTTGTGCTTAGAAAATCCTTGTGTAAAGGAGAATACTGAGGTCTGTGTCAGCTTTTTTCAAAGGCGCAAGAGTTCAAAATCATGTGATGGATTCTGAATCCAGCAACAAATGAATCTTTTTCAGTACCATAACAAGAATTCTCTGGTTTGGCTTTCAGCTTTTTGTAAGGAAAACATGATGATGAGACTAAAGTTGGACAGATAAATAGTGGATTAAATCCAAGTGTCTGTGTACATGTCCATGACTGACTGTGTTACGGATGCTGCATGATGCAGCAGACGAGACTGCTGGATGGTTCTAACTCTTCAAAGACGTGGCCTCTGGCAGGGAATCTGGATTTCATGCACATGACTGGAGTGTCTCTGCAGATGAAGGACCTCAAATTTCTGTCATGTGTTTCTGCCTTTGCTTTATTTATTAAATAATAGCACATTAAGCTATAAATAACCAAAACCTCCACTTTTGTCTCTTTTACTGCAAACACGTACATTATCAGTATGTTTATAGTTACTGAGCCAGCTTTTTATGAACAACCTGAAATTTCTTGAGGAAAATGGTTGTCGTTTCTATTTTGCTTTAGTTTAACATTTAGCTTAATAACTTATAAAATGATCCATGAAATGGTGACAAGAATCTGGAACTGAAAAATAAGCATTTTATTCTATGATCAGAGTAATTTGTTTAGATCTATTAGTTATTTTAAATCCAGGTATGTGTATGTGTTCATCTCAGTGAAGTAATTCTCACCACCTGAACTGGCTTACCTCATAATACAAACTGAAGATCTATTAATCCTTTAGGCACTGGAGTTTTTTAAGCTTAAAGTTTCACTGTGTGTGTGTGTTTGTGTGTGTGTGTGTGTGTTAAATTACAGTGGCTTTAAACTTAAAGACGTGGGCTTATGGTTGTAAAACAACAGGGTGAATAATTACTGACAGCAGGTTTAACCAACAGCTGTAACCTTTTTAAACTAAATATCATGCTTATATAATTAATATGCCAGTTTTCATTATTAATTAATATTTAGATATAGAGCCAGTGGCTGTGATGTTAGACACCGTTTATTATTTATGCATGATCCCGGGTGCCATGAGGAACTTCCTGTTTCTCTGTAACCTGTGCTTGCTTTCTTCCAAACACAGTTAGCATAGCAACACAAATATAAACATAAATATAAATATACACAAATATCTGCAAAGTGTTAAACAGTCCAGACGTTAAATCAGCATGAAATCAGAGCGTCGCTGCGACAGAGCCCTACACATCACATACACGGAAAATTAAAGTGTTGATTTGCGTGCTGATTGTGATGTTGTGGGCATAAAGAGGCTCCATGTCCTTCAGATCACAAAGTGGGCTTCATCCTGTTTGAGGACCAAATCAGCCGCTGATGATGGCAACTGCTCTACGAACATATGCATTAGATGTTTTTATTTGAAGTCTTTACGCACATTCTGCTCCTGAATGTCACAATCTACGACTAAATGTCAGTAAATGTGCTATAAGCTCTGATATGTGGCAGCTTTTCATGTTAGAAAATTCTGACTTCCTAAAATAAAGATAAATATCTTTTATCTTGTGTCTGTTCTCAGCCAGTCATGACTATATTAGCATTAGATGGTATGTCAAAGAAACAAAAAGCCTTTATTCCTCCTCCATTTCATTACAAAAAGACATCTATCTCTCCTTAACTTCTCTCTTTTTTCTGCTACAGCATGCTTCACGAGCCTCTTGGCAATTTGCTTTTTTTTCAAATTTGTGAGTAATTTAGTAAAAGGAGGTGTTTTCTTAATGACCATACATCCCCAAAGCTGTGTTTTTAATAGCAGCTGCCCTTATGAATCTGAATGTAATGACCTGTTGACATGCTCCGTCAATTGGATGAGAGACAAACAGGTAATTTTGCCGTAATTTTCCTTTTCTAACCCTGGTAATGAGGAAGATGATGCACATGATGTTGAGACAATATACAGGGATGTGTAAAGGGGGCTTCCAGTCAAACAAAGGGCTGAGGGGTTAATTAGTGATGGGGGTGCTGTCATGTGCTTCTTGCATAATTCACGGCCAGGATGATAAAAATGGAAGACACATAAATAAAAGGGGTTGGTGGTGGTGCTTAACCTGCTTCAGGGCATCGTCGACAGGAGAGATGTAAAAGCAGTTTAGAGTAGAGACTAACGGGGTGTTACTGGTGAGGAATAAATGAAGATGGCACATAGCATTAATTAAAAAAGCTCTTTCAGGATGAACATCTCTTTGGAATGAACAGTATGTGAACATTATCTCTGCAAAGTGATGATATGAAGCAGAAGAAAATGAAAGAGGTTTTAGTTCAGACAGATAAGATGAGGTCTTCATTTTGGCCCAGTTTAGCACCGTCTATTCTCAACGTTTCCTCAACAAGTTTTAGATATGCTGTGTTTGGTTTCATCCAAACATGCTGCTGTGTATTATGAGGAAACATTTCCACTTTGATCTGGTCTGTCCAAAGGACCTTTTTCCAGTAGTTTTGTGTTTGGTTGCAGCTTTGCAACCTTAAGCTGGGCTGCATGCTTCTTTTTAGAGACTTTCTCCTGCAATCCTTTTAACAACTCACACCTCCATCCATCCATCTTCTATAACGTTTATTCTAATGCAGGGTGGCAGGGGCTGGAATCTATCCCAGCCATCACTTGGTGAGAGGCAGGGTACACCCTGGACCAGTACATAGAGGCACACAACCTCTTTACCACCACTGAGAATTTATAATCTATCATGCATGTCTTTGGACTGTGGGAGGAACCAGACTTGAACCTGGAGAGTTCCCATTCATACAAGAGGAAAACATGCAAACTCCACACAGGAAGGCCCTTGTTTGTCACACAGTAACACACACACATATCAACATATTACACCATTGGCCTTGTGACAGCTGTATGATATAACATTGTGAGCTACAGACAGGGATTTTCCTCAAGAGATGTAATCTCATGTATATCATTTATTTAAGCGTGACTATGGTCCATCACATAAGATCCGGTGTACTGTCTTCAGATCAGCAACAACAGGCAGCTATGTACTGTAAATCAGTTTTATCTTCCCTTTTTCACAGCTTGTCCTCTGACTGAAAGAGAGGCCATACATGCCTGAACGCTTACTGTAAAAGCCACTGGCACACAGCAGTTGTTGGCCGGCTTAGAGCTATCGTAGACCAAGCAGGTGCTGGATTACAGTCAAAGATTCCTCTGTTAACAGAGGAAGAAAGAGAAAGTTGGTGCTTTGCAAGACAGAGGACCTGTCATGTGATCTAACTCAGGAAGTGCGAGTAGGGAGACACAGCTGTGACAGTATTACCTAACCGAACATGGAAGATGTCCTAGAGGGCATCTTCCATGTTCAAAACATCCTACTTTGCAATGCAAGCTTAATGTTTAGGGCAAGCTCCTCCAGAGTCATGAAAGACAGAGAGTAAAATCCACTGTGATGCATAAAGTGAACTTTAAATGTAGAAATGGAAAGAGCACCCCATTAGGAATACTCTACAGAGCCAGAGGAAACTGTTCTTGCAGATCTCTTTAAAAGCAGCTTAAACTTTGGCTTAAACTGGCAGTACTTGTAATTTTACATAATTTAATAAAGGTTATCTCCACTTTAACAAGTGCAGATAATTAGCTTAATTTGGCTTTTTGCAAAGGGAACAGCAGTAACCAGCAACACTTTGATTCAGTTAGTGTCATCCTGTTCTACAGGCTTGCTGCCAGCCTTCCTGTGTTTGATGGAAAGGAAAGGTTTGGGCCAGTATTCCTGTCATCACGTCTTCCTCCGGTGGCTCTGGAGAGGATTCCCTGTTAAGGGACCAGAGCTCCCAGTTTCAGACTCTTTAGACAAGAGTAGCTTCCAGCCCGAACATAGGAATCAGGCACCTGTGTCAGCTCTCTAGCTCTCTTCTCTACAACTCTATGGGCCTGACCTAGTAAAGGTTTGCATGTGTGGAAACATGTGCAAACTTGACTGCATGAGCAGGAACATGTTGCAGTTTATTTACTAACCAGGCGCACAAAGGATTGCGTCTGTTAAATGGGCAATATTTGTCTTATATTTTATTTACCTCCTCCTAACCTCATCTGGTGTCCTTGTGGTTTGGCCAGCCACATTTACTGTTTAGCAAAAACTCTTCCATACTGAAGTCATTCTGCAGACGTTTAGATTTCTTTGCTGGAGCTCAGCAATATTTTTATTTACCTCATCCACTAATATCTGTATCTCCATCAGGTCAAATTTCATTCTGCGTTTGCGACCTTCCTGCTCCTCCTCTAAAATTTCCATGGCAACGACAACATAAACGAAATCCTCGCTTGCATTCTGCTGTTTGCGCTTGTTATCAGTTGTGGCAACATTCTTAGTTGATAACCTGCAAATCTATTTGTGTGCACATGCAATGTTTTGCTCTCTATCAGGGATCTTAATAAATCAGGGTCATTGTCTGTACAGTGTGTGCAGAATTATTAGGCAAATGAGTATTTTGACCACATCATCCTCTTTAAGCATGTTGTCCTACTCCAACCAGTACAGGCTTGAAAGCCTACTACCAATTAAGCATATCAGGTGATGTGCATCTCTGTAATGAGAAGAGGTGTGGTCTAATGACATCAACACCCTATATCAGGTGTGCATAATTATTAGGCAACTTCCATTCCTTTGGCAAAATGGGTCAGAAGAGAGATTTGACGGACTCTGAAAAGTCAAAAATAGTGAGATGTCTTGCAGAGGGATGCAGCACTCTTAAAATTGCCAAGCTTTTGAGGCGTGATCATCGAACAATCAAGCGTTTCATTCAAAATAGTCAACAGGGTCGCAAGAAGCGTGTTGAAAAAACAAGGCGCAAAATAACTGCCCATGAAGTGAGGAAAATCAAGCGTGAAGCTGCCAAGATGCCATTGGCCACCAGTTTTGCCATATTTCAGAGCTGCAACATCACTGGAGTGCCAAGAAGCACAAGGTGTGCAATACTTAGGGACATGGCCAAGGTAAGGAAGGCTGAAAAACGACCACCACTGAACAAGACACACAAGATAAAACGTCAAGACTGGATCAAGAAATATCATCAGACTGATTTTTCTAAGGTTTTATGGACTGATGAAATGAGAGTGAGTCTTGATGGGCCAGATGGATGGGCCCGTCGCTGGATCAGTACAGGGCAGAGAGCTCCGCTCCACTCAGACCCCAGCAAGGTGGAGGTGGGGTACTGGTATGGGCTCGTATCATCAAAGATGAGCTTGTGGGACCTTTTCGGGTTGAGGATGGAGTCAAGCTCAACTCCCAGTCCTACTGCCAGTTTCTGGAAGACACCTTCTTCAAGCAGTGGTACAGGAAGAAGTCAGCATCGTTCAAGAAAAACATGATTTTCATGCAGGACAATGCTCCATCACACGCATCCAAGTATTCCACTGTGTGGCTGGCCAGAAAAGGTCTAAAAGAAGAAAAAATAATGATCTTGGCCACCTTGTTCACCAGATCTTAACCCCATAGAGAACCTGTGGTCCCTCATCAAATGTGAGATCTACAGGGAGGGAAAACAGTACACCTCTCTGAACAGTGTCTGGGAGGCTGTGGTTGCTGCTGCACGCAATGTTGATCGTGAACAGATCAAGACACTGACAGAATCTATGGATGGCAGGCTTTTGAGTGTCCTCACAAAGAAAGGTGGTTATATTGGTCCCTGATTTGTTTTTGTTTTGTTTTTGAATGCCAGAAATGTATATTTGTAAATTTTGAGTTGTTATATTGGTTTCCCTGGTGAAAATAAATAAGTGAAATGGGTATATATTTGGTTTTTGTTAAGTTGCCTAATAATTATGCACAGTAATAGTCACCTGCACACACAGATAACCTCCTAAGATACTAAAACTAAAAAGAGCCCCACTCCAACTTCCAAAAATATTCAGCTTTGATATTTATGAGTCTTTTGTGTTCATTGCAAACATAGTAGTTGTTCTATAATAAAATTAATCCTCAAAAATACAACTTGCCTAATAATTCTGCACACCCTGTACAGTTGTGCATCCAACAACCAACAGATCTTGAATACCATCTACAATACAAGATTTCTTCTGCCATGAGCTTAAAAATCAAAGATAAACCTCAATTGTTTTCATTTTTATTATTTAAATCCTCTACATCTGGATGGTGTAAGTTGTCTGACATGCCCCCGAGTGGATAATCTATTAAATGTGATGGTTAAGTACCAGAAAAGGTGGGAAATTTTTAGCACAATTGTTGCATGGTCGAACTTCAAATGAACAATTCTTTCAAAACTAAACATCCCAATGAACCCAACATCAAACCAGGGAATCCTGAGTGATTCTGCAAGCTGTGTATCAATTTAGATTCATCCAGTAAGCAGCTGGACATTTCAGCCAACAAACCTGCAGCAGTGTGTGATGCTGTCATGTAAGTATGCAGCAAAATTTCTGAGGAATGTTTCCACCACCTTGTTGAACCTATGATACCAAGAATTAAGGCAGTTCTGAAGGTAAAACCCAGTCCAAGCAGGGTGGATCTGATGAATTTGATACCTTAATGTTTTTTAACAGCTTAACATTGAGTCCACTGTAGATCTTATTGTAGAGCAGTGTTTCCCCTACCATCATACTGGTGGAGTGCCCCGCCCTCCGTACGAGACCCGCCGCCCCACCTACACGGTCAACTTAATTAATTTTGATCTGGTTTTCTATACAGCAGAGTCACAGCAGAAGTTATTTTCCCTTTCCTCTAGAACAGGTTTATGCTTTGTTCTTTTATTTAAAAGCTTCACTCTGACGCGATCACAGACACACACAGATACATGCCCTTGCACACAGCTGAACACACTTCCGCCAGCAGACAGAGCACACATCGGAAAACACGTCAACCAGCTGAAAATCGGACACAAATATGAGCGTTTTTTAAACTTAAGCCCAAGTATTTCTCCCTAACTGTGGTGTTAAGCCAAGAACGTCGTGTACACCCTGGGAACGTGCACAGCTGAGCGCCAGTGTCATTGTAGTGATTTCTGAGTTGTATTACGGTTTAAAATTGATCCAATATTATTTGTAGGTTTCATTAACGTCAACAAGTTATCTGAGATCTGAACCTTAAGAACATTTACAGCGACTCCACTAAATGAGCCAGTTTTCATCAGGACATTTAAAAAATGTTCTGATGAAAACCCGGTTTTTGTCATTTAGCCCAAGATTGACCTAATGGCTTGTTGGAGGTCTTATTGGGTGCTTCTAGTTTTTTAATCTTTTACCTAAGCTATAAGCATCCACAATCATTTTCCTAAGACCGTAAAGGAGATTTGAAGGGATTTGTCTGAGTATATCCCCTTGCGCTTTATCCAAGGATCTAATGCTTCCTTCTTACGATGCACATTTATGTGGATTGTATGTCAAGTAATTTACATGCTTTGCACAAAGGTGGTGAATAGTCTCATCTTTGTTTGATGATATTTACAATGTAAATGTTAGCCTATATTTTTCCAAATATTGCTTTTCAGATTATTAGATGTCATGATGATCCTTAAAGGATGGTTTCACTGTTTGGTTTTCTTATTTTCCTTCTTTAGCCCAGAGGTTGCTAGGATATAGAGTTGGTCAAACTGCTATAGATCTCCCTTTACAAGATAACAAAGCAAACTGCTTGAAACAGTTTGATGATTCCATGTATACCAGGGATCACCAACCCCAAACCTCTTGGGCCAGTGTCCTGTGGGTTTTAGTTTTCCTGGTGCAACACCTGATTCAAATGAAATGATTTTCCAACAGCTTGCTGTCAAGGTCTGCACAAATTTGAGTCAGCTGTGACACCACCAGGAAAACACCTAAAGCCTGCAGGACACCAGCCCAAGAGGTCCAGAGCATAGGCCGTATATAAAAGATGGACGGAGCCTGCGTGACGTCACCCGTAGGTTTCTGAAGAGCAAAAGTAAAGCTCGTTGGGCGATCCCATCGTCGCCATCTTGGCAGCGTCACATGTGTCGTTAGTCCCAGAAAATCCAAAAATGGGCAAAGAGGTGGAGCTGAGAGTGGGACTGTGAAGGTGGGGGTGGATGATTGACAACCATCAAACTCCGAGCTGCCTGTAGTTAAGAGCTAACCGAGCTAACCCTGAGCAATAGTAGCTAACCAGCTAACGGAGGTAGGCAGGCTAAAGCTAAGATGGCTTTTAGCCGGCTAAAAACCGTGATTGTCCTGCCCTCTCCCTTCTTGCCGCAAATATTGGATACCTATTGATCAAAGGGACACACCCCTAATTATGCCGAATTTCAGGATTAAATAACATCTAAACGGTTGAGTTAGAAAAAATTTCACCCCCCTCACAGTTATCATGAAGGTAAACTTTACCTATTAATCCTAAAATGGATTTTTGTACCAGGCTTTAAACATGTTTATTTCTGCTGTGAATTTGGTCTTTTTAACATGGGAGTCTATGGGGATTTACTCTGTTTTGGAGCCAGACCCTAGTGGATGAGGGGAGAACTGCAATTTTTTTGCACTTCCGCATAAGCTTCACATTTTACAGGTGGAGGAGCTTGGTCCGGAGTTAGTGATCCCTGCTATATACCATGGGTATGCAAGTCCAGTACTCTAGAGCCGCAGTCCTGCAGGTTTTAGATGTTTCCCCACTCTAACACACCTGATTCAAATTAAATGAGTCCAACAGCCTACCAGGTTCTGCTCAGTGACGCATTAATTAGAATCAGGTGTGTTGAAAAAGGGAAACTTGCAGGACTGCAACTTTCAGGGACCAGAGTGGCCGACATCTGATCTATACAGGCTATGGTCTGAAGCACTTACAATTTTTTTAAAAAATTTAATTTCAGCATTTTATCATGTTCAAACATGTTTCAAACCTTAAAAAAAAACAGCGCTACAAACTCAGAAAATTCTAGTCAGATGAACTGTATGCTCTGGTGACCCTTTGCTGGGTGAAGCATTGCTGCTAACATTAGTAGTTAGCACAATCTAGGAGGAGAAATTGCTTACAGCGAAGATGATAATTTTAATATCCCATCAGAAATACAATCTACAACACATGGGTCTGGGGTCTTTATTTTGCAAATATAACTGAATAATACCTGATTTTGCCACTAAATTAGTTATAAAGTCATTGTCCCAACAATTTATCCACAACAAGAAAAGCCCTCAATCCATAGGTTAATTATTTGTGTGTAGCCGTGGGTGAGGTGGGTGAGTGTCAAATGTTGTCAAACTTCACTGCTTACATATTTCCATGTGTCCATAACACATGCATGGTTGTTTGGCAATACATCCACCAGAGGGCAGTGCAGAGTTCAGAGTTCACCTCTGACATCAGTTTCAGACAAGACTAGGAGGTCATGATAATGTACATCCTCAGAAAGAGGCGGGACAGTACACGGCCATTATTACGTTGCAGCTTCTTCTTCTTTGTTCCTGTCACTAGTCGCACTTTAGCTATTTTGCGCAACACCACCCCCACAATATCCAGTGGTAAAGCTACATTTCATACCACAAGCTCTCTGAAAACGGACTGAAATATGCAGGTAAAGGACGCAGAAGTCGGACAGAAGACGTATGCTTATTGAACCCAAATAATAAACAAGGCTTTAGAGTAGGACTTTAATGTTCTTTTATTTTTCCTTGTGGAGTTATAAGCTAAAGCCTGACTCCCAAACTGAGGCATGTATATGAACATCCAAAGTAAAGAATGCAAAAAGCAAAACAGCAAAGACACTAAATTATGGAACAAATCTAGTTTGTTAGTTTGACCAGACTACTGTTTTCTTTAGGGAATGTCACGAGCACTGTGGAATATGATTGAGCCAGCTCTGATAATGACATAACGCTGTCTGTATCAACGTGTGTGTGTTTGTGTGTGCCCTACCAGTGGATAACAACCATCTGGCCCTTTTATAGTCCCTTAGGTCACCCCTCCCACATCACATTAATCTATGTTGCTGAGACAATGACATTCAGGGGTTCGTCAAAGGCTTTTCAACTTTTACACATGAACACACATGACAGAGTGGATTAGTGTATGACATCACTCTCCTGCAACACCGACTGGATACCTACTGTGTCCTAACAACGGCCATGTGATTTAGGTATGATTCTGAACAATTGCTCAGTCAACAATAAGCAACGTCATGGCTCTTTCTGTTCTGCAGTCAGCGAAGCATCTGACACAAAGCTGCTGTGATAGAATTTACCTTGAGGTGTTGCTAAAACTGTCTGCGCTAGACTGGAGCCCAACAAAAGGGTGATATTGGGAGGAATTAGGCTGTAAAGAAGAGCAATGATAAACGAGAGAAGATGAAAAGAAATAAAAGTGACAGTTTAATGTGAACAGTTTATATTGAAAGAAGGTGTTGGTTTTCATCATACTTAGCAACACTTAAGCCTCTTTATATACAAAAGATGATGCCTTTGCCTTTTTGTAGCACTAAGGATTTTCCATGCTGCAGTGTAGCACTGTATCCTCACATCACCTGCTCTGATGTCCTTGAATCGCCTCAGTTGCACGATGAATGTTTCATCAAATAGTATCTAACCATCACATATATCAATCTGAAGCTGAGATTTCTTAGTTGTGCAATTTAATTATACTTTCTTGACTCTATTCTCTGAATGGGTGGTTTTGATCAAATAAAAAAAGAAAGCTATCTATTAAATACACTGCCCTGTCATTACTGGAGCTTGGACTCAGCTTGACAAGGATTTGCAAGAGCATGTTAGCATAATTGCAAATGCAGATAAAATTGCAGCTCCTTTTAAAATGACCTAATAATGTCGGAAAGAACAGCTCAGGAGAAGTAGACATGATAAAAATATCCGTCTTTCCTTATTTTAAATATGCATCGTAACAGGTTTACTGTATTTAAATGCACTTTACCTCGATGTGTCACTTTCATACACAGTTTTGCATCCAGCCATAGCTGTGGCATTCAAAATAACTCACAGATCAGAGAGCAGTCTAATTCAGTTCATGGGATATCTAGCAATAATGTGTCCTCACAAGCCTTCACTCAACTGTACTGGGGGGAGACTGCATCATTCCGCTGTTATGCAATCAGGCGAACATTAAAGCTGAACTGAGTTTGGATGTAGGTTTTTTTGGTGGGATCCTTCGGGAATGAGATGAAAAGAGAGCTAAATACAAGAAGAGAAGAGCTGCAGAGGGCATGGAAGGAAAAGCCAAAGCACTTTCATGTACAAAAATCGGCAGGAATGACAGAATCAGAGGAAAAGACAAGCAGTTTGGCAGCTTTGAGGAAATAAACAGAAAGAACAGAGTAAAGTGAGGACAGAAAGTGAAAGTGAGCAAAGAGGGGTTGGATAAGGTGGACGGGAGCAATGATGACAGAGCATGTCACCGGGCAAAGTGACTACACATGCATACAGACTGGGAAGAGGCGGAGGGGGGGTCAGGATCACAGGAAAGGAGGCTGGACCAGACGAGCTAAAAGGGGAGGGAGATAAACAGGGCGGGAAATAAACAGAGTAGCCGTTCCTCTCAGCAGCCAGTCGGAGAGCTGCAGTCACCACAGCTGTTTCAGCTGGTAGCAGCAACTTCAGATCAACTCTGCTGTACTTCACTGGGATTGTTTTGGGACATTGGCAGTTGGGAATTTAAAATCCACAGAGTTTATGCACAGGAGCAAGGCTTGATGGGTCTCGTGCACTGAGTTCTGGGTGGCTGGAACGGCAGAAAAAAGCTGCTGGGTTATAATTTCTTCTTCTGATAATCCTGCAAAGGGAGCAACATGCACATCTTGCAGCCATACTGCATCAACAGGTTGGTGTGTTAATGCTGGCGTGTGTGTCCCTCACTGCTTGTTTATAACCTGGCTTGAGTCCATTTCAAAGGGATTATCTGTTTCTATTTACATTAGCGTGTGCTTTTAGATCAGTTCATTCACCTTAAGATGATATTAGTCCAGAAATTAAATTTCCAACTATGATTACACTAAATTACTTTTATCTAATAAAATGTCTGGAATTTTTTAGTGAAACCTCTAATCAACTAATGATTCACATGATTTTTGATGTTGTTTAGTAAACTAATTTCTTACATCATTCCTGTAGTGTGGGGGTGGCATGTGATACCATAAAGCTTACCAGCACAACAATAATCAGTCTGTTACCACAGCTCCCATCCAACAACATCACTGCTAGCCACAGATCTTTTAGATGATGCCCCCAGGACAGAGCGCTGAGCCAGCTCCTATCTCTCTTTGTGACTGTGACATTTGCTGCAAGTTATTATGTGTTTTCAGAGTGGGTTAAAATGGGTTATTTTTTATTTATTTATTCATTTGTTTATCACATTATCACATAATTCAAAACAGGGAGGTTTAACTTCAACTAATTCAAGTTAATTGATGTTATTTAATAGGATAAACTTTGACTGAACTTGTAATTTGACCAGAAACAAGTAGGGAATGCAACATTTCCAAATTTCAGTTACTGAATTAAAAGTAATCCAATTGTTTATGATCTTGTTTTAACTTTTACCAGGTAGTAATGTGTGACAATCACCACAGGGTGGTGATAATACACCAGTCTGTTTTCTAACAGCCATGAAACAAAAGAGAAACGCTTTACTAATGCCACACACTGGTAAAACCTGTATGATGCTGTGAGCTCAGATTCTAATGCTACAAATAAGACTTAAAAGTCCTGAGGCTTGTAAGACGAAGCATGATTAACGTACCCCAGATATCTCTCTGTTACGTGGGTTGACTTATCCAGACATTCAGAATCTGGATAAACAGTAGGACGAAGGTGGTTATCAACTCGGTAATTCAACCCAGCGTTTTCCATCTTAATCAGCGCACGCTCACATAAAAGGGGTGGAGTTTGCAGCATCTGACCAATCACAGACTATCATGAAGAAGACTGTTTTTCTTTAGGAAATATTAAGAATATAAAACACATCATCCAGGCCAAAAGCACACTGTTGCCGTAGCAACA
The DNA here is from genome assembly GCF_017639745.1 of Melanotaenia boesemani. NCBI lineage: Eukaryota > Metazoa > Chordata > Actinopteri > Atheriniformes > Melanotaeniidae > Melanotaenia > Melanotaenia boesemani. The sequence goes on along the minus strand of NC_055683.1, from coordinate 17,537,709 downwards.
GCCAGGAAGGAATGCTGGAAGAAAATCTGTTAATGCTTATATTAGTGAAATTATACATTATTTAATAATCAGACAATATAAACGGGCATCACTCTGATCACCTAATTTACTAAGCGCAAGCTTCCTCACTTTTCTTTATATTTATAACCTCTGTAGGCGTACGTACGTTTGTCTGTCTGTTAGCAACATAACTCAAAAAAGTTATGGATGGAATTTGGTTAGATTTTTAGGAAATGTCAAAAATTAAACAAGGAACAATTGATTACCTTTTGGGGGTGATACAGATAAAGAAGATAAAGATAAAGAAGCACTCTGAACTCTGCTGTAGCTGACTGCCTAAACACCTGCTTATAACGTGGTGCTCTAATACCTCATTCGCTTGCAAGCAGGTGTGATTTGTTGTCGACTAACCAGATTGTTTTTGTCGCCTCACCTTTTTTTGGTGTAAGGTTCAGAGATACCTCATAATCCTCAGATTATTGGCCATTTTGATTGTTCTCTTAAGACATGATTTTGCTTGCTAGTTTTTTTGCACTAAAAAATACAATGTTAGCATGTTCTACTGAGAAGTTGCCAGAATATTAGCTCAGCATAATACTAGAGCTTTCTCTGTTGTCTCTAGCAATCGGTGTACACCACATAAACAGTTACAGACTCATTTTTGCATGACCTTTGTCAGTTTCCCTAAATTCTAATTCATATCTAAAATTTGAAGAAAAAGTGATAGCGCTTGTGTAATAATTTAGCTTATTCCTCATTGTACAGACTCTTCCATTTCTATCATTTTATTGTGTTTTTAAGTTTTATTTTTTTCATGTGAATTACTCAAATGACAACAGGTGGTAAAGAGTCTCTTAAAACCATATTAATAAAAAACTGTATAAAAATACATTTAATAGAAAAGCTGTAACTATAGCAAACAATTTTATTAGAATAATTATTATTCACATAACAATATGTCTACATTTGGTTCCAACTCTTATTCTTTTTTTAAATGGACTTTATACAGCCCTTTTAACATTACAATCTATATTGAACTATTCATACATGAACAACACATATGTTTGGTTTTACAGGCTTTGTTTTTCACATTCACCTGCTGATAGTTGCATTAGTGGAAAAGTGGGATATAGGATATTTCCTGAGGATGGTCCAACATGTGGTTTTGAAGTTAGAAATTAAACTGGCAACCTTATGATGAGATAACCATCGTTTCTTATGAGCATAAGGTGGTTCTTTACGCAATCATGGAGCGAGGAAAAGTAACAGAGGAAAGGCAAAAACCATGGTGAAAACATTATCATCATTTTAACATGCTAAAACATTAAAACCTCCTGTTTTTTCCCCCTCACTGCTGTAAGTCATGCAAGTAGTTTCCTCATCCTTCTCAGAGGACAGCAAGCCCGGCTGGGAACACTGTTTACCTGTTCCACCATCATTACAGTTCCAAGTAATTGCGCCATGTTTTGAAAACACACAGTAGACAAAGACCCACCAACACTGACACAAAGCTAATAATTTATTAATGGGCACATATAATGAAGGTTTTTCTCTTTGGGTGATTCATCTTACTTTGATTAGAAACAAGAGTAGACAGTTTCCCACCTTATTACTAACTGACCATGTGTACGGACATAAAACGTTAATATGTTTGCTCAACCGTGAAGAGGAGCAAGCATCAAGATAATGGCGTCAGAGGGATTTATATCCCTTTTTGGGGGGAGCTGGAACAGGCAAGTGGATTTGACAGGCAGTGAGAAAAGAGGAGGGTAGAGAACAAGTGAGAGCAGCAGTGGTACTTAATACTTCTGACAGAAGAAACGAGAGGAGAGGGATGGAGTAAAAGAGAAGGAGAAAATGATAAATTACTGTAGGAAAAAGAGGGGATTTGAGGTAATGTAGCTTTGCCTATGGGAACATAGAAAACACAGCAGGAGAGGGCAACAGAAAGAAATTTGGATAAAAGGGAAAACTACAAATGCAGACTTCATCTTCTATGTATGGCAAAAAATGATGGATAGAGATTTAAATAAAGAGACAGGAGGGATAAACAGATTAGTAGAGGTATTATGTGTATCCTAGAAATCTGCTTGTGTTGACTATGTGCTTGCATGTGTTTGTCTATTGATATGATTTACTGAGCTCAGTATGTGCTGACCTTATATTACCTCTGTATATAACCTCTGTTTATATTATAAAATTATATGTATAAAAATTAGAAAAACAAGTGTAACTTTTTTCATGAACTCAGTGTTTCATGAACAATAAAACAATAAAAATTGCACAGATTGGGACACGCCCATTATTTTGATTTATTGCATAGCTTATTGAAGATGTGTATGTATATATATATATATACATATATATATATATATATATATATATACACATATATGTGTGGAATTAAATGCCATCTAGTGGCAGAAATTGGAGATTGCAACCAACTCAAGCCCCCAAAATGCTCCTAAATAATTAATTAACTGTGTTCATTGCATTAATCAATAGTAAAAAAGTAGTATTTATCAAATCGAAATGTGTAAAGTATCTCTTTTAATCACGTTATCCCTTTTTTTGCCTCATTCTTTTCTTCTCTTTGCTCCCATCAGGTGGCCGGATGTGCCGAAGAGGAAGAGGAAGAACAGCCAGTGTTCAGCAAAGAGCATGTCTGGTAAGGATTCATTTTTCTTTGCCCTCACCTTGCTGTCTGTGCCACAGCCAAACAACCAATTACAATGAGGTTCCCATGTAGATGCTCAGGCTTTTGATGCACAGGAGGATTTGGCCAGTTATCACTGTGGCCCGTCACTCTACAGCTGGTGTCCCCAAGCTTTGAGTGGTTTCCTCTTTGTCATTAACATGATAATCTCATCATCATGACTTTATATTTCCCCTCGGAAGCTCTGTTGTAGAGTACTGCTCACCTCAATGACATTTGTTTAATCTAGATCTCCTGATGTGGCTTTTAAGGTTCAAAGCTACCAAATTAGAAATAATTCACAGCTCCAAACATCATTTGGAGCTAATTTTTAAGCATCCTTCATTTCCAACTGTAATAAATCCTTTCTGGATTATTTCTTTAAAAAAATGTGCATCAGATTAAATTCAAGGGCTTCTTTGTTGTGTAGATCACTTAAAATGCAGACATTCACAGGTGATGTACGGATTTCTCACACATTACTGATACCAAACAATATATGCAAAAGAATAATTGCAATGTTTAGATTATTTTTTGTTAGCTCTTGCTTTTTAATATTAGACCTTCTCGTATTTACTGAATTAACAGTCATCGAATTTAGCTAATTTCTAGCTAAACTGCCAAAGTTGCAGTATATGTAGGGAAAAATACTTTCTCTGGACCAACCCTTCCCAAACCGTGTAGATAAAAAGGGGTCACTGTACATATATATATATATATGAAATTATATTTTTAAAAGATATAATTATATAAATAACTTACATTTATATAACTTATATTTTTAAAAATGGGATTTTTAATAGAGCCGTCAAAATTAACATGTTAATGCAGAGAGATTAATCTGTGACATTAGCATGTTAATTTCTAACGCTTTAATGCATAAACAAAGTTATTCCTCACCCCATATTAAAAGTCCCAATTAGGGATTTTCTAGGCGACAGAAGGTGATTTCGGGCATGTAGGTGCTTTGTTACAGCAGTGAACTAAATCAATCAAAAATTGATCTCTATCCTCTTTAAATATTAATTTCTGATGTTTTTCAGGCCTTACATTGAGAATTTTTATCATCGGGTGTCCAGAAACAGTCGTTACAGATGCTCTTTTAAAAATCTTTATTTGGCCATATCTCTGTGTGTTTTGAACCACTGGTCTAGACTATCTGTTGATGAAGTAGAGATGTTTTGTGGAAAAACACTTGTCATTAGTGCATATATCGATTCAATGGATAACAACTCAGTGTTTGCTAATATCACAAATTCTGCCACAAAACTATTTTAATTTAACTGCTGATATGAGATATCACATGCTTATTTAACACAATCACTTCCATTCATGTCAAATCACAGAAAGCAACTTAAATATAAAAATATTGTCTAATATCATTTGCTAACTCCTGAATTAAATCAAGTGCAGTTATCAGCAAACACTGAATTTTATTAAGATGTTTACTTTAATGATGTTTGATCAGTGTTGTCAATGCGGATCAAACTAATGGCTTGTGGATCGCTGAACTGATATATTGTTAATACTTCTACCAGGAATGTTGTTTTTCATTTCCAAATATATAAAAACAGCTTCTTTAAAAAAACTTTTATGAAAAAGAGAAAGGGGTTTCAGATCAACAATCTGGTGCATAAGTGTGGGGGGCAATTTAGTTACTGTTAAGCCTTCTCTGTTGGATTCTGAATGAAAGCCTCATTCTAGAAACTTGGAGTACTTAATGTCCTTTTGGATTTCTGATTCTCAGTGACAGAGAGAGAAAAATGTCAATGTTTTTTTAACAATTAAATATTTATTTACATAATCACATAAATTAATTTATCTAAATTCTTTAATTGTAAGCTGTGACCCAGTTTAGGGTCTACACGCTTCAAAGTGCAGATTCGTCGGCTACATATGTGGCGCACCAAGCACTGTCCCATTTAGAAGGAGCCTCCGAATCCACCCCACAAACCTGCACTTGGTTTGGCCCAAAACAAAGGCTGCTGGTGATGTATCATAGATGCATCCTTCGCGACCCCTTTTCTCCCAGAATTCATTGCACACAAGATGGTGACAAATGAGCAACAAAGCTCCGAAGAGTTTTTTTTTTTTTTTTTTTAGCACGTGGATTTTTAAGGGGTTAATGAAATTTCTACCAGTTGGAAAACAAGCCTGACTGATTTATTACAACATTATAAAAGCTTAAATTTAAAATATAATAAATAAATCTTTCTTCCAAAGCACTTCCATGAATCAGCGCTTAGTTTTGTATTATTATGTTGAGTGTAAGCTGACATTTTCTGTTTTAAGGACATGAAGGATCCAGATTTTCTATTGCTGCAGCTTCATAAGATGAGCTGAAAAAAATCTTCTCCTTCCAGAGTTCTTGTAGCCCTTTGTGCTTCACAGAAACCCTTGCATGCATGTGTTTAATTGTTTGTTTAATGGTTTGACTTGCATGTTTATAAGGATGTGCTTAGAAGTGGGTGGATACTTTGCATACTTTAAGACATTTGCATGTCTTAAAGTATGCAAATGTATATTTATGTCTTTCTTCAACAATCTGACAGCTCAGAGGTTAGATATTAAAAGACTCAGATTGCATACATACATATAAGGGTTCAAAGGATCAAAGGGGACAGAAAAGAAAAACCTTTTAACAGAGATAAAATAAGCAAATAAAAAGTGAAGATGAAAAGCATATTTTAAATAAACCAGAGAGACTTTAAACCTCATAAGCTGGCATGACATCAGATCTGTGTGCAGAAATTACAGCGTTCTGTATCACAGTCTCTTGGGAGCCCCTCCACCCTCACTCTTATATTATGCCCCCCTTCGTTCCTGTTCATGTCAAACTCAACACCCTCACTGCCTTCCCTGATTTATACTCCTTATTCACCCTTCTCCCACCCCATCCTGCTCTCCTCCTTAACCTACTCCTCCTTTCCTATAGCTCTTAGCATCTCTGTTCCAGGGTACATCCCCAGCTACCTGGAGAAGGACGAGCCATGTGTGGTGTGTGGGGACAAGGCCACAGGGTACCACTACCGCTGCATCACCTGTGAAGGTTGCAAGGTATGGCCTCTCTGTTGCTGTGGGGCTTAATGGTCTTTATACAGTGGAGGTTGCAGCATCTGAGCATGATGTAATGTGATGATGGGGAAGTTTGCATTACCTAGATTCTACTCATCATAAGTAGTTGCAGAAAAAAAGTGGGCTGGACTTATTTCTTTTTTTCCTTGACAACATTTCCCCTCTCACTCAGAAGTCTCAGCTCACCCAACTAGTAGAGACAACCAAGAAAACTCAAAGTTGGCAACGAAACAAAGTCTTAAATCAATCAATCAATCAACCAATCAACCAAAGTTTCTTTCTATAGCACCCCACAACAGCACTCAAGCTGACCAAGGTGCTTAACATCATAAAAACAAATAAATATAAAAACACATTAACACTAGAAGTCCCAGGAATTTTGATGTCTCCCTAAAGTCCCAGAGAAGGGTCGAAAGACCTTTAGTCCAAACTGACGACTCTGCTGGCAAAAATTAGCATCTCTTCATTTGTAAATGCAGCCATTACCTGAGGAATGCACCCATTGCATCCAGCCCCTCCTTGTTACCTTGAAACGTCTGGTAAATTCTGTGGCAGTGGGGGATGGTGGGCTGAGGGGGATAAATAGTAGCTAGCTTCACCTCGAACAAATAGAAGGAAGCAAAATGCAGAGGCGGCTTACAACTCAGCAGGCATTGGACCTGATCCTCAGCGATACAAACCCTTGTGACTCAGATGGAGAAGAGATACAAATTCAGCTGGATTCGGACTCTGACTCTGAGCAGTCTTCAGGTAAGATTTGAAACTATTATTGAACTTTTTGGTATGACAAATTTCTTTCTTTCTGCTTTGTCCTGTACTGTGAGTTGCAACACTGGAATTTCTCCATTTTGGTACAAATAAAGGATTTTTTTAATCTTATTTCCAAAACATCCTATTTTCGTCCTCTGAAATTGTGAAATTGTTTACCTTGCAGATGATGAGACTGCTCCACTGCCAGAAAAGAGGGCTCGGTTGGGAAGTGAGAGGACAGAGATGGCTAAAGATGGCACAGTGTGGCATGAAGAACAGCTGGGGACATGTCTCAATTTCACCCCAATAGAACCATACGGCACAGATGGAGAGCCAACTGCTAAGGCCAGAAGAAGTATCCGGACTCGTCTTCAAAGCTTCTTCTGTTTTATAACACTTGAAATGCTTCGTAGCATTCAAGAATGGACCATTCAGCATGCACGGCAAAAGGAGCAGGCAGATTGGTTCATGAACCTCCCAGAACTAATGGCATTTATTGCAATTATTATCTTGCGGGGGGTGAAGAAAGTTCCATCACTACGTGACAATTGGTCAGCAGAGCTGGGAAACCCACGAATCATTGCTACTATGGCCCGAAAGCGCTTCCAAAACATCATGCAACACCTACGCTTTGATAACATGTTCACACGCAGTGAGCGAGTGGAGACAAATAAGTTTGCTGCAATTTCTAATCTGTGGGAATCTTTTGTCAATAACTGCATCAGATCTTATAACCCTGGTCGACACATCACTATTGATGAACAGACTCGCTGCAGTTTTCTGCAGTACATTGCAACAAAACCGGACAAATTTGGCATTAAGTTTTGGCTGGCTTGTGACTTGAAATCAAAGTACATTTGCAATATCCTGCCATATCTTGGCAAGGACCCCAGTCGTCCCAGTGGAGAGAGACTCTCTGAGAGTGTAGTGATGAGGCTGATGGAGCCGTTCATGGATAAGGGCAGAACTGTAACAACAGACAATTTTTTTACATCGCTGTCCCTTGCGCAACGACTGCTTAGCCGGAAAACCACCATCCTTGGCACAGTCAACAAGATTCGCCGGGAAATTCCTCAGTCAACTAGACTGAAGGACCACACTAAATTCACCACTCGAGTGTTTTCCACCACTGGTGCAACACTCACAGTATATGCGCCGAAACGGAAAAAGACTGTCTATCTTCTCAGCAGCATGCACAATGTGGTTGAGACTGAGAATACCACCAAAAGGAAGCCAAACACTGTCACACAATACAACACCACAAAGTGTGGTGTGGATGTGATGGACCAGATGGTGCGGGAGTACAGCGTGCGTGCAGGAACACGGAGATGGCCAGTCGCCGTGTTCTACAACATGATCGACATGGCGGCACGGAACGCTCATGTTCTTCATAAGGAATGCACCGGAGTGCAGGAGAGAAGAGTGGACTTCCTGGTTGAGCTCGCGAAAGAGTTGGCCAACTCTCATGTGAGTCAGAAGAAGGCACATAAGGAGCAACTGCTTCAGCAGCAACCTCCCACACCTAGCCCTGGGAAAAGGGCAAAATGTCAGGTCAACCATCGATGCAAGAACAATTGCGCAACTGTAAGATGTGTTGACTGCTACAAATACACATGTGGCAAATGCAGGATAGAGATACCATGGAAGTGCCAAGCATGTTTGGACTTAGCACAGACGGACTGCTGAAAGAGCAGAAAAGCCATTCACACAAGGGCATGCCACTGTAGCCTTGTGTAAATATTTGTGAAATTGTTTCATTACTTGCATTATTTTAACTGTTTTGTTGTTTTTTTTATGACAAAAATAAAAAGCATTGGAAAAAATTCACAGTTGTTCTTTTATATCTTTGTCATGTTGACATTTATGCCCTCTTGACTTAGACACTAATGCTTCTGGACATTTTACTCACAGACCCTGCCTGTACCACCACAATCAAAAAATGTTCATTTTAAATATTCAAAATTGTTCATTGCTTGGGCTTTTTGGACATATGAACATTGGGTTAGAAAGTTTGAAAAATTGGTAAAAAATTCTGAAAAATTTGTATTTTTTCATTTGTATGAAAAGAGGAGAGCTGGACCTTTTAAAGTGATTTTTTAAAAAAATATGAATTCATCATTTTGTCATATCATTCTAAATTGTTTGCTTTTTTATTGAAGGCCCACAATGATTATCTTTTTTTTTTTCTTCTAAAAGCACACAAATGTGTCGAGGAGGTATATATCATATATCATATCAAATATATTTTTAATTATTTGAAATATACTAGAATGCAGGAAAACCTTTCTGAATCTGTTTGAGGTCTACTCCAATCTCATACTCAGGGGACCAAGCAGTGTCTCAAGCCAAGCTTTGGGCAAAAGTTGACAGTCCAGTTTCAAGAGTCTACAGTGTCTCCCCTAAGTATGCGCCCTCCTGGGGTGTGCCAGTAATTGACTCGTCTACAAACAAAAGAAGCTGTTCGCAGCTTAAGACAGGATTTTAGCTAAAATCCTACTGGTCAATCGACCCATCTCTGGGTTGTAAAGGTAGAAAGGTCAATTGACCCCTCTCTGGGACTTCTAGTGTTAAAGTAAAGGAAGTATAGCAGAGAGTGGTAAACGCACAAAACAGATTAAAACTAATCAGTAACAAGGAAAGTTCTAAAAGTACAAAACACATTAAAATTACAGACCCTGGAAGCTCAGAAGACAGCTATAGGTTGTTGGGTTGTTGGGCTGTGGGATTCTTAGGTTGCCAGATGCTAGGTTTTTAGGTTGTTGGGTTGTTAACTCATTTGATTGTCAGGGTGTTGGGTTCTTGGTTGTTGTTGGATTGTTAATTCGTCGGGTTGTTAGATCTATAGGTTGTTGAATTGTTGGATTGTTGGGGCATTGCTGGATTAGTCATTGGTGTCGTCCATCCTCCTGAGTCCTAGGCTCGTTGCCGTCTCTGATTTCCAACCAGTCACTTAAAACCAAATAAATTTAACCAAATTGTTAGTTTGTTGGGTCATTGCATGCATTGGTAATGTCAAGGAACTTTCTTCCAAATTGGACATGTTTGGTTTATGGCAACATGTAAACTAACAGACCCACATTCGAGGTCACATTCTGGACCTGGTTATTTCAAAGGGTGTTGATATTTCTTCTGTTGCGGTCACTGACTTGGCCTTGTCTGACCATTTTTGTATTTTGTTTGATTTACTGATTAGGAAGAGGTACACTAATCAAAGAACAAGTGCTTAGTTTGTGGAACCCAGAGATATGTTACTAACAACTAGTGCAGAGTCAGTTGATGGACTCCTGGATCATTTCAATTTGAAAGTCTTGAATGTAATGGATGTTGTTGCACTAATAAGAACCAAGAGCACCTTGAGCAAACAGAAAACACCATGGAGAAACACCACTGTGGTCACAAGCCTAAAAAGAGAATGCAGGAAAACTGAGCTGAAATGGCGGAAAAATAAACTTCAAATTTACTATGAGCTGTACAAACAAAGCCTGCGTAACTACAACAATGATCTGTGCAAGGCCAGAGAGCTGCATTTATCTAAAATTATTGACAAGAACGTCAACAATTCTCGCACTTTGTTTGCTTTGATTGAAAAACTTACAAATCCTTCTAAACAGATAAGCCTAGAGCTCCTTTCCACTGAGAAATGCAAACAATTTGCCAACTTTTTCAGCCAAAAAATGAAAACAATTAGGCAAAATATTAATTCCACACAGTCAAACAAGAAAACAACTCTGTGTCCAAAACCCAGAAATATTTCTGATGTTATGTCGCAATTTGATATGGTCAATTTAAAAATCCTACAAGAAACAGTTTGGCATTTTAAATCAATAACATGCACTCTGGACATGATACCATCCGACTTTTTGAAAACAGTTTTTACCTCAGTAGAAAGTGATCTCCTACTGATAGTTAACAGCTCACTGGCATCAGGCATTTTTCCCAAGTCATTAAGATAGCTGCTATTAAGCCTCCTAAAGAAAAGGACTCTAGACGCCTCTATAATGCACAACTATAGACCTGTCTCTAACCTCTCTTTTATTTCCAAGATTATTGAGAAAGTTGTATTTCACCAGCTTAAAGTGGGAATCTTGATAAATTTCAGTCCGGCTTCCGACCTCCTCACTGCACTGAAACAGCTCGGGTCAAAGTGTTAAATGACATTAGGTTAAATACTGATTCTGGTAAAGTATCAGTCCTGGTTCTGCTGGATCTCAGTGCTGCATTTGATACTGTAGATCACAGAATCCTGTTGCACAGGCTGGAAAACTGGGTTGGACTTTCTGTAGCGGTCCTTAACTGGTTCAGGTCCTATTTAGAAGGTCGGTGTTATTTTGTTACGATCGGCAGCTATGAATCTGAGCGAGCGGCCATGACTTGTGGAGTCCCCCAGGGGTCAGTCCTTGGACCTCTTCTGTTCAACTTGTATACTCCCTATGGGTCAGATATTACAGAATTATAGCATTAATTATCAAAGTTATGCAGATGATACACAACTTTATGTGTCTCTGTGACCAGATGACTGCAGTCAAATAGACTTATTGTGTCAGTGTCTGGAGAAAATAAACACCTGGATGAAGGAAAATTTTCTACAATTAAATGAAGACAAAACTGAGATTATTCTGTTTGGTAGCAAAGAGAAGAGGGTCAGCACTGGTAAACACCTGGAGACTCTTAACTTTGGATTGTTAATAGACTCAGACCTGATTTTCAGCAGCTACATCAAAGCTGTCACTAAGAGGCTTTTTACCAGAAACATCAACAGAATCAAAAGTTTAGTCTCCCAAAAGACCAGGAGAAACTTCTTCATGCATCTATCTCCAGTAGGCTGGATTACTGTAATGGTCCTTTAACAGGACTTCCTAAAAAGAGCATTAAACATCTGCAGCTCATCCAGAATGCTGCTGCTAGAGTTTTAACCAGGACTAAGAGATCTGAACACATCACACCAGTTTTTAAATCTTTACACTGGCTTCCAGTCAGTCACAGAATAGATTTTAAAACCCTTCTGATTGTTTACAAATCCCAGAACGGTTTAGGCCCAGAATCCATCTGTGATATTTTCAGAGAATATAAACCTAGCAGAGCTCTTAGATCCAAAGACTCTGGTCAACTAGCCCCAACCAGAGTCCAGACTAAACATGGAGAAGCAGCATTTAGCTGTTATGCTGCAAACAAGTAGAACAAACTGCTAGTGGAGATTAAACTTTCACCAAATGTAGACATTTTTAAATCCAGGTTAAAAACATTTATTTTCTTGTTGGATTTTTTTTGCCTAGTTTTTTAGAGGACTTTACAAGATAGCACAGAAACTTTTGTCATCCTCTTCCTCTACACCCTTCTGTTTGAAATCAGTTACTCAGTCTGCAGTGTTACTCCACTCAGATTCTCATCTATGTTCAGCAGTCACTTCTTAGTTTCTTAACCCTTCTTGGCAAGTGGACCCGACACAGAGTCACCATGTGATGCCACCCATTTAATCTGTTTATTTAATCCTAATCAGACCACAAGAACACGTAATTAGTTAATTTAATTTTGTGGTAACACTGTTATGCATTTCGTCCTCCATCTGTTATGAATTTTCTTAGTTTCTATTTTATTTTGCACTTTTTAACTCCTTTCATTTTTTTGCCCTTACACACTGTGTTTACTTGTCCCTCTCCCTTTTTTTTCCCCCTGTTCAGGGTTTCTTCCGCAGGACCATCCAGAAAAACCTCCATCCCTCGTATTCCTGTAAATATGAAGGCTGCTGCATCATTGACAAGATCACCCGCAACCAGTGCCAACTGTGCCGATTTAAGAAGTGCATTGCTGTGGGCATGGCGATGGACTGTGAGTCATCTGAGGCTTGTGACTTAGAGTTATGTGAAAAAGAAAGAACACACACCCTTAATTCCAAGAATTCATGTATCAGGACATAGAAAAAAATAATTATCTGGTCTTTATCAGATCTAAAAATAATATAAATACATTCTCAGATGAACAACACATGACATATTAAAGAGTCAACTGAGCCAAATCTGGAAGCAGTTTGTGAAAAGCGTTGCATGAACCAGTTTCAGCCAAGCTTTATCTGTCAGACAGATGGACTCACATTTGACTGTAGAATACTTTATATACAGAGGAGTTCATGGTCCTCGTAGTCACTGCAACATGTCCAGGTCCTGTAGCTGCAGAACAAGCCCAGATCATCAGCCCCCCACCACTGTGCTTGACAGTTGGTATGAGGTGTTTGTGCTGATGTGTTCCATAGGTCTTCTGGTTTTCAGAAAAATCTTTACAAACCAAAGCTGTGCTTACATGTTCCTTTTAGAGAGAAGATGCTTTGTCCTGTAACCCATCCAAATAAAACCATATTTCAGTCTTTTTCTAATTTTATTGCAATACAAGGAGATACAGGAGACTGTTCTGTTCTGGTATTGCCTGACCTCAGCTCTGCGTTTGATGTAGTATATTATAGTATTTTGACTGACAGACTCAGGCAGTGGGTTGAAATATCAGGAACAGCTCTTGAATGGTTTTCTTTATATCTCTGGTAGATCCTTTTTGAGTCAATGTTTCAGTCAGGCAACGTCCATCCTCTTTGTCTTCCGGCATTCACTGATTCAGGTATCTGTTCTGGGCCCACTGGTACATGCTGCCTCAGGTAGATAAGATAGGATAAGATAGATAAGAGCTTTTGAAGGTGTATCCTACTGTTATGTGGATGACATTCAGATATATGTTTCTTTTAACTTCTTCCTCACTCAGCACCCCCTTTAGAGGATACTGAGTGAGATTGATACAGCACATTACTGTAAATATTGTGTGTTTATAGGCATAGATGAAAATTTCAATTTTCTACTGTATTTTAGGTCATTTTTCGCCAGCACAGTAACACATATCTTGATTTGGATACTTCTGTTGTGATCTCACTTGTCTCAGCTTTCTTTTAGGACCAAGATTATAAACAGAGCCCTTGTAGTTGTAAAAATCAAATTTATTTTGGGACAATTCAGACAGGAGGCAGAAAAATAGGTTTAAAATCTTTATTGCAATTCCTAATTGCTTTTCTAAGGGTTTGCGTCTGGACCATGATAGGTCACTATTTTTTTATGAGCTCAGATTTATTATGATTTCCTAACATCAGGTCCCCATCGGGTTCAGAATCTGGTTTAAAGGTTTAGTTACTACTTTCACAGCCTGTATTGTTACCATAGCAACAGGACTCTGAGATCCTCTGATCTGGGTTTGTTGGTTGTCCCTGGTTTGACACTGCGAACCAAACATGACAGTACATTACAGGCTGTTATCATTTGAAACTCTCTTGGTATTGTATGTTCCTTCTATGTTTTTTATTATTGTGAAGCACTCTGTGACATTTGCTCTTTAAAATAATATAAATATATACATTTACTTAGTGTCATTAACTAAACACCAAAGTTTAAAAGTGTAACTACACCCCCTACTTTTTGCATATCTCCACCCACTGCCGAATTTGAAAAATGCCTGAAACTGCAAGGGTTGGGGTGGGAGGTTTGGGGATGATCAGGGAAACACCGGCAGAAATAATTGATAGATAGCAGCTCAGCTCACTGGCAAGATGCAAATCGAGATTCACAAAGTGCCTACGCCACAGAGTGGCCTTTGAGGTGGAAGGTCTTTGAGGTGATCCTGAACCGTATCAGTCTGAGCCGTTAGCGCTGTTAGCTGGCCTGTCAGCAGCTCCAGCAGCTCTGGAAAGCTGTGGAGACTCGCGGCAGGTTGTGGCAGCTGCAGGAAGTGCTGCTGCTACAATTTGAGCTGCTGTCTGTGGCCAGATGAGGATCAGCAGGTAAAGAATAAAGTGCGGTGTTACTTTTACACCCCTCAAACGCACAAATCCATCCCACTGCAGGAATTTTTCATCAGAAACTCTGTAAAAGAATAAAAGTTTGAAACTAGCAAATCTACGCCATATAAGTTCACATCCCTTCATGTGCCTGCAAGGCGAGGACCCGTCTAGCTGCATCTGGAGGGAGGGGCTGTGGGGTTTTTTAAATTTTCTCGTGAAGTAGATAACCTCTCTGTTACGAAAAACAGCAAATAATCTTTCTGACTGTAGAATGACGGACTCAAAAAAGTTCTTCATAGATTGATGAGAATTAAGTCTAGTGTTGTTTATCTACGTTGGCATTTACACAGTGTGAAGATCTAATGTGATGTTTAAATATAGCCTAATACATAAAATCTCTAAATTGACAAAGGGTGAACCATTTTCTTGACACGACTGTTTCTGAAGTCTTCATTATGTGCAGCAGCTGTGCGTTAACACTGGTGAATGGTCAGGCTGCACCAGTTTAAATGCCCATAAGCTTGCCTAAACTCTCTCTCCTGCTGCCTTTTAGTGGTGTTGGATGACAGCAAACGCGTAGCCAAGCGGCGCCTAATCGAGGAGAACCGAGAACGGCGGAAGAGAGAGGAGATGGTGCGGACGCTTCAGACAAGGCCGGAGCCGGACACAGCGGAGTGGGAGCTGATCAGGATGGTGACCGAGGCCCACCGACACACCAACGCCCAGGGGTCCAGCTGGAAACAGAAGCGCAAGTTCCTGGTAGGCTTTTAGTTGTGGAAAAACAGCCTTACTCCAAATTCCACTGGGTGCATGTGCGATTTTGTTCCGACCTCCGTGGCGCGTCATTCCACACTGTGAGCTTGTCAGGTGTGAAGCGCCCACGAGTGCAGTCCGCCTAGCTGGATCCACGAGATCACAAAATCACAGGAGAATTGGAGAATATTGTGATTCTCCACGTCCAGGATAATCGTCCGTGATGAAATAAAAACACAGAGCCTTTTATTTTGAAAAGCTTTTACACTTCTCCCATGTCTGGCTTCCTGTCTGCCTCTATCTTAACTGCAGAATTTAAACGTTCTGGACTCGTGTTCCATCAAAAATAGACTCGGTGTGTATGTTTAGCGGACAAGGTGCTTCTGGGATGCTTTTGACACTCACTGCAGCACCCGGTGGGAACCAAACCATTGACTAAAATGGCTGCAAACGGCTGCAGAGGCCACGGTTCACACGCACCCGGTGGAAATTGGGGATTCTTTTTCTTTCTTTTCTTTTTTTTTTTTTTTTAGCACTTTTCATACATATGTGGTTCTACATATGTGGTGAGATGTACATCTTCCAGAACAAATAAAGCCTTTAAATTTGGTCCACTGCATTATAACCAACTGGAAGCTTTCAGAGAGCACAGACCTCGCCCAAGCCAGAGTCACTCAACTGAGAAAAACCCAAAAGGCCCAACAGCCACCCCCCCCAGTAACCAACCCCATGCCCCATGACCTCAAGATAATCTCTATCCATTTCCATCATCAGGATAGAGGCCACATCTTATTTAAAATTCTTGACCCAGGAAACTTAGCCTTAAACACCAAGATGAGGAAACTGGCTGTAATAGTCTTAAAGTTATTGAAGAAATTTGCATTTTCTCTAAAGGCAATCTGGGTTAGCTGTTAGTGTATTTTACAGCTACTATGATGTAATTTTGTAATTTTTTTTTACAAGAGGCAGACAAACCAATGCTGCCAAAAACATACCCTAAACCTTGGCAAAGGTAATATTTAAATCTTAGTTCAGGCTGCTGCTTAACAACAATTAATTTTTCTGGTTTGTTATTCCAGAAAGTTTCTCCCACAGTTCATAGAAAGATTTTTCACCATAAAAACTCCATCTGAGAGAAGCCAACTTGTTTCCCCCTTTAAAATCTGTCATTTTAACAGCTGTCTCTGTGGGGTCCTGTGTGACTGGTGCCATGGGCTCGTACATGCTGATGGATACCTTGATAGGAAGGGGAAGTGGCAGTTACCAGGCAACTATTTTGTAAAAGCTGAAAAAGTTTACAGTAAAGCACAGTTTTTGAAGGTTTGTAGAAGCCAACAAGAAAACAAAAAAAAACTGAAGGACAGCTGAGTGCTAACAGTAGGATGTGTTCTTGAGGATTGTTGGCAGAGCCAATCGCAGCGCAGTGACGGTTGTTACTACCTCAGTAATCATAAAAACTGCTCACGTTATGTGGGTGAGTTATACAACAATACAATAACTAAGATGTGATTTTTGTCAAATTTTGATAGTTTAATGCTCTCTGTGATGGTCTTCACAATACAGTGTGTCCTTCTTGTGATAATAGAACGTCAGGACCTGATTTTTGTTGCTGCATTTATTTCCTGTTAATGAATAATATCTTGTTAATGACCGTCAAGCTTCCCTCTAGTGATTCATAAAGCCTCTATCTTTGCCTAAAGGTGTTTCCTGCCTGTTCTGTCTCTCCAGTTCCCCATTTCCTCCATGGTGGACACAAACCTGCAGATTTATGTAAAAAATTTTCTCACTGACTTGAATATTTTCATGCAAAAATAGTTTCATGTGACCAACTGATGGTCTGTATTTTAAATTATGTTTTCCATTCAAATTACAATCTTCTGGACTCTGTGCAGCTTGTCTTGCTCTGCTGTAAGCATCCTCTTGGTTTATATTGACTTCTAACAATTTGTATTCGTATAATGTTTCATTATATGTATGACGTCTTATCTCCAGCCAGATGACATAGGCCAGGGTCCGATGGCACCCAGCTCAGATGGAGATAAGGTCGATCTGGAGGCCTTCAGCGAGTTTACCAAGATCGTGACTCCGGCCATTACTCGTGTTGTTGACTTTGCCAAGAAATTGCCCATGTTTTCAGAGGTAGGTGTCGCATTTAGAATAATAAAACAGACAAGATGACTTCATCTGTTTTTTTTCTGATGTATTAATTGTATTCAAAAGCATCAATGCAATGATGCAGGTTGGAAAAAAGATCAAAATGAAGAGGTCATTTTACCATCAAAATGCAAAAAGAAATGAACCTTTAACCCATTATGAAATGTATTGCAGGGAACTTCATAAAGCCTCTACTTCACAAATCCTCTACATTTTTTTTTTCATAAAATCTCTAATAAAAAAGCAACAAAAGATTTAGAGAAAAAAATCTTTTCAGAGAAGCTACAATACCACATTTTGAAGATAGATTCATTTGTAAAGTTTTTCGTTGGAAATGTGAGCTGAATGGATTGTCATTGTTAAAACGATTGAGCTTTACACTGGTTTTAAATGAGATTTTCTCTGTTGTGCCACTAGGGGGCAGCAGAGATAAACTTCAACCACAACACTGATACATTGCTGAATAATATTACTAAAACTCTTGAGCAGTAAAATGTTACTGATTTTCACACACTTTTAATCGATAAGCGCAGCTTTCGTGACAGAAGCTATTCTTAACGAATAGCCATTGGTTGCTGGTCTTGAGGCAACTCTTTAATACGCTCCTTTCATTTCCTTGTTTTTTTACTTTTTTGCTAGCTGCCTTGTGAAGACCAGATCATCTTGCTGAAGGGCTGCTGCATGGAGATCATGTCACTCCGCGCCGCTGTACGCTACGATCCCGAAAGCGAGACACTAACACTAAATGGCGAGATGGCTGTGAAACGTGAGCAGCTGAAAAATGGCGGACTGGGGGTAGTGTCAGACGCCATCTTTGATTTGGGCAAGAGCCTGGCGCAGTTCAACCTGGATGACTCTGAGGTGGCGCTGATGCAGGCTGTTCTGCTGATGAGTTCAGGTAAGGAATAAAACTGTCAAGTTGTGCTCAATAAGAAATCAGTCAAAGGCCCATAATAATATTTATACATTAATATTATTTAGAGGCTCAACTGGAACAGTTTTACATGCTTTAATGAAGGCTAAAACTTTTCCTTGCACTGTGTTATTGCATAAATGATTGCCCCCTTCTATCTGAAGCTTATGTCTTTACGGCCCGCCCCAATGAACTTCCACTGCTCTCTGATTGGTCAGTTGTTTGTTCAGAAATATAGGTTTCTAATTATTCTTTAGAGAGTGCTTAACCAGCCTCTAGCCATAGCCTCCAGAATTTAGCTTCTAGGAAGCACTATGGGAGGTTTACAGTGGTATTGCAACCTGCTGAGTGTTTTTTTCTTTTGGGGGGGGGCACAGATTTTTGAAAGATTTTTCTGTTTGTTTGAATTCTGTGCTGCACAAATTATTTTAACTGGTACATTTGGCACTTCTTAAAGTAGTACTGTGTAACTTTCTAACGCTGTGTTTAAACTACTTTTTATGGCACAATGAAATTTATTATGTACATTCCTGAAGCCACCATTACCCTGGAGCATCTAAAGGCTGAGAAGCCAACCTTCACAACTTTTTTTTTCTGGGAAGTTGTATTGCTTTACAGCAGCATTTTGCTTTGTGGCAACTAGATATCAACATTGGTTGGATTTCTTGCTCAGCCATTGTTGTGCATATTATAGACTATCAGGGCATTTCACTTTAGCTTTTCGAAGTTACTCCTTTTGCAATGATAAATATAAGTTTGGTTTATATAGTGCATTTTAAGGAATCTAACAACAACAAAGCAAACTAACAAAAACTAAAATAAAATAAATAGATAGACTATAGGTGGAAGGCCTTATTGAAGAGTTGAGTTTTGAGTTTCTTGAAAGAGTCTGGAGTCAGCGCATTGTGGAGATCAAATTTAAGACTGACCAATAAGATTTTCTTTAGCGCAAGGCAACAGACCTGACTTAAAAATTTAATTTCTAATTTTTTAAAACAAACACATATAAATGTAATGAATTACTTATTTATTTAACAAATGTGCACTAGTACAGCAATTCTAAATCTACTTTAACAATCTTAAATAAACTTTACAAGCTTGGTCAAACATGCAAAAATATAACAAAACTTCTCCAGGTTCAGTCAGTGCAAGCAGGACTTTAACATCCAATGTAAAAGAATAAAGTGTTAATACTATAAAAACAAAAAAAAAAAAAAAAAAACAATATGTAAAAATAAACAAGAACGAAACCTTTTTGAAATGGTTCAGTCAGTTCAATTTGGAGTTCAAAATCCAATGTAAAATTTGTAATAATGGAGCTGAAATTGAGGGAAAAAAAAGCAATAGCTCCACAAGCTAGTTGGTAGATATTCAAAATAAAGAGAAATCAGCTCTGTACAATAGTTTAATGTAATTTTTAATGATTAATTATTGTATTTTTATTAATTATGATCTCCATTAGCTGTTGGAGGTCAGCTGTTCTATTATTTCTTAACACTTAACACCAGTGTTTAAAAACTAATCAGCCTCATGTAATTTATTTCATTTAAATGATGGCATGTCCTTTTTATAATCTACAAGGTTGCACATTCACAGTTCTTTTCCACCCCTATGAGCAAAAACCAAGCGGCAACCTCCACCTGTAAAATGGGAAGCCTATGCGGAAGTGCAAGAAATTGCAGTTCACCCCTCATCCGCTAGGGGCTGGCTCCAAAACAGAGCAAATCTCCATAGACTCCCATGTTAAAAAGATCAACTCCACAGCAGAAATAAACATGTTTAAAGCCTGGTACGAAAATTCATTTTAGGATTAGTAGGTCAATGACAACTGTGAGGGGGGTGAATTTTTTTCTCTTTCATCCGTTTGGATGTTATTTAATCTTGAAATTCGGCATAATTAAGGGCGTGTCCTTTCGTTTGACAGGTATCCAATATCCATGACATGAAGTGCAGCCAACCGAGGATTTTAGCCGGCTAACAGGGTGTCTTAGCTTTAGCCCACCTACCTCTGTTAGCTGGTTGGCTACCGTTAGCTCCGGGTTAGCTCAGTTCACTACAACTCGGAGTTTGATGAGTGTCAATCATCCACCCCCCAACTTCACAGCCCCCCTCTCAGCTCCACCTCTTTGCCCATTTTTGGATTTTCTGGGAAAGACGACACATGTGACGCTGCCAAGATGGCGACGGTGGGAACGTCCAACGAGCTTCACTTTTGCTCTTCAGAAACCTACGGGTGACATCACAGAGGCTCTGTCCATCTTTTATATGCAGTCTATGGCAAAAACACATGCACGTGCAGCCAACAGGCAGAGAGCGTATCGGAAAATATGTGGCATAAATAACAGATAATAACCAGGCTTCACTTTATCTTCCATCCTGCTGATAAAACTGACGTAGCGTAGTTTGATTGTAGTTTCATTTAACATTTACAGCTATTCATCAACGTCTTTGCTCATTCGTCTCAATCTGTGGTCTAGCGTACATTTAAACTACAGCTGTATCTTTCAACCACGTTTTCCAAGGCCCAGCTTAACTTCTGACTGGTTGTTATTGTGTGTATCTGAGAGCAAAGCTGTGTTTATCTTACATCATTGATAGATGAATTTAACATGGCAGTCCACATTAGTACATATTAACTTAATAAATAGTCTTTATCCTTCTTTCTTTTTTTTTTTTTTTTTTCCAGCTCAAACACTCTGCAAGCCGGAGATCCGGCGCCGTGACCGAATACTTTAAATCCTGAAATTAAACATGCATAACAAAAGCTTCTGAATGAAACAATAGCTTCACTAGCTTTGTAAAAAAAATAAAAACAGACAGTCCGAACTTGTCAAACTTTTTCACACACACACCACTCAGTGTCAGTGACCTGCTCAAGCAGGTTTCTCCAGCTTCTTGGAACATTTACTGCACAGGTTTTCTACGTAGCTGTTGAATGTGTTGGCTGAAGCAGTGTGAAAAAGTTCCAGATGGCTGATCCCTTCTCTCGCTGCACTTTGAAAAACAATGTGAGCCTCCATGTGGCGTGGCGTTAGCGCATGATATCATTCAAAGTGTACAGCATAGAATTACACCAAATAGATCTGCACCTATGGATTGGGCCCATTGTCATGATACCTAATCTATAAATTTCTTCATTATTGGTACCGATACCAATATCAGATCGTTGCAGCTAGTGGTGATAAAGGTTAGTGGTGATGAAATTCTGTAATGGTAAAATCCAGAAAAGTACCCCGGTTGCGAATTTCTGGGGACGGGGAGATGAAGCAACAGTAAATAAGTAGTTTTCGAATCTTCTGATGCAGGGCTTTGAGGGCTTTGTTTTATTACTATTAAGTTTAAGTAGCTTGGCTGATAATCTAGATTTTATTTTCACAAAGAGTGTTGACCAACGGTTGTTGGGGGAGCTGGGTGGAGACTTTGGTCCTGAAAAATAGTTGAGTGGTGTCAGCTTAAGAGTTGACACCATGGTGGCAGATAATCTGACCAAAGGAGAATTAAAAACGAAAAAGAATTAAAACGATATGACATATGCATGGAGAGGTAGGACTGAAACAAGGAGAGCGCTGAACCAGAGAGGCTGCGCTAGTTAGATAGGCAGGATAGGAGGATAGTGTGGGAAACAGTGTTGAAGGTTGCAAAAAGTTCCTGGAGGATAAGGATCCTTCCCAAATGCTTCATTTTTTAATTTTACAGAATTTTCTACAGTTTATTAAAATCAAAAATTGTGATGATTAAAAAAGAATTAATTTAAGCTTAGACTTTTTTCCTCCTATGACTTACAAAAAAAACCCCAATATATTTAGTCTAAAATCTGTTGACATTGCAAATTATTTCAGCTCATTTTAAGTTCCAGTCTAACATCTTTTTTTTTTCTTACTATTGCCCCAGACCGTTCAGGGTTGACCAGTGTGGAGAAGATCGAGCAGTGTCAAGAGGCCTACCTGCTGGCGTTTGAGCATTACATCAACTACCGTAAGCACAACATTCCCCATTTCTGGCCCAAGCTCCTGATGAAGGTGACTGACCTTCGCATGATCGGAGCCTGCCACGCTAGCCGCTTCCTCCACATGAAGGTTGAGTGTCCCAATGAACTCTTCCCCCCCCTCTTCCTGGAGGTCTTCGAGGATCAGGATGTTTGACTTTGTGCTGCCCGTTAAAAGTGTACATTTATGGCCGTTTCACCTGAAGAATTGTGGTTTCAGGACAAAAGAAAAGGAATAACTGAATTTTGTTTTCATCGGTGAGAACGTGCCCTGTAAACTTTTTTTGTTTGTTTGATTGTTTTTGCCCTCCGCAAACCTGAATTGGACTAAGCGGTATAGAAGATGGATGGATGGATGGATGAATGGATGGATGGATGGATGGATGGATGGATGGATGTTTTTGCCCTATTTTTTTTGTCCAACACTCACAGAACCCACCGTCTGCCACCAGCAACCACACATCAATATTGTGAAACAGAAAACATGGAGCAGTTCAGTTACTTTTCAGAGGTTACACACAGTTACAGCTGTTTATTGAAATGCTAACAGATTTAAACTTCACTGCATTACAGATACAGCACATCTATTCACAGACATGAACTGGTTCTGCATAGATAGCAGTACCATTTCTATATCTAATGCAAACCGAGGGGTTTTGTTTTGTCTCTGCTAGCTGCACACCCACCTGTAACCTCAGTCCAGCATTTCCTGTTAGCTCCTACATTAACTTCTCGGAAAATCCTGACCACAATCCTCCAAGCTCCCTTGTGTTTGCAACCCTTGAACTACATCCACCAAGACCCTGTGAGTGTTTGTCTGCCTACCTCCCTAACACATGTTCACACATCACTCACAAACAGAATGTACATGGACAAATCATACTCCTGCACAATTACCTCATTCCTTGTAAAATGTCTTTTCATATTTATTTTTGTGGTGGTTTTAGTCCAGTTGGAAAAAGTGGAGCTGTGCAGCCCTCAGCTACAATTTAAATGATGCACACAAATATAATTTATATAAAAATGCATTGTCAAAGTTAAATCATAGGACATTATAGGAGTTATTAGCATGCATTAAAGTTGCAAGATGACATGGTGCATTCTGTAATACTAAATAGAAAGTGGCTGAAGCATTTTAGTCTGCTTGAAAAAAACACAATACATATTGATATTTTTGTAAAAATACATATGCCAGCTTGCTTAACACAAAAGTATGCTTCAGTACTGTTAAAAGAAAAGAAGAAAAAAAAAGTACTCATTTACTTTACAAGTTTGGTTAGGCGTTCCGTACTGGATCAAGCTACACAGCAAGTGGTAAGCTTAGCCTAACATAGAAACTGGAAGCGCGGGAATACATCCAAAGAGTAAATACCTTTTGTGTTTTCATGGAGGTTGAATTCCAGACTATTGTCAGCAAAAAATTATGTGGTTTTCTTTAGGCAGAGCCAGACAATTGCTTTCTTGTTATGAAATTTATGCTAACATCTTCTGAATATCACCCTTTTTTTAAACAAATCTGAAAATCTTCTCACTAAACCTAAAGAAAGTTAAAGCATTAATTTATAAAACAGTAAAATTGTTCCAACATTTGTCATTTTTTTCATCTCTAGCCTTTGCGGCAGCTGCTTTTTACCAATTATTTTATTTGTAAGCTTAACGCCAGGGACCAATTTAGTGACTAGCAAGTGAACTAAGTGAAACATTTAATAGCAAATACCATTTTTACACCAAAAATAGTATTTACTCACAAAAATTTTCACATATCTTCCAAATTGTAGGTAGTAGCATGTTTACTGTGAGTGCTGTGAAGGTTACACCATGGACAGGTCTGGAGTTACTGTATGTCCAGTCTGTTAGCAAACATGATATGAAAGCACAGCATTACACTTTATCCTGCAGGCTATAGTGAGCCATCCTTTCTCTAATCACAGGTTTATTACTTTTGACTGGACTGCTAACCTTAGCCAACACAACTGAACTGAGAGTGATAAACTGTCTTGTAGACAAGTAGAATTAATCAGTCTTGTCTCTTTTTTTTTTTCTTTTTTTGTGTTGCTGTAAGTTTTATAGTCTCAAAATGAGACGTTACGGTCTAAAATGAGAAGAAGTGAGTTTTGCCCATTGTTGCAACCCTGCTCAAAATGTCTTTGAAGGCATCCGATAAATACTGTTAACTACTGCAGAGGAATTTGACATGGGATTGGATGCCAATTTAACATTACCAGTCTAGTAAAAAGCTAGATGTTAGCAGGTGCTAGCTAAAACTAAATTACGTTAGCAAGGGCTATTACTGAACTAGGCTAAAAGAGAAACCAACAAACTAAACATAGCTAAAGAGACTAAATTTAGGTAAAAAAAAAAAAAAGCTACTTGATTAGTCAATATTGCTAGAAAAGTAGTTAAATAAATAAAATTAGCCAAGTTGTTTGCTACTGTCTCAAGTTTAGTTAGCATTGTGTTAGCTAGCTTTTGCCAGCCTAAAGTTGTCATTTTAGGTTACTGCTATAACTTTATTATATTAGTTTATCCTACCATGCTTACAGTAAAAAGCAAGATAGGCATTATGATTTGCAACATTTTACTCATTTAATATGTTTACAGAAAGCACTTTTAAAAAAATATTCAACATCTTCTAAAGAATCTGTCTTATACCATCTTTAGCCTACACAGGATTTTTGCTTATTTAGATAAATAGATAGAATACCTCTTATAAATACATACAACTCACACCCATTCAGTTTTCTGATGTATGGTTGTGATAACCATCTCCTCCTCCTTGTAAATAAGCACTAAACTGCACACAATACCTGCCTCAGTGTACGTTCTCTCCTGTCTTGTTTGTTTCTCAGTAGTTTCCTCCTCCAAAGCCCACGCCTCCTTTTGACTGGTTCAGCACCAGCACATGGCGTTAGTGGGGAGGATTGTGTCTCTTACCTCTTCAGGCCATTCCCTGTTTTCTGCTACCCGCCTGAAACCAACAGATTCTACCTCACCCCTCTACCAGCCCCTCTTTCTGCATCACAAACACCTTTTGTTCACCCAGATATACAAATATATATTAATACATACACACAATGCACGAAGGAATGAGCAGCATGGACCCTCTAAGTATGTTGCTCCACCAGCTCTTCAACATAGGTCTACTAAACAACTGACAGCTGTTATGGCAGACTCGAATTTCCCTCATTGTTCACTTTTATCAAACACCACTTGAGACCAACAATCACTTTGAAATGTGTTTTTTAATTTTGAAGCTGAATTGACGGCGAAGGCGGAGGGTGAACTAATGCAAGAACACTGTCAGGGGACAATGACAGCTGGAAGCTGGGAGGACAGCTGAAGCCATTTTGGCCCTATTGGGTCAGGACACTTGTGGGTGGTGAGTGGGACGTAAATAAACGTGAGTCAGAAATATTCGCCTGTGGATGTCCTTTTACCCAGCTGAGGTAAGGCAGAAACAGTCAGGCTGTGGTGATGGGACTCAGGACATTTCGCTGGCAATCGCCAAGTAAAAATGGAACCTTCCCGATTCTTACTTCACCATCGCAGCAGAAATGGACAAGCCACTGAGAAGGCTTTCCGTGCGACTATACTATCCCAGAAACTTGCAGTATGAAATACTGTCTGCTGAAAAGATCTCCACCGACCACATCCCTAGTTGCCATCCACTGAAAGATTATCAGGTTTTTTCTTTGCACTAAAACCACAATGTCTGTATCCCTTAGCAGATCCCTTTTCTCAACCTTCTGCTGTCCATCATCTCCTCTTTTACTTACCCATAAAAACCAAGTTTAAGGACTATGTCATGGCCTTCAAGCCTCTCTCAGTGTAACTAATCCAAGTTGCATGTAAATAAAACGTGCAGCCTTTACAGGGATACACACACACACACACACACACTGCAATAGGATGATCGAGCTGTACTAGTTTACACCCACCAAATTTGCTCTGCTCAATATCACTGTGAATAAAAGCCCAGACGAACCAGATCATGGCTCAGACAGGGAACCGCATACTTATTGATTTAAACATATTGATGTGCCTCACAGAGGTCTATAACACAAATATGCACAATGCAGTATATAGATATGTAAATATACTTTATAAATGTTAAATTTCTTGTGCAGTTACATGGTAGAAAGTACATCCTCTTGTTATTCCTTTTACCAATCAGAGCATGATTGAAATTGTCTGGCCTTTACCAGGTCTAAACATGAAGTAAATACAATGTCAGATGAACAACATACTACACGTTGTCATTTCTAATTTAACCTAAAACAAGCCAAAATGCAGACACTTGTGTCTGGGATAGGTTTTAAGTCCATTTTCAAATCATTCAAGATCTATTCAGACTGTAAAAACCCAAGAGCCATATCTCAGACTTTCCAGGCCTCATTATACATGTTAAAGGTCCCATATTATACATTTTTTCAACAATTCCAAACTGCATTATCCCAAATTCAGCTTTGGTCCTTAAATTCATCCAGTTTCAAACGGGTCTCTAGTGGGCTCTAATGAGAATGGGTCGTTTCTGTGTCCTAACCTTTAAATGTTCATGAGTAGAGCCTGTCCACACCCCTCTTTGGGAGAGGATCCCGCTTTCGCAGGCGTCTGTGTGGTGATTTTAGAGGTTAGGCTCAGCTAACCTGAGGGCAGGTCAATAACAGTATCCACTACTGGGGGCAGTGCTTATTTTCCTTTGTAATGTCACAGAGGGAAATATCTCAGACTCACCCGTTTGAGCACATTTTCGCTAAAAAGTGGGGCAAGCAAGTGAGAGAGCTGACAGAATTTTCCCATTTTGGACCTCATACACAGGCTGCGAGGACATATATGACTGTTAGAAAACCTTTAGAAGGTGAATTTTGCATAATATAGGACCTTTAAATGAAGTTCATGACAGTCCAATTAGAAAAAGACTGGATTGTTTAGATGGATGGATTATTTAGAAGGGATGAAAAGAGAAGTCTTTTCACTTTAAAAGAAGATTGCAGCACAGTTTTTGATTTTAAAGTGGTTGTAAGGCGCAGCACCACATCTCAGAAAATAAAGTACCCAGTCATACCTTTACTGGTCTTTATAAGGTATAAACTTCAAGAGTACAAATAAATACCCACCACTGAGGGTACAACATCAGTACCTTTGATGGTACCACTCCATATATATATATATAATATATAATTAGGCACTTTGAGAGTGCAATCACACACACCTCCTACCAACTGTGAAGCACGGTGGTAGAGGGTTGATGATGTGTGCTTGTTCTGTTCTGTGTTCTGTTCTGTGTTGTGCTTGACACCTTGCAGTCATTGACTGGACCATGAACTTGTCTGGGTACCAAAGTTTTGTGAACTCAAACGTGAGGCCATCTGTCCAACAGCTAAGGTTGAAAATGTACTTGCTTTAAATTATGTATATGCGTATTTATCATGGCTGCCTCGTGTATATTGCGTTTGAAGCGTTGTTTGTGCATGTCCTCAGCTATGCATTCGTAAGCTACAATATAAGACTAACCAGTAGGGTCAGTCGGGACCAATTCAACCAGATGTAAGGTGACAGAGTCAACAGCAGTAAAAATTATGGAAGACGAGCTATGGCATGATTGTTTTAGGGGCCTTACACACCATTTACGATACCACTGCTGTTTATTTTTCTGCTGTGACCTCAGAATTAACCCAATGCTAACCTCCTTTACTGTCACCTTTATTGTCTCATTTACACCTTACAAATTCAGAACATATATCTCGTCTGAGTTCTTTAATGTGCCCCATACTGGAATCAACCAGTAACAAGTGTAGCATCCTCATAAGTATGTGAGTGATTATGTGTATAAGGGAACCAGTTGTTCGGGCACGCGAGGTTAGAAAGTAAGTATATTCTTGGCCGAAACCTTGGCTGATGATCAACAGAATGCCTGGAAAAGAAAGAATTAAGATGTTAAAATAGTCCAGTCAAAGTCCAGACCGCAACCTAGTAAAAATGTTGCATTGGGTCCTGAAGAGAGCTGTGAATAAACAGAAGCAGTGTTTAAAGAAGAGTGGACCAAAGTTCCTGTATAATGATAGACTGTTAACAGAAAAATGGTTAGTTGAATTGATTTCTGTTAAACTTGGTTCTACAGGCTCTTTACTTACACTGTTTCTACCTTCTGGCTTTGTTTTTAACAAATGAACAATGACACAGTGTACTATGTTCATCTGAGGCTGGTATTGTATCTTTTTTTATTTATTTAATGTTGTGATGGGTAAAACATTTAATTTTAAGAGGGTTTACTTTCATTTTCACGTGATCGAGTGTGGTGTTAGAGCCATCGGAGGATGAATCTGTGCTGCCAGCCCAAATAAGATCACAAATCTGTCTGGCATTTATATTGAAGTCAGACTGTACTACACTTATTATTACAACTAATTTCTATAAATATTTGGTTTAAGACAATAAATAGGAGTAAGGTTTATACTAAATGTTTACAAATAGAAATTTATTCTTTCAGTTTTACATTATGGGGAAAATTTAAAATCGTAAAGAAACTTTAAACATTAAATTGATATTGTATTGTGATCAAACATGTGATCTACACCCCCAACTACACCATTCAGGATGCAACATCTTCGAAATCTTATAATTTCATCTGTTTTTGCAAGACTGAAGTCAACCTCATGATTTGTGATGCAGATCTGAGCTGACAGCACAGCTTCTCCGTCTCCCTTTCTCAACCAAACGATCACTGGATAACTCGTCTCTCCGTCATCTTAAAGAAGCTACACCAGCACCTCAGAGCACACTGCCTTCAGCCACGATCAGCTGCACCAGCAACCGCAGAGAGACGGCAGCCATCACCAAAAAGCCACTTTAACCTGGACGTCAATGCCATATTCCTGTCATGTTCAGACAGCAGGCAGTTCCACCTAATGGTGCCATGTTTTTATTGACTGCACTCAGCTGTCTTTATGACCTTGGTTGTCATGGTGAAAAGGGCAACCAGGCACACAGAAGCACATTTTCTGCATGACAAGTCAACACGCTGTAACAGAACAATGACATGGAGTTCTTACCCTTCATTTCATGGCTTCTTACAATGAGCTCCTTGTGCATTAATGAGAGATAAATTTATCCATTTTTTTTTTTCTGATAACAAATTCCTTAAGACGAATTGAACATCCGATTTGCTCTGCATGCTCGATTTGGAATGGCTCCAACTATGAGTCAAAAGGTCAAAACCTCTTTTATTGCACCTTGTGTTATATCAGATTTTATTTTGATTTTGTAGCCAAGCTGCAGAATAAACCAGACAGTCTGCATTCTTTCTGTTCATACAGAGATTACATATACAGTGAACTACATGTGAATATGATGCTAAGCTCTGCTTCTACAGCATGACAGCAAACTTTATTACTTAGCTGAAAGACATCTGTCCTGGACTGTCTTTCTCATCCCATGCCCTTTTCCTCCATGTCTTTCATCATGCGCCTCTTCCTCCGTTTTCCACTCAGAAACCCATCCCAGGTTCATATTTGCACTCTTTGGTGGAGAAAGACGACAATCCCTGAAGGAGTATGTCCACATGTGGAATGTAAAATACTGAAATTGTACCATTAAAGACACAGCGTGACGTCCTACGTTCATGTTGTTTTTATTGTTGTTGATAAAGTTGTGCATTGTGTTGTCCTGCTCGGTCCGAGAATGGATGAAAGCCCAGAATATGTGACACAGATGAGTCCTTCTTTAAACTCATTATAAAAACCATTTGTGAGGACTGAAGATGTTGACTGATGTGAAGGAAAGAAGTGATTGTGTTGGTGGATTTAAAAACAAAGTTGTTTTTATGATGATTTATGTTATAGAATCGTCACAGATTCTCTTGGTAAGTGAATGTGTGTCTTTGTGTTATGATTTGGCTACTTTATGCACTTGCAGACCACCACAGATGCAGCGAGATCAGGGTTCGATTCAGCATCAGCAGAAAATTCAATAAAAAAATAAAGCTAAATGGTTGACGTCTGTGTTAATTTTTTTTAACTCATTATGTGCCTTCATTAAGACATCTCAGATTGAATGGTTTTGTCTCATCCAGTTAGCTTCCTTCTCGCTGAACAACTATTTTCTTTTATAAGGTCACTAAACCAAGCACAGAATGTAACGTGTTTGGTTGTGTATTTCTCCTTGTCAGTGATACTAATTGTTATTGTAATATACATTGTTGGAAAGCCTGATGAGTCACCTTTACAATGAGGTATAATTTGTAAGGATCATGCTTTTGTGGAATGAGCAACCAGGCAAAAACAGGTGGGTAGTGCACCAAAAAATGTGCCAAAATCACACCATTTAGCTGTGGGATGGCATCTCATTCCTCAACCAGGAGAAGGTCACCCAGTGTTGTTCTGTTGCTCACAGCTTGATCATGTTTCTCATGAAAAAGCATAACCAGCTTGTTTAGCTGGGTTGAGGTTTGGACTCATCCTCTCCACTCCCAAATCCCGGAGGACCTGAGATGATCTCTGTGGGGGAGTGTTATCATCCTGGAGGATGGATTCTAGTGTCTGACACACCTGGTAGCACCAAAATCTCAAAACAAGAGTGACACCAGCAGAAGAATATTAGGGGTTTGACATATTTGTAGGGGGCACTACCCACAAGTTTAGCTGTGTTGCGCATTGCACAGAAGCTCATTGCAAAGGTTACTAAACAGGCATTCCAGCCATGTATATCATAACACCAACAGGTATTATTAAAAGGGGAAACAGTCAACTAAAGACACATTTTCTTACTTTTTGAGCTGCAGTACAATGAACCTACTTGATCACTAATGTTTCTGCAGCTTTAAACTAATATGTGAACAAATAATTTAATGTTGACAGCTTTTGGCACACGATTAACTCATTTCAGACTTTAACAATTATTTAAAGCACCTCATGTTAGCACTTCAATTTACCATTTCTATTAAACATCTACATATTTTTCTCCTACACAATAGTCATGAGGGTGTTTTAGGTTAATTACTAATTTTGTTCAACTGAACGAGTCATGAAGCATTTTCAGTTTTTCACATTAATCCCCAAATAATTAATATATTAAATCTTATTTTATATTGTCTTCTCTTCATGAGACAGTCTGGGTGTTTACCCTGTTTTCTCAATTTTATCATCCATGTAGTTGAGCTGAAAATAAGCTTGCTGTTCGTCTGTGCTTTAAGTCCTGATGTTGGTCATTAGAATGAATGGAAATGATCATATAAGACCACATTTTGTAATACTATGTGTAAATTTACATGTGAAAAGAACCTAAAAAAAGAAACAGTGGTTTATTCAGCTACTCATACTTCATCGACCAGTTTTGCACCATTCTTTGAGTAAAAATCTAGGTTTTGACCAGTTTCAAGAATGGAAAATATTAAACTAGAGCCCACTTTGTTCTCAAGAAGATAAAAAAGGTGGACTGACTCAGTTATATGAGAAATAAAAAAGAAAAAACATGTTGAGAGAAATTCAAAGCTTTTTAAATGGTAATTGGTCTGTATTCATATAGCTCTTTTTACTGTACCTCAAATGATACCTAAAGCATTTTACATTATACCTCATATTCACCCATTCACACACTGATGGAAGCTGCCATGCAAGGTGCTCAACCACGACCCATCAGGAGCAATTTGGGGTTCAGTGTCTTCCTCAGGGACACATGAGCTTGACAGGCTGAGAATCGAACCAGCAACCCTACATGACGACCACTTTACCCACTGAGCCACGCCATCCTTAAATAAAAGACTGGATAAAAATGGTCAGGCTTACAAGTTTAAGATGCTTCAGGTTGCAAACTTGTGTGGTAGTGACAGTGTTGTGGCTTAAAAAAACCTCTTTGAAAATGTTTTTTGATGTCTGTAGAACCAAGCATGAGATATGAAGCTGTGCTCTAAGTCCATTTTTTCAATGTTCAGACAAACCGAGAAAGAATTGAAGCTTTTAACAAGATGACAGTAAATCCCACAACAGCTCCTCGAACTCTGTGTTCCAGTACAGGCCAGTAAAATGTGCCTTGAATGAAGATATGTGACCCCAGTCCCATGATGAAAAAGTGTTTAGTTGTTTGTTGCACCCTGCAGCTCCTTCTCACTGTAACTTTATGTGGTAGCACACAAGCCCTAATGTAGTGTTATCAGAGAGGCATCAAGTGAAGCCCTGTCTCTGCTCCTTGTTTGCAAGCAACATTTTTTTCTTTTTTTGCCCCCTTTTGTTTGTGTGACAGAGCAGTGTTGATTTTAAAGTTTAATGAGATGTGTGCTCATGCACCTCAGAAGAGTTTCAGTTTGTAACACAAAGGGGTGCTGTCTATCGTGTTTTTCTGTAAAACATTCATGGCACAGTCAACTAACAGCATCTCAGTGGCTTTATGTTTCTGGTTGTGGCAATATTTCCTTTTAAACATAAAATCCTTTAATATTAGTTCACCTGCTTTGTTTCTGTCCAGCTGGAGGGGTTGTCATGGTTTCCAGAGACTCCAGTGGACTTTATAAATATACAAATATAAACAAACCATGTTCATATATATATATATATATATAGTTACTGCTGCACAGAGCAACTGTGTGGTTAAACTTGACAACAAGCTATTGGATCCTTTTCATATGAATCAGTTGTGTTGAAGCAGGGAATCATCTAAAACCTGCAGTGGCCCTCAAGCACAAGAGCCCTGCTTTACAGGATTAAAACTGTAGCTGACCTTGAAAGATGAAACTTGTTTGTTCACCTGTCGTCTATAGATCCACCACACAATTGATGTTTTATCTTATGACTGTGTCATAAAATATGGTGTCACTGTGTTGCTCTAAGGAGTTATTTTCATGAATGTAGTGTGCAAAACTGGGATCAATTGACCAAGTAGTGCTGGGCAATATAACTGAAAGCCTGTTTTTATTTTTGTTCCAATATGAAATTGTCTTATACCTCAAATTTCAGTTTAAACATCTTGAAGGATGTTGGGAATGTGGCGTAGCAGGAACCTGTTTGAGTGGGGAATCTTTATCACTGCTGCACCACTAAACATGCAGCAGAGCAGCTGTGTTAGTGGTGAAAATGGATGGAGAAACTTCAGAGAGTGAAGAAGTAGGTGATGTCAAAGCTGAACATGACAGAAAACTGAGGAGACCAGTTGAACATTTAAGAGAGTATTATAGTTTCCATTGTCTCGCTAAAATACACAAGACCAACCCTGAAAATAACCTTTTTTTTTCTTCAGGTGTCCAACTTATCAAGTTTTTAGTGAGGATTCATCCAATATATCAGAGCCTCCCAACTTCTTTGGAATTGTGGTTGTAAAAATGAGCACAGAACAGAATGTGTGAATGATGTATTTATTTTATTTTATTTTTACTGAATCTTTTTTAAGTTGAATAGAAAAGAAAACACCCAATAACCCAAAATTATTCATTAACGAAAGTATTTGGACACTGGTGCAACATTACGTAGTCTGTTTAGATGCACTTATTTTCTTCAAAATCCCTAAAACATGTCTCAGTCCAGTTTTGGTAAATTGAACTGATTGGTTGTAGCTTCGGAAGGAATTCATCCGTGAGTATAAGACCCCCAAAGTTCACATACCAAGTCAGAACAAAAGGTTTGGGGGATTAGAGTCAACTCCTAAATCAGTCTATAGTAACTCTTTGTTGACCTCTAAGGAAACTTTAAAAGGTCAATAACAATGCAAAAGGTCTTAAAACCACCATTGCAAGTTTAAGCAATTTAGAAAAGATAGGACAAAAAAAAGCAAAATGATGATTTCAGTCATTGTGAGATGGCCATCACAGCAGATCCCCAGTCAGGCGTGGAGAGCAGCTAAAACAGCAGAAACAAAGATTCAAAACTCAGACAACATGACATAAATTATGATTGGCTGTATAATGTGATCAAAAGTGCTTTATGTCCATGCAGGTTGACCAAAGATATGGAGAAAATTCCAGAGTACTTCCTACTCCCTGCTATCTTAACAAATTTTCTCTGTTCAGACCACTTTCCAATATCAGCTAAACTAGCTAAAGCAGTGTTAGCTTATCTTGCTAACAGGTTCACAAATTTCCCTGAGGAATTTCCAAAGGGATTAATAAATTATTTCTGATTCTGAGGTTAGTTTTGGCATTAACAGTAACTTGTTTTTGGAAAAATACTACAGAATTGTTCCCAACTTTAAAAAAATGTCATCTTTAGGCCATTTAAACTATTAAACCACATCAATAATAATAATAATGTTTATCGCTAATATGTACAGTATGAAATCGTGTTGTTTTTGTCAATGATGACGATGACGAAATTATTTCTTTGACGTCCCTTTTTTCATGACAATAAGACAGTGACAAGCTAGACATGGCTCATTGGTGACTAAAACTTGACTTTAGTGAGTGGTCAGTCATATGTTCAGAATGCATGACATGACATTGTGTGTGCAATCCGTCTGACAGAGTAATGCGGCTACATCCTATCCATGTTTGGTCATGCCCACCACCTGGCGTGCAGCACGCATACTACACAACACATGCAACTGAGTTTATTCATTCATTGATGGATAATGGTGGCAGCGTCAACAAAAGGGCTTGGTGGTCGGAAACCACAAAATGATCTCAACAGCAGTGAAGTACACCATTGCATCTCCATCAATGGGAAAGTCTAGACTACAACAGTCTGGTAAGGAATCTGGTTATTCTGCAAAGCATTAAGGTTACCTGTTGATTCATGATTACAACACTTGATACAACCTCTCAACCTCATTTCCAATTTCCAATACTTATTACCTTAAAATAATTTATTAAAAGACTAATACTTTTTTTCTAAAACTGGACTAAAACTATCACATATAGAAATAAATAAAATTTTACTAAAACAAATAAGCATTTTTGTCCAAAACACTAAAGGCTCAATCCCAAACCACTCCTACACACTATCCCTTCACTACCGAGTGTCCCTCTCAGTGAAGTCACACTCACAGCTGTGGACGACACTTTAGTTGGAGGGGGAGAGTATAAATAAGATGGGCAGGAATGGGATGCCTTCTTCCCTCCACTGGAGGAGGAAAGCACTTGTCAACATAGCAACACAAAGACACCCCGAATTTTTAGTAGAACAAGAACCGTATAAATTTTGGAGCCACACCAGCTTCCTTGTTTTTCCCACTGTTCCTGAAACCTCATACATTCAGTAGCTACTTTATACTGCAAATACTTTTAAGTAACTCAACAAGTCTTTAAACCCCAACCTATTAGGCATTTCAAATCAAACAACTGAAGGACTGCCGCTAATTGTGCTTACGTCAAATCAAACGTCAGCGTAGAGTAAGAACTGCTAGTTTCCTTTTAACTTCCTAAACTTTCTGTGATTTTATGTCAGTGTGACAAACATGCAGGACACATGCAGAACTCATATTTGAACTAATATTTTCCTCCTTTTTGCCATCGCACCAGCTGCAAAGTTTATTGTGAGCATAGAGCATTGCAGACTCTCTATCTGAGGTCTGAACGGTCCACTCACCCTCCACGCCAAGTCATTTGGGACGGCCATTAATAAGGCAGAGCCTATGTGAGAACGAGCAAACAGTGTGTAGTGGGCTGTTTGGGATTGAGCCTAAGATTTTAACTAAAATTAAGATGGCTGCTAAAAGACAACTTTGTTTATTTTCGGTCTTGAACTCAATCAAGCCACAACAATTTTAACATTAACAATTAAAAACCAAACTGAAATACCACAGAGGATAATCGACCTGCAGGTGTGCAGACTGGTTATGTGGAGGAGGTGGTGAGTGGCTGCTGGGAGTCTTCCAATATGTCATGTCAAGAATAGAAACTCCCCCATGGTTTTACTTTAAAATAAGTTGCATAAAATTTCAAAACCGTAAAGAAGTAATTATAACCTACTTTTTATTGAGTTGGTAATTTTACGAAAAAGTAGAAGCAATGTACTGAGTGCTAAACCTGCAATAACAAGAGAGCAGCTTCCTCTGACCAGCACCTCCTCCACAGCTCTGCACAGCATGCCTCTGAGCTGACCTTTAAAGTACAGCTTGCAGTTTGATCTATTTACAGTGCATGCATGTAATGTTTTCTGGTAATGTGTGAAAAATAATCATTTTATGAGGGCAGAAATTTTGAAGAAAAAGTATCCTTCCTGAGCACTTCTGAGAAACCCAACATGTTATGTAACATGGGCCAGTGTCACTGCTGATATTTTGTTTGTTGCAAGTTGCACTAAGTCCTGCCTTCTGAGACCAGTTTTCCTCACCCAAAAAGCTGGGCTGATCTGCCTAAGTGCATTTTGTCAAGGTTAAGAGTCAGAGACCTATCTATCACAAACAGAAAACTGGGGCAGAGTGTGGAGGTTATTTTAGATAAGTTGCTAAATTACCTTGAGATTTAAGATCGATTATAAAGGCCAACAAATGGCATTTCACTCAGTTTAACTACAATCACTGCAAATGAGCTGCTACCATTAAAAGAAGCCTGCAGAAGCAAGACACTGAATGTTTTGCTGCTTTGAATGGAACAATGTTGGCATTGGTGAATTTAATTATTGGTCTGTTGCTTCACTTTACTCGCATAATTTGTAAAAAGTGAAAAATTGATCATTTTTTAAACAGAAAGTGGCATCCAATTAAATTGCTATTTTGACAGTGTGTCTGATCTTGTGTTTTATTTACATTTCCAAGTGTCAGGATCCCCCATCATTAAATATTATCACATCGTGACCACATCAGTCCTGCCTAAGCTAATGCTAGCTGGTAAGTTAAGACCATAAGTATGTGGGGAATAAAAGTAATTAATACAGTGGCAGTCAAAGATTTAGACACACCATCCCATTAAAGTTTAATGGGTAAGTGTGTCCAGACTTTTGACTGGTATGATTGCTGTTTATGTGATTTGTAGACTAAATTCTACGTTCTAGATCCAGAAGTGGGAACGTAAAGCTATGAATGATGTTGTGCTGTATTCTGTCAGAAAACCTGTAGCTTTTGCTCACTGAGTAGGCCTTCATTACCAGTAAAAGTTAACGCGTCAACTTTAGTTTGTCCAAACAAATACCGTATTTATAGAGATTTGACACTACATAAGGTTCCAGCCTTGAAACGCTGTGTTTCTGATTAATTTTGTTGGCACACTGCCATTCATTATACACATCCCTAAAGCCACCGTTGCCCTGCAGCATCCCAAGGTTGATAAAGCACACTTCATAACTTTAATTTCCAGCCTAGCCTATTGTTTGGGTGGAATATAATGCCTGGTATAACTGAACTATGACTAACAATGTTGGCTTATTTTTGAGTGAAGCTGTGCTTCACTTTTCAATAAATGGTGTAAGTCTAACTTTGTTTGCAATCCAAGAGGTTCTATGCTAAAGGCTAGCATGCTAACCATTACAACAGATGTTGAAGTAATTTCTCTTACTTAAATTTTCCATGTTCCAAATGAGCACAGTTCGTCTGCTTGGTCTGTTCACAGCAATAAATAAAATGCTTAAAGATCACCAAGTTACTAGAATTATTCCTGATGCTGCTAAGAACAAGTCTTAACACATGTAAGGGTAAAGTATCAAGACATTTACTGAAAGCAGCCTAATGGATAACTTACCAAATTTTGTAAGACGTATCTGTTTTGGGCTATACTTTAAAAGTATTTGAGCTGGATACTAGCAGTTTACATAATCCAACACAGAGTCTGCTGTCACACCATCGATAAATAATCAATACGGGTCATGTTCATTAGTGTGATGTTGGTGTTGATGTGGCCTCTTTTTGATTTTAATATCAATGTAGCTGTTTGTAAGACACACATCAGTAACACGTGAAACTAGGACTGAAACACATCAATGTAAAATTACAACATGACGTAGTTGGTTTTAGTTTTCTCTAAGTTAGAGTGAATGCTGACACTGAAGATGAATGGGTTTTCTCTGGGCCCTGGAAACTAGATGGTGAAGCCATTCAGACCATTCAATGAAAACAGACTAAAAAGAAATACAAAAATGTTAAATGCCACTTTATTTTGTCAACTAGTACTAGGTAGGACCTCCTAGCGGTACACAACCTCACCAGCCA
Source organism: Melanotaenia boesemani (assembly GCF_017639745.1). Taxonomy (NCBI): domain Eukaryota; kingdom Metazoa; phylum Chordata; class Actinopteri; order Atheriniformes; family Melanotaeniidae; genus Melanotaenia; species Melanotaenia boesemani. Next base: position 17,499,515 of record NC_055683.1, on the reverse strand, counting down.
CTTTATCAGGTCCACTGCGTTAGTACTGGGCTGGACCGCCCTTTTCTGCCAGAATTGCCTTAATTATTGGTGTGATAGATGGAACGAGGCATTGGAAACATACCTCAGAGATTTTGCTCCATATTGACATGACAGCATCACACAGAAGTAGATTCAGAAGATGCTACACTGTGGTCATAAAGGGATGGACATGGTCAGCAGCAATACTCATGTAGGCTGTGGTGGTTAAACCAGGCCACGCTGCTACTAAGGCAGGGGTGTCCACCTCTGGTCCTCGAGGACTTCAATCCTGCAGATTTAAGAAGTCTCTCCCTGCTTCAGCACAGTTCTGCCCAAACATGTCGATCCATCAATCTGATTTAGATGTGCTGCACCAGGAAATATCCAAAACCTGCAGGACAGTGGTCTTTGAGGACCCCTGTACTAATGGCCTAGTACCCACTTAGTCCTAGTCTAGTCTAGGGTTAGGGTTGCTGCCATGTGACTGGCTGGTTAGATATTTGTGTTAACAAGCAGTAGAACAGCTTCACCTGATAAAGAGGCAAACTTGTGCATTGACATGTGTATTATTAGTGTACAAGTGTACTAGAAGTTTCTACTGCAAAAAAATTCTTGATAGAAGTAAAAGTTTCTGACTATAAATAAATGAAATAATCAGTAAGATAATTACAGTTGGTAAGATTTCCTGAAATAAGAAAACATAAATAGACTTTAGAGAAGTGAGAAATATCTTAAAAGAAGTTTTAAAATACTCATTTCAAGTCCGTTATTAAGTAAAAGAAAACTTAAACTGGTCTTATAATGTTTCTTTTCTGTTATTTCTTTCTCATTTTGAGAGAAAAGATCTTAAAACAACAAGAACAACTATAGGTGATGCTTCGCAATTCAAGAATAGCTATTAATAGTTTTATTTTTGTTTTAAACTAATAAAGCCCCTCTGACCACCAGCAAACACGTTAATTATTGAATTGAGGTGGGTAAAGCGTTTTAGTAAAGCGTATTAATAAAGGATTATGAGTGAATGTTTCACACAATCTTGGCGAGCAGTTTTTTTTCCTTTTATTCACACAGCTCATTTTGCAGGGTGTGTGAACTGTTACATGGAGATCTTGAAACAAGTTTTTAGAGCTAAAATTGGGTGTGAAAGATACAATATGATCTCAAACAGTGTGTCAGTTAGATGATTTAACTTGATAAGCATGCAAATTAACTCATTTGAACATTTAGTAAGTAGATAAGAAATAAGACCCTCGAAACATGATTAATAGTGTCACACATTCTGCTTTTCCCAAGAAAGACGTCTTGGCTGAAAGTAAGATTGAAAGACTTGTCTAGATAGACCTTTCTTTTTCTAGCAGGCACCTTTTGACTCCATCATAATAAAACAAATAATGAAATTTAGTAAAAAATTATCCTAATGTTCCAGACTCTGTCAGTTTTGGTAAGGTCATATGACTTTTTTCTTTTCTGATAAATTTTTTGTTAACCACCAGTGAAAAGTGATGGCGGAGGTTAGATCCAACACATTAACCCTTTGGTGCATAGTGTCCACTACAGAGGACACATATGTAAAGGCTGTTTTTAAGTGTATGCATGGGTGTGGATCGTACATTAGCAACTTCATTGGACATTAGTGAGTCACCAATACTCTGCCACGTATGAAGGATAAATACATTTGATATAGTATATATACATTGTAATTACCACGTTTGCCTCTGATAAACAGGGCAAGAAAATGATCCAGGTGTTTTACTGAAAATTTACATTATATTAATATGACAAGATATTATTTTATAAACATTTTCATAGATCAAAAAGAAAAATCAATACACTGAGTAAAAGTTAAAATAAGATTAAAATACAGAAAAGCATCAATGTGCATGTCTGTAGAAGTAAAATATTTTATTAAAAAAAATGTGGTACTGTTTTGTAATAATTCATGCACCAGAGGGTTAAAGAAAAAGCCATTGCTGTGATGTAATTCGATCTGCCCTCAGTTGTTCTGGTAATCTTAATGTCCGACAGTTCGAACCTGCAAACAACTTCAAAACAAAAATCGAGCTGTTTTTACCGTGTCCAGTTATTTACCCAAATTTACATTTATTTATTTATTTATTGGGTTTATTTCTCAATATTTAAAAGTATTACACTGTGATCATTAAGTGTACAGATTTAATGGGGTATCGAATGCTGAAGTTGGAAACAAACTGCTAAATTATTTCTAACCCTGAGAGCCAGTCCATGCCAAAATCTGTTTTAGGGATGTTGTAGAGGAGATGATATAACAAGCAGCTTTGCTCTCCCCCAATCCAAAATGCCTCTCTGCCCAGACGGCATAGACACGATCTGTGTGTGTGTGTGTGTGTGTGTGTGTGTGTGTGTGTGTGTGTGTGTGTGTGTGTGTGTGTGTGTGTGTGTGTTGGACATGCACAAGAAGGACACACACCCTGGTACACTGACTAGGACTGACAGACCAGGACATCCATTACAGATTTTTCCCCTCAACTAAAGGAAAAGTGCTCCCAGCCAGAATAGACGACTAAAGACTAAATGTAGGCTGTTTTTGGTGATGCTTACATCCACTAACGTTGTAGGTCATAAGAATGTGATATTTTATTTAAGATTAGTTCTTTCTAAACCATCCACAGGAGAAGTTTAGCTTCTGCTTCAGGATGCCATTATATCAGTCGCAACCAGATTTTATCATTTACATAAAAACACTGACACATCAGCGTAGTCATGTAGGTAAAAAAAAAGGCTGACCGAATTTGCTAGTTTAAAGAAATTTTGTCAAAATACTGAAGATCCATTCACACAGCTGAAAAACACATAGTTGCCCCACCCCCATGGATTCATTCATGCAGACTGGTGTTATGTAAGAGCTGCCCTCCTCTCCAGGCTGACATGTCCTTGCATCAACTGTGGGGGAAAGATGACAGTCGGGCTGCATCATGAGGCTCGACCTGTTAAACCTGCAGGCTGCAGCACGGAGACATGGTTAATGAGCGCTTGCAGTGATTTCTACACTCTGAACTCTCGTTTCCTTGTAGCATCTCAGAAAAATCTGTTCACTACACAATTAGAATGGATCCCAGTCTGAAAATCCTTAAACATATATATGTGTAAAAATAATGAATAAGAAAAAATATATGACAGTAACAATTAATAGAGGATGAGATACTATAATAATTGTAAGACTGATGAATTTGATAAATAGATTAGATGGATCCAAAGTCCAAGTATTCCCTCTTGTGGTGATTCTGGGAACCAACACTGGCTGTTTAAAAATTCATCAAGTTCTAACAAGTAATTAGTATTTTTCTCCAGGAAATGAAGGTGGATGCCAAAGCAGCTGGATTACTGACTGCCAGGTAAACTGACCACAGTTTGAGACTGAAGGGATGTGTCTGAGAAGACTGTCAGCAGCACCATTAACTCTCACCATTTCTCTTAATACTGAACACTTCAGAATTCTAGCAGAACTCAAAAGTCCTGTAATGTGGAGAAATATTCACTGTGTACTTGGGCCTCATTCACCAACCGCTGTTATAAAGAACTTGGTTGTTAAGATAAGATAAGATAAGATAAGATAAGATAAGATAAGATAAGATAAGATAAGATAAGATAAGATAAGATAAGAAAAGATAAGATAAGATAAGATAAGATACTTTATTGTCCGCTTGCATGAAAAATTGCATTGTAGTACTGAATCAACAATCATTACAGACAAGACTGCAGTCATACAAAAACAAAGTCTATAAATATCTTCTGCACCCACTGGAACTTCTAGACAAAACGAAAAACAGGACAGTGCTACCGACTGGGCAGTGTGACAGAGGTTGGAATAAACTAATGTTTATATTTATTCCTCCTGCATAAAGACACACTGAATACACACACTGATGATGCCTGATACTCATCATGAAGGGTATGAGAGGGTGTGTGCAGATCAGCCATTAAAGAAACAGCTCTCCACTGGTTGACCTACTTGGCGGTGACGATTTGCTCGGTCATCATTTTTCTAGCATTCTATTGGCTGGAGGACATTTGACTGACAGCTCATTCAGCAACCCAAGACAGAGGAAACATATCCAGGAGCAGACGTTTGAGAGGGCAGAATGCGTGTCTGAGTGTGAGCTAACGAGACCAAGTTTGAGCGCAAAAGATTTAAACCTGCAATATGAACCTGCAACACTAAACTTGAGAAGCAGAGCTTTGAAAGTATGAACGATATATTTGAGAGCAAGAAGGGACTTTTTGAGTGTGAGAGCAGAGTTTTGAGAGAGAGCAATAAGATATTTGAGATTGAAAACAAGAAATCTTTTTCTCAAATCAAACAATTACCCTCATTATTAAAGATAAAGAAATATCCCTATAGGATATTATATGTTCTCTTTTACAGCCAAAGACGTATTTTTGCTCAGGCTGAAGGTGTTTGGTGTCAGCCAGATCATGTTTTTATTTTATCAGGCAGTGATGGAGAGTGTCATCAGGTTTGGGATGATGGCGTGGTTCGGCAATCTCTCTAGACAGTCCAAATCTGAGCTACAGCGCCTGGTGCAGACTACCATGAAGGTGATGGGGAGGACTGAGAAATGCTCCCTTCAGTCCATCTATGAGCAGTCTGTACTAAGGCAGGCACAGAGGGTGTTGTCAGAGCTGTCCCACATCCTTCACATGGAGTATTAGCTCCTGCCTTCAGGTAGGAGGCCCACAATCCCAAAATGCAAACTGAACCATTTCAAACACTCTTTAATACTTTCCTCTCTCAAAATTTTGAATAGCTCTTGAGCCATGTACGCGACGCAGTGTGCAACAAGACAAATTTCACTTGAAAAGGAAGTAATTTCAGTTGAAACCAGAGTCACATAGTTGAAAAAAAGATTGGATTTTCAAAACAAAATGAAAAGGGCAAAGTTGGAGAACACTTGACAAATGTTTTATGAAGACTGACTGGAAATGTAAACGTCAGTCATCCAGGTGGTCCCGTGCATACATAATTCTTTTAAGAAGTATATTAAACCCTTAAATTTGGTCCAAGTAGATATATAATGTGATTCTGCTTTGAATGAAACACATATTTTGTATAAATTATCAGCATTGGTATGTTTTATGCTGATGCATGTATAAAAACCATGCAATTGGACATGAACTTACTGTGCTACGTGCAACTAAACTGCTGCAGTCCTGGAGTTCCCTCTACAGGACAAAGTGGTTACTAACCAGTACGCTTGGTGTTAGGAGTGCGCTTTGGTCAAGTGAATTGTTAGCAGTGACCTTAGTTAACAAATGTCCCTATTTACTGAGTATCATCTCAGCAATAAACAGACATTTAAAAATAAATAAATAAAATCAAATACAACAGTCAGTAAATTTTTCATAGTTTATTATAGAATTTATGAAAAGAGAGCAACCACAATCACCAGTGTCATTAGATAAAGTGCACTTTATCACAGCAGTGTAATCGTTGAGACTCAATGATAGTCTACTGAGATCACATCCTACCCAGTAATGCACATGATGACTAATGTACACTTGATAATGCACAATATACACATATTAGCTGTGTCTACTAAGGAACTCTTTGGCTCACACACACACACATATTACAAAGCATGCAGCTGTTCAATATAAAAGTGTATTTAAAATGACAAGACATACACACATGTAAACACTCTGATGTGCAAAAGGTATCCACTAAAAATGACCACTATAGTTGACATCTGGGCAGCGTTAAATTACATTCAGTGTACAGTTGTAGAGTTTGAAAACATCATCAGACAATTTAATCAATCTATTTGGAAAATGCTGCATATTTCATGTTCTTTCTGAGTGCTAGCTGACCACGTTGATAGCACTTACACTAATATCTGCATGCTAAGCATACAGCTACTTCAAGCAGTTAGCTTAGCAAGACTGGAATTAGGGTTTAGCTTGAAGTTAGTTTTTTTTTGTTTGTTTGTTTTGTTTGTTTTGTTTTGTTTTGGTTTTTTTTGTTTTGTTTTTTTGTTTTTTTTAAGCTGACTACCTGCCATTCTTAGCTTTGTCTTAACCAATAATACAATACCCCTCTATTTTTTGGTCCACTTATGTCAATTGATGTAGTACATTTTTGAGTTAGTTTAGCAAACTAAAAACAGAATTCATCATAAAGAACATAATTAAAATGTCAGTATGACACTCAAATAATTTCAACTATTCTGTTTCATTTCATGGCATAATCATATTTATTATCTTAAATGATCTTAATTTTACTGATAAGAATGTAACGATTGGAATCAAGGTTGAGCTTCAAGCTAGCTAACCTTCTATTCTTAGCTTTATGCTGACTACCAGAACATCAGTACAAGCTCCTCATTGAAACGATGTTTTTCAAATATTAAAAACTTTTTTGTTTTGTTAGATGTAAATGTTCTAGTCCAGTAAAACCAAATTCTATATTTTTACTGATAACTGACTAGGTTAAGAACCCAACCAGTTAGCTTAACACACAAAACAGGTTTGATCTTGGACCTAAGCTAACATATCCAACTGTGTATCACTCAAATAATTTCAGACTTTTGTTTGTTTATTTACCTGGTAAAATAATAACAAATTGTCTAAATTTTACCAACAGCTTGGTCTAGTACAAAGATGGGAGTCAAGGTTGCGCTTAAAGCTACATAACTGCCTACTATTTTTAGTTTTGTATTGACCATCAACACAATCAAGCTAACCATTTAAATTACAACATTTTATAAAATCAAAGACCTTTCCCAGTCTTTTCTGGACCAATAATACTAATTTCTTTAAATTTACTGATTTAAGAAGCAGTTAGGACATGAAACAGGACTGACTTTAGAGCTAATCTAACGAAAAAAAAAACCTATCCAACCTCTGTATTACAAAATCAAATAATTTTAGACTATTCTTTGTTTATTTTCCTGGTAATCTTAATTTCTCTGATAGAATACCAACCATTAAGCTTTCCACACTGATTTCAGGGTAGGTCGTTAAGATAAAAATTCTTACATTGTAATTTTACATTGTAAATGTATTCAGAGTTCCTTGATAAAGCACAATAACCACAAGTTTGTATTGAGAAATACTTGTGAGGCTGGTTTCCACATATGGGCGCAGTAGCAGTCGTAGATTGTTTCCTTGCAGAGAAAATATTGGACAAAAATATTCTAATAACACCCTCAAGTGGGCTATAAACGAACCCAATTTAATATGAAAATCACAGTGTCCAGTTAAAATCCCCTGTGCAAGCAGCTGGGACTGAAACATTTGGCAGTGTTTGCGGGACGAAGGCCAATAAAAGGGCCCAATGCCAGAAAGAAGGAAGAGAAAAGTTACACAATTTTTCTCCACTTCTTACAATTCAGTGTGTTGGCATATTAACATTTCTTTTACACTTGGATATTGTTCTCTAAGATAGTGGTCAAGAAAACACACCAAATACAGGACAATGATAGCTATGATCTGTACCATGATACATATAACAGAGTATATGTGAAAGTTTTTAAACACAAGTAGTGAATCCAGTGAATCTGAATTTACACACTACATTGTACGTTTAACACATAATCACCAGTGACTATTTAAAGAAGGGTCATTCCATGACAACACAGTTATGTGTCAGTCATTTGTGTATGGTGTTATTTAACCCTTTGTGTTGTCAGCCTAAGTCTACAATAAATCTCAGATGTAATCTACGTAACATGTTTTCTCTGACCTGTGACCCAATCAAGCTGTAGATCAAGATAAAGTAAGCCAAGTTTACTTTACTGAGCTTACTTTTATTTTCTTTTACACTGTATTCACTTCCTTATCTTGCTCATTGGTTCCACAACTTTCCCTCATTAGCCAACCTCTGGTTTAGCCAACAGAGCTGCCGGAGGAAGCCGTCGTTGGGTCCGATCTCTCTTTTCTGTCTCACCATGGCCAGAGCGGTGTGGACATCCATTTTTTGGCAAAGCATCAGGTAGGCAATGACTAGGGTGGGCGAGCGGCTGTAGCCTTCCCTGCAATGAACGTACACTTTACCTGCAAAAGAAAAGACGTGCAGATGTTCCAATTTATCAAAATCCCAGCAGCTATATATGAACCAGAGGCCAGAAAAAGTACACACAATATAAATTAAAGCAGTTTGGGATTTTTCTGCCAACAATAGTTGAACAATAGTTGCAAGACCACCATCATTCCCTCTTCTTATATGTCTATGATGAGTCTTGTGTTTTCCTGTTGTTGCTATGGTTCTTCTTTCTTGTTAGATGACATCTGATCAAGCAAGATTTCTGGCTTGGAAGACTAGATTCTACATGGGTTGTGGGAATGAGTCGTTGAGTGTGGTGTTCTGTGATGAGCTTATCGGAGCCACCCCACACAGCTCGATCAAAAATGTTCAATGCCTGATTTTTTATCTTCATGTGTGGGGTCTCAAATAAATCTTTTCAGATTTAAAAAATCCTTATCCGTGTGCCCGGATAAGTTCCCAAATCAAGCTTTCTTTTTTGAAAAAAATTAAAATGAGTAGATGGAAAATGAAAAACTTATATCGCTGAAAAATGTAAGAGAGGTGGAAAATGAGAAAAAGTTGCAGGTGGAATCAAAACATAATTGCCAGAGGCTAAATTCCGTTTCACCTCCTCAGCATCCATTTCCGCATCTCCCTCACGCTAATCGAAACTCATCACCTGACCACTCATTTACCGCGCAAGCCCGAGTCCGACCCGAGCCCATTTAAAATGAGAGAAATTGAGCCCGAACCCGACACAACCCGTCGGGTCCCGTCGGGTTCGGGCAAAGATCTTGAGCTCTAGCCCAGCTCACACTGCACCCGACCCCTATGGCCCCTCCTGCTGGTGGTGAGCCCACGGGAGGGGAGGCCCAAGTCATCCTTTCGGGCTGAGTCCGACCAGGCCCCATGGGCAAAGGCCCGGCCACCAAACGCTCGCCTCCGTGCCCAACCACCAGGCCTGGCTCCAGAGGGGGGCCCCGGTGAACCACGTCCTGGCAAAGGAAACCTTGGTCCTTGCTTTCCTCCTCATCATAGGGGTGATTTGAGCCCCACTTCGTCTGGTCCCTCCCCTAGACACCTGTTTGCCATGGGTGACCCTACCAGGGGCATGAGCCGCTACGATAGTCAGGAAGTTCACAGGGTCTTGTTCACGAGTGAGGGAAGGATGGAGCGGGAGATCGACAGGCGGATAGGTGAGGCTTCTGCAGTGATGCAGACTCTGCATCGGTCTGTCGTGGTGAAGAAGGAGCTGAGCCAAAAGGCAAAGCTCTCGATTTACCGGTCAATCTACGCTTCTACCCTACCTATGGTCACGAGCTGTGGGTAGTGACTGAAAAAACAAGATCACGAATACAAGCGGCCGAAATGAGTTTTCTCCGCAGGGTGGCCGGGCTCTCCCTTAGAGATAGGGTGAGAAGCTTGGTCATCCCGGAGGGGCTCAGAGTAGAGCCACTGCTCCTCCACATCCAGAGAAGCCAGATGAGGTGGCTCGGGTATCTGGTTAGGATGCCTCCTGGATGCATCCCTGGTGAGGTGTTCCAGGCACGTCCCACCGGAAAGAGGCCCCGAGGAAGACCCAGGACACGCTGGACGGACTACATCTCTTGGCTGGCCTGGGAACACCTTGGGATCCCTCCGGATGAGCTGGTGAATGTGGCCGGGGAGAGGGAAGTCTGGTTTTCCCTGCTTAGGCAGCTGCCCCCGCGACCCGACTCCGAATAAGCGGCAGAAAATGGATGGATGAATGGATAATCGCATTTCAATCGCATAACATTTGTTCCAATTTAATTTTCATGGATTTTAGTGCACGACTGAAACAAATTAAAAGCCAGACATTAATATTGTAAACTCAAGCTCTAGTAATATCTGGAAAAAGGCATTTAATTTTATTTCAATTCAGAACAATACAAAAAGACATTTAAAGTACAAAGTCTACAACATGTTAAGTACTCCATGACCAGTCCGGTCATGGAGCTCTGACTGCAGATTGTTACTGGGAGCTGCGTGAGGTCTGAAAACTCGCTAAATATAGCGCCAAAAATACACTAAGTAGTTAGCCGAGCTCTGACATGTGCACCATTGTTTTCGGTGTACCAGGAACTTGTGCACTGAATTAGTTTAAATTGTTTAGCCCTTTTTCTGGTGCTCATCTAGAGAAATCATAATAAAATATAATCTTCCAAGGTTCTGAAACAGAAAAACATTCAGTGTTGGGGAGGATATTCTCACACTGCTGTTTCTCTTAATTCTCTCTTCCACTGACCTTTTCCATTCTTGTACGCCAGAGCCTTTTCAATAAAGTCTGCTGCCTCTTCGAAGTAGATGCTGATATCGAAGTGGTCGGTGTCGCTGGCTGGTACACCGTGGTAGATGATGCCTGTGTCAGCGTAGAACTCGGAGTTGGTGTTCACGTGCATGAAGGAGTTTCCCTCTGCTGCATTCAGGATGTGGGTGATGCCCAGGCGCTTGAGGCGGATCACATTTGTCGCCACAAATCTGTGTGGAGTTGTTTGGAAAAAAAGACCAATGCACAGTGATTACCTCATGTAGAACTAAATTTCATCAAGTTCTAAACTATAAACAGTTTGAACATCTCTGTGTTTGTACTGTAGCTTAAAAATATTTCAGGATGAAGTTTTTGTGCAGAACCATCTTATTAAGATCACTGACTGAAAAAGGTTCATACAAAACTTTTTTCTGACCTGATGCCCGTTTGTGACCTGCTCCCTGCCTTGATGCTGTAGGATTTCTGCAGGCCAATAACATTTTCCATCTACTCAACTAAAGGCCAAGAACAGCATCTGAACCTGCTGCTCCTCTGCTTAGAATGATTTATGTGTGCTTCTTCTGTTCTTTCCTTAAAGGTTCCATATTATACATTTTTTCAGCAATTTCATATGGATCCAACAACATTGTTTTCAAAGTGTATTACCCCAAATTCAGCCTTGGTCCTTAATTTCAGCCAAATGTGGTTCTAGTGAGCTCTAATGAGAACGGGCTGTTTCTGTGTCTGAACCTTTAAATGTTCATAAGTGATGCCCGTCCACGCCCCTCTCTGGGAAAAAATCCGGCTTTTGCTGACGCCCGCTCTGTGATTTTAAAGCAGGCTCAGTTAGTCGGAGGGGGGGTGGGTCAACAACAGTCTTTACTACCAGGGACAGTGGTTATTTCCTTTTGTCAGGTCATAAAGGGAAAGATCTCAGGCTCAACCGTTTGAGCACACATTCTCTAAAAAGTGGAGAACGCAAGTGAGAGAGGAAACAGAATTTTCTAATTTTGGGGCCGCATACACAGGCTGTGGGGACATATATGACTGAATTTTGCATAACATGGGACCTTTAAACTCAGACGGTACAAATGAACATACAATCTGCTAAATAGCCAAAAATGCCTGGTTGTGGGGAAAATGAAAGGATCTTGATGTAATCTTCTCCTATATCTAAGACAAAGGAGCGCTGTAGAAACAGCTGCTGCCTCAGTATGCCTGATCGTGTTTGTGTCATATGTTGTTACTGTCTAGTCTTGGACGGGTTGTAATGGAAACACAAATTTCCCTGAGGAATTTCCAAAGGGATTAATAAAGTATTTCTGATTCTGATTCTGATTCTGATTATCAGTGAAGTCTGTAGTCTGCTGCCTCTGCCTCGGCGGCTTAATTCATGAACTATTTAAGAAACAAGTAAATGCTTTCAGTCATAAGGCTAATCTGCCGAAGGATCACTAGATTTACTGGAGCAGAACACAGAAACATCAGTAAAATTACAATACTGAGGATCACTGAAAGCTGCTGCCAAGTACAAACTGTGCAACTAATAACAGATGCAATAACCAAAGTATTTAATTAGTAGAAATTTGTCAGTTTTTTCTAACTAATCATTTTTACTAAGTATTAAAATAAAATTCTGAATCTTTAAATCATTAAATCAGTAAAACTAATTTAAAAATCAAAACTCTGTTCACAGATTTTAAAGAATATTATCCATATAGCACTTTTTGTTTGCTGTTGTAGATAAGCCAGCACAAACTGCAAATTATATCATAAAAATAAAAATATTAACTTATCAGTTATCGGTATCGGCCACGAGAAGCAGAAAATTATCAGTTATCGGTATTGGTTGAAATGTTTCATATCGTGCATTATTAGTCACAGTGTTGGGGCCTTCAAGAGCAGAGGGCCATTTGAGAATTCAGCCGGACATCTAGACTCCTGCATGTTGATATATGATGTAATATAATGCTGATGTGTCCTAAAAAAGCTATTTATCCTTGTTATCTTTGTGGAATTTTCTTCAGACTGCTGCAAGCTTTCTGGTGACTGTTTTACTTTTTCTGATCAGAAATAAAGTGTTTTCTTTTGTTAAATGTTGCTTCACTTCTCATCATGTCTTCCACAACACATTCAGCTTGGTAAATTAGCACCACCTTGTGGTGGTACTAATTCATTAATACCAGACACTGGTTAAGACAATCACATATCAATAATTGCATAATTATTTGATTTCTTACAATTAAACAAGCATTTGAAAATTTAAACAATATTACCCATCTCTTAAGGTTACACATCTCATCCCAGTAGATCAGCAGTTTCTGAAATACTCAGACAAACAATCAAGTTCAAAGTCTCTTAAACCTACAAAATTCCTCATTCTGATTCTGATGTTTGAACTTCAGCATGTCTACATGACTAAATGTGTTGAGTTGCTGCCATGCTGATTAGATATTTGTGTTAACAGGCAGTGGGGGAGGTGTACCTAATAAAGTGACCGATGGGTTTATAGCCAATCCTACACAACTAAATTTATACAGTTTTCTTTCATGTAGTATGAGTAGTAGTATGAGAGACAGTCAATGCTTCCACCATGCAAGAACAAAGAGATTGAACCTCTGCATACATGCAATGATTTATATTGGACATGCATGATACTGAACTTTTGGCCAATATTCGATAATCTACAACTCATTTACTGAATTGCAGAGATTATTTAATTTCCTATGTTGTGGAAATAAAATACAGTGTTATTCTGCATACTCTTTGCCATGTTGGCCTATTGGCTAAAAAAAAGCTGAAAAGGATGTAACATTCACTCCTTGTACAAAATAAGAAACATACTTCAACTTGGATTTTGTACAATATGTCAAATTGAATCATGACATTTTTTTAAACAAACCAAGTAAGATATATGCATCCTACCCTACTTAAAACTAGGCCTGTCACGATAACAAATTTTGCTGTACGATAAATTTTCTCAGATATTATCGCGATAAATGATAATATTGTGCAAAGCGATAATGTTGTCATTTTGAGACCATTTCAACTAATATAATAATATATTGACAATGCCATAATAATACCTACGGTAGTATATAGGCCTATGTATATGTGCCTGCGCATTACAGGGGTTATTACGGTAGACCAGGAAGTGGGGGCTTTGTACTGATGTTGTAGGCTACTTGTGTGTTCTGCTTACATGTGGGGAGCAGTGAAACAATAAATGAGGAGGTGCTTGCAGCTATTATTTCTCCATTCGACGTATTTACATAATTCAGCATAAGAGGATTAGCGCAAGAGCGTGAGAAGACACTTAAATACGCGAGTCTCACGGCCAATGCGTGTTGGCAGCCCTGCAAAACAAATGCGGCTTACCGGCTCGCACAGGTGCTTCACCACGGTCTCGTGCTGCAACATGCTGCCGTCAAGTATGACACTAGAGAGATCACTATGCAAGAAACCAGAGCGTTCAGTCGAAATACTCCATAGTGAAACTTATTGTCATACACAGTGTATGGTAAAGTAAGGGGGGGACAAATAAAAATTATCGCGGCCGGCGAACTTATCGCGCTCATATTTTTCTACCGTTCAATTAATTGACTTATTGCTTATCGCGACAGGCCTACTTAAAACAGACACGTTCTCCCAGAGCCTGTTCTTTTATGGATTAAATACGTCTGTGGAATGGGCGATATTCAATATTTAATTTTGAAGGCGATATCGGCCAGTATCGATATTTGCCAATAGTATCTTGCATCTTTTATTTTTTCTTTCCTTTGGGCGTAACTACAGTTCTAATAACTCAGAAATTTAGGCAGTTTGTTATCTGTTGGTTTGTATTAGATGATGCACATGTTCTTATTTTATAGGACACCCAAACTTTGTATAGTTCTTGTTATATTTTTCCATTCTCCTGTCACACTGCTGCAGCAGAGGGGAAAGCATTACGTTTCACTGTGAACTTCTGGCATTGCTGCATCTCCTGGCAGCTCCTGCCAGCGAAATGAAAGGAGCTAAAAATACTAGATGCAGACTGAAGCCGAGAGAGATGCATCGAAACATAAAAGAGCAGCTCAGAGGGAGTCATGCGTGGGCGCTCTTCACTCAGCTTCTGACAAGTGTGTGTGTGCTCCAGCCTATATTCAGTTGTGCATTTCCTCAGACAGAACAGCCAGTGATTCTCTGTTATTTTATGACTCCTTCAAAAATGCAAGCAGAATTAAACCAGCACCACAGAGACACTCTCATGACTCATTGTGCTAAAAACAAAGTTTTTGTTTGAAGTTTTTAGCTCAGTTATGCAAAATTTAGAGCCCAAATTATCTTGTAAGTAGGGCTGGGCGATATGGCCTAAAAATAAAATCTCAGATTTTTTATAACCAAATCCGATTTCCGATTTTAATCGATTTTTTTTTCTTTGCTTTTACAAAACATAAATAAACTTATTAAAAACATTTATTTGTTTATATAGATGAATGTTAGCAAAAATAAAGCATATAATGTCATAGCTCTTCCACCATATAAACGACTTCATATCTTACATTGAAATATGCGACACAATGCATCCGTGATCTCTTTCCATCTGGATCCTTATCATACAGGATCCACTGCAGAAATAATTCCCCTGATGAAGGTTGTCTCTTAACTAGTGTTTGTGGGTTAAGTTGACTTCTGCATCTCGTAGAGAAATCCTAACAGCATTTCTCACTGCAGTTATACGCACAGCTAAATCCCAGGCATGAGTGAAGGGTCACTTTAACGAAAATCTGTCAGACAAACACCGTTCTGGTGTGGAGGGAGGGCTAAGTCTGCTGCTAACTAACTATGGAAAAAAATCCCGATTTTCAAAAAAATTAATCTCCAGAAATGGAAAATTCGATTTATCGATTTTATCGATTAATCGCCCAGCCCTACTTGTAAGTCTAGAATATTTTCTCCCCAAACTCAGCCTAGTGTGTACCATTATTTTAAAAGAATTTTAATGGACTTAAAGGGCTATTTGACTGTTTCAGAATATGAATTTCCTCCCCAGATATTTCAACACCAATGTCGAAGGTCTTTATTTAGTTTTAGAGTTTAGTACCTGAAGACAAAGTATGGTCCTAAAGGTGCAGCATGTAACAAAATCAAAAGTATATCATTAATATATAGTATATAATTTAATATATCATTAAAAATGTGTTTCTACGATCTGGCCATCGTCCGTTTACATCTGTGTGTTGTACTTGAAGTAATTTCTATTCCCATCTTTGCCACTAGATGTCAGTAATTCTTACACAATGTACCTTTAAGGTAATAAAATATCATAGTATGTATACCATAGTATCTATATATATATATGTATATATATATATATATATACATATATACATATATATATATATATACACACACTACAATATATATAAGGTATAGTGGTCTCATGTACCTGCTTCCCTCTTTGTATTAAAGAAGTGGACGAAGACACCATGATGTAACTGGTGAGAAACTTGTAATAGGGGCAGATATTTACTGTGTACAGGTAAGTATTGGAAACAAAAGCTGCTAGTATCACAAGCCCCAGTTCCACCAAGGAGTCCGGGTCAGTATGGGACGGGGTGCTTTTATCTTGCATTTCCACAGACAAAAACTGGTGGAATGGTGGCAGAATATTCAATCAGACCCATCAGTCTTTTTAGGGACACTTCTCTTGGGGTCCCAGTCTTACTCATCTGACACAAAAGGGAGCTTGACTTGCTGCAAGCACACAGAGGACAGACAGAGGGATCCGTCTGTATGCATACTGAGCATAAATGAGTCCTAAGTCAGAGTAAAACCCACATGGGTTCTACCCCCAACCTGTGGAGGTCATGGCCTGAGTCCTGTTTAAAGGAAGTTTTCCTTTCCACTGTGGTCCAGTTCATGCTCAGGATGAAGGATTGAATCAAAGAGAAGCTTTAATTCATGACACAGAATTCATGGAGTGAATAAAAAGGTCATGTTGTTTTTTTTTCGGGCTGTTCTGCAGAGCCCGAAAATTGGTAATGGAAACACCTCCAATTTTCGTAAATCTCCTGAGATATCACTAAAACGTTGTTAAGCTCTCATGAGGCGGTTTTTCAGACGTGTAGAAGTACTGTATATCACAAAAGTGTAATGGAAACACTTTGTCTGCATTTACACGTCTCTGGTAAAAGATGGCGCTGTATGAGTAAACGCAGGAGAAATCTAAATCTCCTTCTTCTTCAAAGTGGAGTCTCGCAGGACGCGAGTTTACGACAATAACGGTTAACACGCTAAAAACCATTCAGTGGAAACACCTGCAAATCGCAATTGTACTGTTGAACTTTTAGAAATATTGCTTTTATTTAGCAAAAAACACAAACAAATAGGACAGATCTTACTTTTTATGACTACGGTTTATTTATTTATTAATTACTTTAACTATTTTATCTTATTTTATTTCTTGATTTTATCTGCTTATGGGTGCTACATTATGCACAATATGTAATAGTTTGTCTTTGTTTTTTTATAATTGTTTATACTACATATCATGGTATATATTCTTAATTTTCTGCACTATTTTTTATTTGTTAGTTTGCTTTTATGTTTGGTGGTGAATGCATGAATCTGACTGTTGTTCATCACTTTATGGCTGCAGCCAGGGTGAAAGCCCAAGATGAATTTCTCCCTAGAGGGACAATAAAGTTAATCTTGAATATTGAATTTTAACACAATCTGCTGACTTTCTTAGCTAAGATAATTATTGGTATGAACACAGTTGCTATAAACTGGACTTGGTCCACTTAGGACTACAGTGAACTTGAATCGGACTGTATCTTATAAATGCCAGGAGATGACTTTATAGTGGATTGACAATATATAAAGTTGAATTTTACGTAAAAGGAGAGCATGCAACCTTCATTTAAAAGGCCCCAGTTCTTTGTTATATCTTTACCAAGCATAAACCTGAGCATACTTCTGAACCTAAACTTCCATCAGCTGCTCTGACATTAAAGATCTAAGCACAGGTTTCCTACTTCCAGACTCTTATTAACCTAGTTAACTGTAGAAACTGAAATGATGCATTGTAGCTCTGCGAGTGTTTTAAATTCAACAAGAGACAGGTTTGGAGCTATTTTTAGCCCCATCAACAGCAGCCATCTTCTTGCTTCTGGAAAGCACTCCACTCACCTCTTCAAAACAGTCTGCCACAGCCCACCACGTCGTCCCTGTATCACTCAAACAAGACCACTACTGGCAATAACAACATAAAATAATACATTGTCATGGGAGAAAAGACCTGTTACATAGCAGTGAACCCTTACAATTAATCCCTTTATTCTAATCTTAGATCATCTAGATGTTTCTACAGCATATGAGGGATAAACAGATTTCTGCAAAGACATGTTTCTACGTCAAATTTTCTTTAATTCCAATTATTAGGACCAGTGTGGACGTATAATATATGATAATTTATAGAACTTAACTGTAATAAATGGCAATTTGTTGTATCACTAAGGAGTGCAGAAGTGGTTCATTCTGAGGTGACCTAAATTGGACAGAGACAGGTTCAGTGGGCTGATGTGCAAATTACCTTGGGAGAGAATAAATATAAACATGGAAGTAGAATAACAAGCGCTGACTTACGCGTTGCCGATGTAAATCCTGGGGTAAACCTCATGGAAGTGTTTTGTTGGCCAGCTGTAAAAGCCGCTGTCGTCCGTCAGTAGGTCGTTGAGCTGCTGCAGGGACACCTCAAAGCTGGACGTGTCGACTCGGTAAGGAGCCGAAGTCTTCACGTGCTGCTTGTGTTTATTCTTCATGTCCGCAGAAGACTGAAGCAAGACCTCCAATAATCGCATTTAGAGGTTTTGAGGTGGTGGACGTGGCAGATAGGTGTCGGTTTACGTGGACAGAGAGAGGAGGGAGAGACAGCTCTGCTTTCTCTTCGCCTTCTCAGCGGCTCTGACACACTGAGCCGCTCAGCGCTGGAAAACTGAACCAAGTCCATGGCCGGTCCGAGGGACTCGGCGGCCCCAAGTTAGAGGTGCCCAAGAACCCCCAAACAAAAATGGAGGGGAAAATGGCTTTGTGGAGTCCTGATCTTGGACCTATAATTAATCTAAAACAGGAGCATTCAACTAAAATTTAAAGAGGTCTAGTTAGAGAAAAACTTTGGGAGCCAAGGTCCAAGAGATATTAATGACTATTTATATGTATGTGTGTGTGCGTGGTTTCTTATTGATACTTGTAGTACTATCACTACTATGCTATTTCATGACAGCCATTGGCTGCATACTTAGTTTAATGTACTTACTTACGTTAATTATGACCAGGACAAATTATAGAATTTTCTCCAGTGAAACATAATATAACAAAAAAAGGATTTTAGGAAATGAAACATGTCAGAATAGACATTTTTGTGTATCTTTATGCCTCAGTTTTAAGTGTCACTCCCTTATTTGTGTTTTTTGGATTTAAAAAAAATGTATGAATTAATTTTTACGTATTATTTTACATAGTATATTGAGAAAACACTAAAACAATTTTACTGTGCAAGAAGGTATTTTATTGATGAACAGATTTTAAAGAAAAGGTTAAACAATAGGCAATGCAATAATTATATCTAAAGTGCAGTGTGGTATCAATCAAGCTGTAGTTAGGAAGAAGAAGATGCTCTGTGTTCCTACAAAGCTCATTTTGCAGCTGGACTGTGAGGAGAGATGGCCCAGGAGAAGGGAAAAGATGAGGAGGAGTCATGTTAGAAATTACACACACACTGAGCAGTATGTAAAGCCAGACCAGCTGGAAATACCAAGTAGATGACCTCTGACTGTAATATATTAATCTGTGCTTTAGAAAGTTTCTTTATATTTTAAGGGAAATATTTCATTGGTCAAAAATACTTTATACTTTTTTGTTACTTTCCAGATGCTAATCCTCTAATCTACTGTGAAGTGAATCTGTCGCTCTGACAGATTATTTGTGTGTCATATAACTCCTCCATATCTCCATTCTCTGAAACCTTCTTATACCAACAGATCAGCAGTTAGCATAACATTAGCAGCTGTTAGGCGGCACAAGCAAAAAACCCCTCGGCCACGCCGGCTGCCTCGCTCTTCAGCAAAGCTCGGGTTGCCTCTTTGCTGCGCGGCAGCGAAGGACTTTCAGGAAGCTGTCAATCTTGTGGGTGTCCCGGCGGAGGCAGGACAGCAGAAAGTTAAAGTTGACCAGTTTGGTTATTTTGTCATGGCCCAGGTCGGTGCCCCCTCTGTAGGGCAGCGAGAAGATAGACTGAGCAGCCGGGCCCATCTGGAAAGAGGGAGGCACCGTTAGGATGACAGTGGTCCATATTTTAACCATAACTACGGCAGCAAGAAGAAAACGTTCTCCTACCCTCCCAGACAGTATATCCAGGCCATCTTTCAGGGTTCTTGAGTATTCCTGCAGCTCCTGGAGCTGGTTGGATATGCTGCTTTGGGCTGGGTGCGACAGAGTGTTAACAGAGTTGGAGAGGACCATCAGGGGGTCCGCCCAGGCCTGGAGCAGGGATCGAGCCAGTGACATTAGATCCGACTCCTGGAACAGAAAATGGTTTTCAAAGCTGCATAATAAATGACAGAGAAGGAAAAACTGGAAACGAAGGAGCCGTTTGACTTACTGTTACTTCCAGAGTTTGCTGTTTGTCGTTGGGCGTCTGTAGCGAGGAGGTGTGGCACATTTTCATTCGGCCTAATGGAGGAAAATAAGCCTCCTGGAAAAAGAAAAAAAAAAAGCAATGAGTGTGAGGCTGGAGCTCATGTAGAAATCAAAGTTTTAAAATCCCAAAAGGGCTGCAAAGCCAACAGACGCAGGTCTAAATGCCTCACACATGTACATATATACGGTCCACTGACCGTGTCCTGGGCGAGCATTGTGCTGAGCGTCGTGCTGAGGGAGTGCAGCTTGTCAGAGCGCTGAGAGGCTCGATCGAGGAGGTCACCAATGGGGATGGCTCTGCACATCGCTGCCATGCACACCACTGGAGCATGAAGCAGGAACAGTTTAAACTGGAGCTGCACAGAGTAACTTAAGGATTTTATTTAGTTTTATTTTATTTTTCTATTTATTTGTCGATTGATGCTATTGAACCAATTGTTAATATACATTTTCTTGGTGTAAGAAAAGTTAAAGTAAAAGACTTTGATGTTTACAATTCAGTTTGCAGTATCAGTGTTTATCATCTTTTTTTTTTTTTTTTGTGCTATAAAATATTTCTTTTTTTATTAGCTTGACTGGCAAGTCCCTTATTGGTCTGTTTATTATACGTATTTCACCGTTAAAATGTTGTTTTTTTAGAACATTTTATGTTTTTTGCAGGTTTTTCTGTGATTACTCATAAATTACATTATTATCTATATTAACTTAAAGGTTTATACATTTTAAGTAATTTATTTATCTGTAAGGACCAATTATTCATAAGTACATTTTCTTTAAAACTTGACCATCAATGGACATGTCAGTCGAGCTAATAAAGGTATTGATATTTCAGAGCTAAAAATATTATTAATGTGAATATAAACTCATCCCATTTAACCAGTAGATTTTATTAATGATGTATATTTAACTGTAAAACATAAATGTGCCACGCAGGACATTTTAACCATTTAACTGCCTTTTCTCAATCTTTCACCGTGGTTGTTATCCCATTATTATTTCAGATTTTTACCATTTTACTAAAATATTAAGGAATTAATCATTTAAGGAAAAGAAAAACATTTTTCTTGTGATTTTTTCTTCACCGGAACATTAAAGGGTTTAACTAAAATAAATGAGCTCGTCTTTGTTGATGAATAAATCTTGTCTCAAAAACAGAAAGTTCAGATAATAAAGTTTGAACCTCACCCATCATGATGAGTTTGCTTCCTCCGGTTCTTCTGTGATCCATCTCTCTTCTTCGAGTATTGCTCGGTCCTTTGCTCTTTTCCTCGTCTTTTCATTTCTTTCTCCATTTTGCCTCCGTTTTATAGATCCAAGCCTCCGACAGTTTGGTTATGCAGCAGACAGGTGAGTGTGTGTTAATTATAGAACTTGTCTGGACCAGTTTATAATGAGAAACATGGTGATGGAGGTTTGAATGAATGAAGCAGGATGAGCTCATGTGCATCTCCTCCATGTTCACTTGTGTATACATGTGTATGTGAGGTTGCAGCATGAATGGAAATGAAGAAAATTCCTCCCTGATCGTTAAATGAATTGAATAAAAACACATTTTCACAGCCAGTTTTGTAATGGGGCTTTAATTTATTTTAAAGGCTTTGAAAGGAAAATTGCTGATGACTATGCAGGACTTAATCTCATCTGACCCCTTTCAGTTAATTTTATTCTCCCATAAGACATGTTGGCTTGATGAGAAAACGTCATCATGACTGAATTCACCGGTTAAGAGACTTTAGACCTTTTACTAGTATTTAAAGCTGCTGATAAATCATGTTGGCATTTAGATTTCTGAGATTCAGTTTAGGATCTTAGAAGGTTTTGTGATCTGAATTTGATCTAAAAGCACCAGCTTTTAGTTTTCAGCTTTTGTTAATAAGCATGTGTACAACAGGTCCCAAAATTATAACGTTATTACTATTATAATTATGACCTCTTGTGGTTACAAACAGTAACATTTACTCTGTGTGAGTGGAGCATCTCTGGGTACTCTGGCTTCCTCCTACAGTCCTCAAAATACAAATTTTTGATTGAATTGTTATTCTAATTAAATTGTAGGTGAGTAGGCATGGTTGATGTATTTGTTCTCATGAGTCATCCATGTTTTAGTCAGCCTCTGACCTAATAACAGCTGTCATGGACTCGAGTTAACCAAACGACAGCATAAATGTAGCAGCAGCAAAACCAGCATCAACCAGCCAAACAGGGATAGAACTAAAACCTCAGCTAAAGGCTCCAGGAAAAAGTATAAATGTAAAATTTTCTGTCCCTGAACATCTCTAACAATTACAGATCTTAGCTGGCACTCCTAGTTTTCAGGACCTGAATAAATGCGCCACTTCTCAATGTGTCAGGCAGGACATTACTGAGCTTTAGCTCCTGTTTTATTTGTTAAAAATACTATAGTTATTTTAGGTGCATCGTATAACACACTGATCGGAAGTAACATACACATTTTTTTAACAGCATTAAACAGTTCCAAGAATCATTGAGTCCTGATAATAATTAATTGTTTCAGTCTTGTGGAGAGCCAGAATTGAGGAGGGCCATTGCAGGTCGTCGTATAGGAAACGAAAGGCACGTAGAAGTAAAACAATGTGCTGATGAGAGAGGACCAGCAAATGTGTTCACCTTTATTTGAATATTTAGATGTTTTACCGTATTTTATGGACTATAAGCCGCTCCAGAGTTTAAGTCAACCCAAGACCAAGAACAAACATTTAATCTGTAAAGGCGAGTTGTTCAACTATGGAACAACAGGCTGAAAATGTAACTTGGCACCAGGGTTTCCTTCATGATGTTTTTAAACTGTGAGGGAGAACTACTCTCCTTTTTATGCTTAATAAACTGCTGACTGAGGTGCTGAGAAAGTAGGAGAATCTACACAAACCGCCTCGTGCACAACCCCGACCTGCCACCAAGTTTCACATTAAACATTAAATAGCAGGTGTTCATTGCACAGAGACACAGAGAAAACATTTTCTTCTACGGGACATACTGTTCCTTTTTTCTTTTTTTTTTCTTTTCGGACACAAGCCTTGGACACTGTTGTGGCAGAAGTATTCCTGGGTCTTTTCTGAGCCGTAGTCCTCTCCTCATTATACCAAAATATGTATACCAAGTGGAATTTGAGACATTACTTTTTATGAATAAACATATTTTAGCACAAACATTACTGTTATCACTTAGACTTTTTACTTTTTATCTGAAAAGTGCCATTTCTTTACTGATATGAGTGCCGTCTTGTGGCTCGACAGATTAGCACAGGGATCGAGATCCACAGTCCTGCAGATTTTCCAGGTTTCGCTGCTCCAACACACCTGACTTAAACTAATGAGTCATTGTGCAGATCTGTATAGGCTGTTGGATCCATTTCATTTGAGTCAGGTGTGCTGGAGCAGGGAAACTTGTAAAACCTGCAAGATTGTGGCTCTCGAGAACCGATGTTAGCCTCCCCTGGATTAGCACATTATGATAAATGGAACCACCAGATAGAAGGGAAAAGGTCCACTTTCAGGGATAACAGGTTTAAGTCATGCAGAATGAAGCATTTGGTGAAGGAAGGTAAAAATGTAGTGTCCTTGCATGTGCCCACAGGGTCTCAGTTAAATGTCTGAAGTCACTTTTTTTCTTTTTTCTTTTTTTTTTTACATTGGCATAATTTCCACTTGTAAGGCTGCAAATCACAGATTGTCATCCCCTACGTTAATGCAGGCCCCTCTAATAAAAGGTCTGCTTTTTATGTATTGTTACAGTGGCAAGAAACCAGATTTTCAACTCTAATTTAAGTCTGATTGTGTTTTTGAATAACTTGAAAAACTGTATGTAGTTTGTTCTTCTAAATGACAACATTGTTTGGTGCTTAAGTTACGGTAAATTTTTTAATTCTGTCAGAACAATAAAGTGATTAAATACTAATTTACCAGGCTATCCTTAATGAGTTCCTCATATTTCTCACTAAGGCCCAGTCCGAGGCTGCAGATTCATGTCTCATCTTGATGCTCAGGTCTGTGAACAGAACTGTACCATCACTTATTCTAGGTTAACTACTAAAACACAGCACAAGTGCATATAATGCAAGCAGCGGTGATATCAAGTGCTTTGAACAGTAGCTCTATAAGTTGTGTTTGTGACTGTGTGTGAGAAACAGCAATATATTAGGTCCATCATCCATGTGAACAAGTACAAGTCTGACCAAACCCACCTGGCTGAAGCTTGTTGAGGAGCACCCCCCACCACACCGTCCTTCGCCTCCACCGAGCTAACTTCTACTGTTGAATGATCTAGTCTGTACATGACGCTCTGCTCCAGGGAAATCTTATTCTCCTAAACTCCTCTTTGATCCGAAAAAAGAAAACACTGTTGAGTTTTTACACCTTTAAGGAAATAACTTTTAAGTGTCATATAATATAATTTAAGGGTAAACTGTGTATATCTTCACAAAGCCAGTGATCTCCCACTGAAGTCATCTGCAACTGGATGACCACTTAGGAGATTAAACCTTCGATGGGAGAAGGTTTTAGCCATAATTTTCTTGAATCATTTTGGTGTTATTCTTACCATCCTGAAAAAAATTCTTCTGATTATCTCCAGACTGCCGTTGGATATAATAAGAAAAAAAAAGTCAGTAGATCACTGAAATAAACAGCTGAAAAATATAATGCGCCCAGTATAAAACTACTCAAAAAGTAGACAACATTACAACTGAGATGAGTTCACGTGAAGCTTTTTGACTGTTATTTATTTATCCATCTTAAGTTGAGCTTATATGAATTACTTCTCATGTGAAGTCTAAGATGTTTGGAAATAGAGATACTTGTTCATGCAACACGATGGACTCTTTAAGATGCTGGACTGATCAGATGATCAATTTCAGTGCTAAGTTTGCTACCTTAACTATTATCCAAGAAATTTCCTTCCAAATTAATAGTGCATTTTTCCTGGAGGCTAGTGATTTGTGGATCAATACCAAAATATCAGTTCTACCAATACCAGCATTTTATGTTCTCGAACCAATTTCATGTTAGAATATAAATATTCTACTGATTTGGGGTTGAAATGCAGTCTATCACGAACTGAAATACAGTGGAAAGTAACTATAATATCTTCTCTAAATTAGACCCAGTTGGCAGGAACTACTTTTTCTTCCGCCTGCCACAGTCATATATGAAATGGCCCAGTGTAGGGACCATAAACTGTATATAAAAGATGGACGGAGCCTCCATGACATCACCCGTAGGTTTCTGAAGAGCTGAATTAAAGCTCATTTGGCGGTTCCCACCATCCCCATATTGGCAGCGACACGTGTGCTGTCATTCCCGGAACATTTAAAAATGGGCAAAGAGGTGGAGCTGAGAGGGGGACTGTAAAGGTGGCAGTGGATGATTGACACCCATCAAACTCCGAGCTGCCTGTAGCTAAGAGCTAACTGAGCTAACCCGGAGCTAATGCTAGCTAACCAGCTAACAGAGGTAGGTGAGCTAAAGCTAAGGTGTGTTGTTAGCTGGCTAAAGACCACGTTTGTGCTACACTCTCCCTTTTTGTCACGGATATTGGATACCTGTCAATAACAGGACATGACCTTAATTATGCCAAATTTCAAGATTAAATAACATCCAAGCGGATAAGTTAGAAAAATAAATCACCCCCCTCACAGTTGTCATGAAGGTAAACTTGACCTATTAACCCTAAAATGTTTTTTGTACCAGGCTTTAAATATGTTTATTTCTGCTGTGGAGTTGATCTTTTTAACATGGGAGTCTATGGAGATTTGCTCTGTTTTGGAGCCAGCCCCTAGTGGATGAGGGGTGAACTGCAATTTCTTGCACTTCCGCATAGGCTTCACATTTTACAGTTGGAGGTTGCCGCTTGGTTTTTGTACATTGGGGTGGAAAAGAACTGTGAATGTGCAACCTTGTCGCCACTCAGTGACTATGTCAGCATGCAGAGGATGAGAAATGAGGAGTGATCACAGATGAGGAATACTGAGTGAGATCGTGGAAATGCGACCACGCCTCCACTGAGGCTAGAAGCAGACTAGGGCAGGCCAGAGACCCGGGATTTTAGCAGCAATCCTGGAGCACGAACCCAAGCCACCCCACATCAAAGATGACCCCAGTCCCACCTGGAGGATGGCAGAGGAATTGAGGCTATAACACAAAAAAAATGGTCCAAATGGTTTTACTTTCATAACGTTTTAGTGTCAGATCACATCATAGTATTTTTCAAAACCTTTTAACTGTCAAAACTCTAAATTCATGAGTCTATCAGTATCTGTTTTGTTTTTAGCATTTTTAAATGTAGATTTTATTGTTTGATGTTGTGATATTTTTGCTGAGGACCAGTCTGTAAACCACGTTTCCCCTTAGGGACAAGAGATAAGTAAAAGATGGACAAACTTTGGCTGTGATTAAAAGCTCAGTGGGAACAGCTGGTGGATAAATGGAGTGGAGTTACACGTTCTCCACAAAAGATGGTCGGAAATTAGATTTAATGGCAAATGACAAATGACTTTGCATCTTATTGTATTAATTGTCCAAGATTAAAGAAAAGTAAATATTAAAATTTGTTTAATATGAAGACAGTAATTTAGAGTGTATGGTGTCATCAATTGTGGTAAACATTAGTTTAATTAGTTCCTTCACTGTCATTGAGTCACAGATTTCTTCTTCTAAAAGATAATAATACATCCAAGCAACTTTGTAAAAAAAAGGAAAAAAAAAGAAAACAAAAACAAATGCAAGTACATAATTAAATATCAAATGAATTAATTAAATTAATATAAAAATAAATTCATAAATAATAGTAAATTCATATCAACATGTCAATAAAATAAAAAAAAATTCAATTTAACTCACTGTAACAACAACAACACTTATAATAATATGAATAATCTTAATATTAACAATATTCTATTATTAAATAATAGAATTTTGGGGTGAGTGATTTATTTGTATCTGTGGGAACTTCTTTGTTCTTCAGAATTTGACTGAGATTTTTCTTTTATAGTTCTACATGGTGCACAGTGGTGTGGTGGTTAGCACCTCAGCCTCACAGCGAGAAGCTCGGCTGGGGAGAGGTTTAAACCTTGAGGGCGGTGGTCTTCCTTGACCTTCAGCTTAGGTCTAGAGCAGCCTTTCTCAAAGTGTGGTCCCTGGACCACTAGTGGTCCGCGAGTGACCCCCAGTGGTCCCAATGTGAACAACTTAACAAAAATTTATTCAATTTGGCTGTTTGGAAACATCATTCAACTTTTTGATAGCAAAACGATTTTATGTCCAAATAACTATGGATCAGTGGCTTAGGACAGGGTCACTTAAAAGACAACCAAATGAAACATCTGATACAGCTTGAAAGGTGTAACGGCTTGATACAAATCTAAGGGACAAAGCTAACATTGCCAAGGAGGATTTGATGTTAGCAACTTCGTCAATATCGGCGGCAAGCTATAAACATTGCCATGAACGTGGAAAATCCGCCACTAAAGTTAAAAGAAAATACCACCAAGACTATATACAGTTCGGTTTCTTTTGGACAGGTGATGAAGATGATCCCAAACCGCATCCCAAAGAATTCCTCTCTCCAATGACACTGTTCAGCAGCGGATAAAATCTATGGCTGAAAGTGTGGAAGACCAACTGGTGACATGTTTACAACAAAGTCAGTTTTTTCACTACAGCTGGATGAGTCCACTGATGTGGGAAATGAGGCAAACCTGCTGTGTTTTGTGAGATACATTTATGCAGGCGGAGTACATGATGAATTTCTCTTTTGTCGTTTCTTGCCGACCAACACCAGGGGAGAAGATATTTTTCATTCTCTCAATGATTTCATTGTGAAAAATAACCTGGACTGGTCAAGATGTGTCGGGATTTGCACCGATGGTGCAACTGCAATGACGGGAAAACAGAAAGGGCTAGTACCGCGTGTCCAGGCCGTAGCACCAGCTGCAGCAGCAACACACTGTTGCATCCACCGTGAACAACTTGCCGCAAAGAAAATGCCACAGAGCTTAAAATCAGTTCTGGATGAGTCTGTGAAAATAGTCAACATGATCAAAGGTAAATCTCTGAACACACATCTTTTTAAAACTCTGTGTGAAGAAATGGGAAGCGAACACACAAAACTCCTTTTTCACACAGAGGTTCGCTGGTTGTCGCGTGGAAAGGTTCTCACCCGGCTGTTTGAGCTGCGAGACGAGGTGATGTTATTCTTGCACCCCCAGTAATGAACAGAATGACAGAATGCATGATTTTCAGTGGCTTGCAAAGTTGGCATACTTGGCTGATATTTTCAGCGCTCTCAATAGTTTAAATGTGGCGCTGCAGGGGAAAACTGTGACCATCTTCGATGTCCAAGACAAAATAAAAGCCACACGCCTGAAGATGGAATTGTGGTGTGACCGTCTGGATTGCGGAGAATTTGACAACTTTCCGACACTTGCTGATTTTCTCCTCACTGCGGGAGAGAATGTGGATGAGAGCACTGTTGCATCCTTCAAGAAACATCTGCAAGGCCTCCACTCTCAGCTGGGAATATATTTCCCAGAATTAGAAGCAAGCTGCGAGTGGGTCAGATATCCATTTGGGGACAAAACGCACATCCAGGAAATCAGTTCCAAGCTCTCACCGAGAGAGGCTGACAGCCTTGTGGACATTGCATCAGATGGGACATTAAAGACAACTTTCACGGAGAAAAGTTTAACTGACTTTTGGCTCTACATCCAACCTGAGCATCCTGAACTCTCTGACACTGCGCTAAAACTGCTGATGCCGTTTCCATCCACCTACATCTGTGAAGCCGGATTTTCTGCACTTGTTGGCCTGAAAACAAAGCAGCGCAATCAAATTAGTGTGAACTACGATATGAGACTGAAACTCTCAGATTTGGAGCCAGATATTGCTTCACTTATGGCACAGAAAATGCAGCACCATTCCTCCCATTAAGATGGTAAAAGAAAACTGGGTACAGATTTAAAAATCGTAAAAGCTGTGATTTTATTATGTAAACTGTTTAAGTTGGCATGTTGTTTTGGGGGCTGTTTATAGTTAGGTGGTCCATGAGTGTTTCTTATACGGGTTAAGTGGTCCTTGTATTAAAAAAAGTTTGAGAAACACTGGTCTAGAGTGAAAACGTTCTTTACAGAAGGGACACTTGTACCGAATGTTAACATCCCAGTGTTGGGTGATGTAGTTCTTGCAGAAGTTGTGTCCACATGGTGTGGAGACTGGATCAGTGAACACATCCAGACAGATGGAGCACAGAAACTGATCCTCAGATCTCTGGTTGCTGCCAGCAGACATGTCTGACCTCTGAGGAGTCAGAAAAACAGCATTAAAACACACATCTAGTCATTATTCTTCAACGTTTCTCTTCTATCCTCTTGACTAAAGGGAAAAAATACCACCAATGTTGCTGTTCTGTTCAGGAAGTGACTTTGAGACCTGGACAAAGCTTTTTCCTTTCATAGACCATCTTCTGCACGTGTCCTGTGGCTCAATGCTACAGGCGGAGGATGCCGTGGACACTGGTTTGTTCTCCAACCACCATCTCCAATGCCCTGAAGGACCTATCCCACAAATGGGCCACTCTGGTCCTCGAAGGCCGCTGTCCTGTGGGTTTTAGATGTTTCCTGCTCCAACACAGCTGATTAAAACCAGACAGATCCAACAGCTTGTTGTCAAGTTCTGCACAATGAGCCATTCATTGAATCAGATGTGTTGAATCAGGAAAACATCTAAAACCTGCAGTACTGTGGCCCTCCAGGTCCAACATGGCCCATCCCTGCCCTGTCAGCTTTTCTTGTTAATGAGTTTGTATCCTGACTGTGCAGCTTAATGTCGTTGTACACGTGTGTATAATGACAATAAAGTTTCTTGAATCTAAACTGTGGAATGAGCTGCTATTTGTTTTAATAGTTTTAAAGTTCTGTGCACAGTGTAGCGCTTTGTCAAACTTTTTTGTTTTTAAAGTATGTTTTAAATAAAGTTGCACTTACTCTCCCTCTTCCTATAAAATGTTCTGGTGGTGATGGACGCCATTTTCTTTAACAAGAAGGAGGAAATTCCCAAAGCCCCACCCCTACAAGTGTGGTGTCATTTAAAATCCCTAAATATTCTCTTTAGAGAACAAAAGGAGGTAGTTCGGAAGCATGCAGGCGGATGGAGATATTCACGTTTACAAATGTCCTCCACAGAGGACAAATCTGAACTACTGGTAGTCAGGATCCTGATCCAGTTTATCTGAGGAGTGAAAGTTCCAGTTTCACTTTGCTCTTCGTTTGCTGCTTGTTGAAACTCAGTAAAAATGATCAGCTGTACTCACCAGTGTTGGAGTCAGTAGCTGAGTATGAACAGATGAACTCGCTTTATTTTCCTTCAGACAGAAACACAGAGATTTGCTTCGACTGCAGCTCTGATCTGAATAACTTTCACTTATATTTCAGGTACTGGAAAAAAACAGCCTTCCAGTCTTGCTCCACCTTTTCCAGAACTGGGCTGGGTTTTGTTCTTCAGGTTCAGACATGATTATAGCTGAAAACAGCAGACGATGCTAGAATGGTTTTGTAATGCAGGGAGATCCTTGAATAAACTGCAGGTTGTTGAACAGAAAGAGTTCAAACAATCAGGATTTAGTCTGAACTTCAACTCTTTGTTCAATCCCAGCATTCCCCTTATCTATACTGCCACCCGGAGGTGGTAAATGACCAGAATGTATGCAGTGATGGATGTGGAGACCTTTACTGCGTGATACTCAAGTGATGAGCAGGTAGCCATAGGACGGAGAGGTAAAGTTCCACTTTTTAGAAATAAGAATGCCCATTCCACCTCCAGCTGAGCGAGGTGTTTGGGTAAATTCTGCATTGACAGAAAGGGCAGCTGGTGTAGCTGTGTTTTCTGGACGAATCCAGGTATCAGTCAGGGCTAGGACCTGAATGTCTGAGAGATTTATCAATGAACTGATAAATTCTGTTTTGTTCACTGCAGACTGACAGTTCCAGAGACCGAAGGTAACAGAGGGTGTAGCAGATGTGCATGCCATTGGAAAGGTGTGGAGTTTAGTAGTGCGTGTTCAAGAAGTAGATGGAGAGCATTACTGTGCTTCACTTCCAACTTTCCTGGACCTGAAGGACAGAGTGAACCGATGCAGGTAGGACGAGCTCATCTAGTGTCCAGTTGTTGGTTGCGGCCAAAAGACAGCGCCCGCCAGTAGAGGCAGGAGTACTGGTGGGAGGGATCCTGCAACCAAATCCTCCACGTTGTGTATTACCCGTGACTCTCTCTATGGAGGGTGTAGACCACCAGCTACAGGCGCTTTTCGACAGAACCTGATGGATCCCCTGACGTCCCAACATCTCGCTCTCCCCTCTGTTCCCCTGGCAGCTCCTATTTCCGCTACAGCTTTAGACGGTAGAACTCTTACCACGATTACTCATGCGACCGGTCCCCTTAACCCCCTAGTGTCTGGTAATCACAGAGACACAGAGAGAGAAGAGAGTTCCTCCTTTTCTCTGTAGCTAATGTTCCTCTCATCCTCGGATTCCCCTGGCTAGCATTGCACAATCCTCATATCAACTGGAGTCAGAGAAGCATTTTGTTTGTCTGTCTGAGATCAGCTCATCTTCCCACTAACTCACCTGGTCACCCTCCGGAACGTCCGGTGGACTTGTCAACCATTCCACCAGCAAACCATGATTTGGGCGCAGTATTCAGCAAAGACAGGGCTCAGTCCTTACCCCCACACCGGCCTTATGATTGCGCTATAGATCTTCTCGACTCTTCCAGGAAGTAGACTTTATAATCTGTCCAAGCCTGAACGGGAGGTCATGGAGAACTACATCCGTGAGTCCCCAGACGCAGGTCTCATTAGGCCTTCCTCCTCTCCTGTCAGGGAGGGATTTTTCTTACCACATTACCATCAAAAATAAATATCCTCTACCTTTAAACTCGTCTGCCTTTGAACCCATACAGTGAGCCTAGATTTTCAAAAAATTGGATCTCCCCAACGCATACCACTTGGTCCGGATACGTGAGGGGGATGAGTGGAAGACGGTCTTTAACGTCCCGCTCGGACATTTTGAGTATGTCATCATGCCATTTGAACTCACTAACGCTCCTGCCGTGTTCCAAGCTCTGATTAATGATGTTCTGCATGACTACCTGCACCACTGTGGTTTTTTTTTACCTTAATGACATTCTCATTTTCTCCAGAAACCCTTACAGAACAAAGACAACACGTGCGTCTGGTCTTGCAGCATTGGTTGGATTCTCATCTATTTCCTTCCTTGGTTACATCTTTCAGGGCGGGCAGGTGAAGACAGACCCAGCTAAGGTTAAGGCTGTCGCTGAATGGCCCACACACTAGCAGGAAGGAACTGCAATGTTTTTTTGGTTTTGCCAATTCTTATCGCCGGTTCATCAGAAATTACAGGATGGTTGCTGCTCCTCTCACCAGGTTAACCTCAGTCAAGATCCAGTTTTCCTGGACCCCGGAGGCAGAGCAGGCTTTCAGCCGTCTGAAGGAATGATTTGTATTTCGTGCAACGGTCCCTGACGTGACAGTGGTGTGCTTGAGATGGAGCCATCTGATGATGTTTCTGGAATTTGTAGTAGGGCACTGGGATGTTTCCTCTAAAATAAACAACAAAAACAGAGATCCAGCAAGTGATGCATGCAAGAACACTTATATAAATAACATGGATATAGGCAGTGCCTTAAAACATTTGACTATTTTGATGAAATAAGTAGTTTTGTAGATAAAAAAAAAAAACCTAAATATTGTTATTACAGGTTTTTGGTTTTTTTATATTTTTCACGCAATCGTGACATAATAGATTTAAATGTGTTTAATTTTTTTTTTAATTTACATTAAATGGCATAGTTTTCTTTTTCAACAACTTTTAAAAAGGCACACCAATAACACTTTGCAGTGACAGTTTTTCAATATGTCTTTACAAACCTTGTATTTATAGATCTGAAATAAGTTAAAAAGTCCCTTGCTGCTCTACACTGTTTAGCAAATTAACAGCGGTATGCAATCAAAGCTTTCATTCTTTCCTCAAATTTACAAGAAAGCCATGACAACAAGCTAGCGTAAAACACATAATTTGTTACCTAAACTACTTAATGCCACCTTAAAAATATATCACAATCTTGGCTGAAACAGTCATCTTTGGCGAAATGTCAGTAGTCAGATTGGCCTATCAGGCTTTTGAATCGCCAGTGACGCGTAAGTTAAATACAATACAAAAGTTAGCTTAGCCTAAGATAACGTTTTCTTGAGCTCCGCCACATCCACTCTGAGCAGATTTCATGTGAAGGCCCCTTTAGCACTGTCAAAAATGCACCAAAAAGCAAAACTAGACAACAAATGCAGTAAACAAAAATGACTTACTTAAAGGTGTTTCATCAGATTAGACCTTGAGTCCTTAGACGCAGCTAGTAGGTTGTTCACAGGCAGACACATAACACTGCACCGTCAGGTTTCGCTCACCCTGTGCCTTTTTTTAATGTAAAAAAAAAAAAATGCTTGAATGTCCAGGACGAAATGCATTTTTTCCATCACTTGATTTAGGTGGATTCGACTGTGGTTGTGATTCCAGCCCCTCCAGCTCCTTGTCTGAATCCATACCTGACTATGCATGTGAATGCTGTTGTGGCGCTAGCTAGCTACTAGGGAGCATGCCGTGTTTTGCTGGAAATCGTGGGATAGCGTATGCAACAGTAGGCAATTGCCCCAAATAACTTATTTTTGGGGGGAAATGTGAAAAACACACAAGTATTGCAATGATATTACAAAAGTAACTATTTTAAATACCCAGATTTAAAATAGTAACTTTAACAGAATACAGTTACTCATAATTAATATTCTAAATACGTAAAGGCAGTAAATGTATTCCGTTACTCCCCACCACTGGTCACGTAACATAACGTTAAGCAATCATCTCCCTTCCCTGCACTGATAAGATCTAATACAACAGCTGATCAACCGAGCTGTAGGTTCTGGGCATGCTTTGATAAATCTGAGAGTAGAAGTGTGCAGCATTTCCTTTTGCGCAGCAGACGCCACCTGTAGTTTGCTTTGCTACACGCAGGTTGATAAATGAGGTCCCTGGACACCAGCTTGGATTGCTCTGCACACATGCAAGCTGCAGATGTTTTTATCAGTCACCATTTTCTTTTCTCCTGTATGTTGGGGAGGCAGCATGAATGACGTCGACTGGATAAGCTAAGTGGCTGCTGATTTTATTTGATTTGATTTTAATTTGTTTTATGTAAAGATAGGTCACAGGACAACTGAATTTCCACCTACATGATGATTCTAGTCCAGCTTCCCGAATGCTCCCGAACGCAGAAGGAAGTTGGCGTGGACCTGGGATGACCTGATGCCCCTGAACGCAGCAGTAACTACAGCATGTGGTCTAGACACTGAAACTCTGGTGGAAGGTGGATCACTGTGGATGTGAGGTCATTGTGGAGACCAGAACATGTTTTCTGAGACCTGGTTTCCTCCCAGCAGGAGATCTGGACCTGGAGATCAAGAAGACATGAGATGATGTTGTTATTATTATTCTGAAATAACTGGTTATTCATCACAACAGAGAGACACAAGAAAACTAAACAAGAGAATCTTTGAGACATTTTAGTTTGTATGATGGAAAATGGACATTAGAGTTTATTATTTTTTTCTCTTTTAATATCTTACAGAAATTAGAAAGTCTTATAATGCGAATTATTGATCAGCCAAATAAATTAAATTAAAATGTAGCCTACTTTCAAAAATAGTACTGAGTAATTTAAACTATTACTGAGCTGTCGTGGTAAAAGTGCAAAGTTTCATCCAATAAATAACCTCTAATTACTTGCATACTCTTTAAAGCCCGACCCAAGGATAAATGGGGAGAAAAGTTATATCTTTTAATCTGAAGTCTTTATTTGACCCTTGAACTGGATTTTTTTTTAAAGAAAAAAAAGTATATTTATTGTTATATATTAAATGTGTATATTTACTATGTGATATGTCAAATTTATTGTAGTGCTAAAGGTACCCATCAGAGAGCAGGAAACCAGTATCAGACTGTTCAACAGGTATCAAATATGGTACATACAGCAGTAAAGGGTTAATTGAAGAGGACATAATTGTGGGTCTGATGGAGAGATTGAACCTCCCCAGAACTCGGAAGCCAACATTAGATGAAGCTTTGGGGTATCAACTGAACAGAGATGTCACCAGTATCACTTCACCAGTTTGTAGTAGTTTCTATTTTTGCATCCTATAAAAACTTTGATGTGGCTGCACATTTCTAGAAGAGATTTAGTCCCTGTGCAGGTAGAACTACCGATGTTAAATAAGGCTATTAACCTGATGTTAGCATAACGCTACGTAGCGCGCGTGCGCGGGGACGGGTGCGTGTGTATAGCGTATTTCCTTCACCTGCTTATAGCGTGCCTATCTGGAGATGGGCGTGGTTTGTCGGGCTGCACTTTGAAACCCGCCCCTTTCGTACGCTGGGGTAGTGGGCGGAGCCTACTCCTCTCCCACGCTTTGATCAGTCACGTGGAACGTGACGCCACAAGGCGTTGGCTCCTTACACAGCTTTACGTCAACCTTCGGCGAGAGAAGTTGTCTCCAAATTGTTTTTAGCAGGAGAGTAAAACGTCCCTCTTTTTAGGTCGGCTTTAACTCTTCATGTGTGGAAACTCAGCAGCTAAACAGGACATTTAGATCTTTCTCTTTAAGCCTATGTTCAGAAGTTTATTGTTCAGAAAAAGTCAGAAACTCACCTGAGAAAGTGGAGTTCAGTTCGTGTCTGTCTGATTTTAAGAGATAGTGTAATGTCAGACATCTAATGCTTTACAGTTTTGGAATTGGAAAAGTGGAAAAGTTTTCTTAAGTGTACTAAATTAATTCACAAATGCTAAAAGATTTTAGCCCATATCTTTGGTTATAGCTTTGATTATGGCAACATCTTCTGTATTAACTTTCCACAAACATCAGATCCACAGTGAGCTCTAAGAGTGGAATAGACTTTTTATTTGTTTATTTAATATTTTATGTGTTCTCTTTCTCTTTTCAGGATTTCATCAGGACGTCATCGATCATTCATTTATAAGACGGTATGTATCATTTACTCTTCTGTTCGTTTGATGTTTTATTTGTTCATCTCTGATTATTTTAATGTTTTTATATGTTTATTTATTATTTTATGTGTTCTCTCTCTCTTTTCAGGATTTCATCAGGACGTCATCATTCCTGAAATCATAAGACGGTATGTATCATTCACTCTTCTGTTGCTTTGATGTTTACTTCATTCATCTGTTTTAATTTTAATGTTTTTATATGTTTATTTATTATTTTATGTGTTCTATATCTCTTTTCCATCTTCCATCCATCCAACCATCCGTCCATCTGTCCGTCCATCCATCCCTCCATCCATCCGTTCATCTGTCCTTCCATCCATCCCTCCCTCCATCATCCATCCATCCATCCATCCATCCATCATCTGTCTATCTCTCTTTTCAGGATTCCATCAGGACATCATCATTCATGAATTCATAAGACGGTATGTATCATTCACTCTTCTGTTGGTTTGATTTTTTATTTGTTCATCTATTTTAATTTGAATGTTTTTATATGTTTATTTATTATTTTATGTGTTCTCTTTCTCTTTTCAGGATTCCATCAGGACGTCATCATTCATGAATTCATAAGACGTTATGTGTCATTCAATCTTCTGTTGGTATGATTTTTTATTTTTTCATCTATTTTAATTTTAATGTTTTTATATGTTTATTTATTATTTTATGTGTTCTCTCTCTCTTTTCAGGATTTCATCAGGACGTCATCATTCATGAATTCATAAGATGGTATGTATCATTTACTCTTCTGTTGGTTTAATGTTTAATTCATTCATCTGTTTTAATTTTAATCTTTTTATTTATTTATTTATTATTTCATGTGTTCTCTCTCTCTTTCCAGGATTTCATCAGGACGTCATCATTCATGCATTCATAAGACGGTATGTATCATTTACTCTTCTGTTGGTCCATCCATCCATCCATTTTCTTCCGCTTATCCGGAGTCGGGTCGCGGGGGCAGCTGCCTAAGCAGGGAAACCCAGACTTCCCACATTCACCAGCTCACCCGACGGGATCCCGAGGCGTTCCCAGGCCAGCCGAGAGATGTAGTCTGTCCAGCGTGTCCTGGGTCTGCCCCGGGGCCTCCTTCCGGTGGGACGTGCCCGGAACACCTCACCAGGGAGGCGTCCAGGAGGCATCCTAACCAGATGCCCGAGCCACCTCATCTGGCTCCTCTCGATGTGGAGGAGAAGCGGCTCTACTCTGAGCCCCTCCCGGATCACCGAGCTTCTCACCCTATCTCTAAGGGAGAGCCCGGCCACCCTGTGGAGGAAACTCATTTCGGCCGCTTGTATTCGAGATCTCGTTCTTTCGGTCATTACCCACAGCTCATGACCATAGGTGAGGTTAGGAACGTAGATCGACCGGTAAATCGAGAGCTTTGCCTTTTGGCTCAGCTCTCTCTTCACCACGACAGACCGATGCAGAGCCCGCATCACTGCGGACGCCGCACCGATCCTCCTGTCGATCTCCCGCTCCATCCTTCCCTCACTCGTGAACAAGACCCCGAGATATGTAAACTCCTCCACTTGGGGCAGGACCCCATAGCAGACCCGGAGAGAGCACTCCACCCTTTTCCGGCTGAGGACCATGGTCTCGGACTTGGAGGTGCTGATTCACACTCAGCTGCGAATCTCTCCAGTGAGAGCTGAAGATCACATCCCGATGAAGCCAACAGAACCACGTCATCCGCAAAGAGCAGAGACCCAATCCTGAGGCCACCGAACCGGATCCCCTCCACACCTCGGCTGCGCCTAGAGATTCTGACCATAAAAGTTATGAACAGAATCTGTGACAGAGGACAGCCTTGGCGGAGTCCAACCCGCACTGGAAACGATTCTGATTTACTGCCGGCAATGCGGACTAAGCTCTGACACTGGTCGTACAGGGACCGGACAGCTCTTACAAGCGAGTCCGGCACTCCATACTCCCGGAGTACCCCCCACAGGAGTCCCCGGGGAACACGGTCAAATGTCCCCCGCCTCACCCGGGACATGGTTGAAGCTCTGCCGGAGATGGGAGTTGAAACTCTTTCTGACAGGGGACTCTGCCAGATGTTCCCAGCAGACCCTCACAACACGCTTTGGCC
Organism: Melanotaenia boesemani; assembly: GCF_017639745.1. Taxonomy (NCBI): domain Eukaryota; kingdom Metazoa; phylum Chordata; class Actinopteri; order Atheriniformes; family Melanotaeniidae; genus Melanotaenia; species Melanotaenia boesemani. Next base: position 17,461,341 of record NC_055683.1, on the reverse strand, counting down.
TGCCAGGCCAGACCGGCATCCTCCCCCACCATCTGAGCCAACTCACCACCAGGTGGTGATCAGTTGACAGCTCCGCCCCTCTCACCGGGAGCAACTCCAGAATGGAAAAGGGTCCAGCCCCTCTCGAGGGCAGTTGTTCCAGAGCCCAAGCCATGCGTCGAGGTGAGTCCAACTATCTCTAGCCGGAACCGCTCAACCTCGCGCACCAGCTCAGGCTCCTTCCCCGCCAGAGAGGTGACATTCCACGTCCCTAGAGCTAGCTTTTGCAGCCGAGGATCAGACCGCCAGGGTCCCCGCCTCTGGCAGCCGCCTAGCTCACAATGCACCCGACCCCTATGGCCCCTCCCGTAGGTGGTGAGCCCACGGGAGGAGAGGCCCATGTCTCCCTTTCGGGCTGAGCCCGACCGGGCCCCATGGGCAAAGGCCCGGCCACCAGGCGCTCGTCTCCGTGCCCCACCTCCAGGCCTGGCTCCAGAGGGTGGCCCCGGTGACCCACGTCCGGGCAAGGGAAACCTTGGTCCTTGTTTTTTCATCATCATAAGGGTTGTGTGAGCCGTTCTTCATCTGGTCCCTCCCCTAGACACCTGTTTGCCATGGGTGACCCTACCAGGGGCATGCGCCCCCGACAACATAGCTGCTAGGATCGTCAGGACACACAAACTCCTCCACCACAATAAGGTGGCTGCTCATGGAGGAGTCTTCTGTTGGTTTGATGTTTTATTTGTTCATCTGTTATTATTTTAATGTTTTTATATGTTTATTTATTATTTTATGTGTTCTCTATCTCTTTTCCATCTTCCATCTATCCCTCCAACCATCCGTCCCATTTGTCCTTCCATCCTTCCCTCCATCCATCCGTCCATCTGTCCTTCCATCCATCCCTCCCTCCATCATCCATCCATCCATCCATCCATCATCCATCCCTCCATCCATCCGTCCATCTGTCCTTCCATCCATCCATCCATCCATCCATCCATCCATCCATCATCCATCTCTTAATTTCAATGTTTTTATTTGTTTCTTTAATATTTTATGTGTTCTCTTTCTCTTTTCAGGATTTCATCAGGACGTCATCATTCATGAATTCATAAGATGGTATGTATCATCCATGATCCATCCATCCCTCTCTCCATCCATCCATCCTTCCATCCATCCGTCCGTCTGTCCATCCCTCCATCCATCCATCCATCCATCATCCATCCTTACCTCCCTCCGTCCATTTGTCAGTCCAACCATCCGCCCATCTGTCCTTCCATCTATCCATCCTTCCCTCCCTCCATCCTTCCATCCATCCATCCATCCGTCCGTCCATCCTTCCATCCATCCATCCATCCATCCATCCATCCTTCCGTCCATCTGTCCGTCTATCCATCACTCCATCCATCAGTCATCCATCCATCCATCCCTCCCTCCCTCCATCCGTCCATCCATCTATCCGTCCGTTTCTCAGTCTATCCATCACTCCATCCATAATCCATCCATCCCTCCCTCCATCCATCCATCCCTCCAACCATACATCCATCCATCCATCCCTCCCTCCATCCATCCATCCATCCTTCCATCCATCCATCCGTGCATCCGTCCATTCATCCATCTGTCCGTCCATCCATCCGTCCGTTTGTCCGTCTATCCATCACTCCATCCATCCATCATCCATCCATCCCTCCATCCCTCCATCCATCCATCCATCCATCCATCTATCATCCATCCATCCCTCCATCCATCCATCCATTTGACCATCACTCCATCCATCCATCTGACCATCACTCCATCCATCCATCATCCATCCATCCCTCCATCCATCCATCCATCCATCCATCCATCAATCCATCCATCCTTCCATCGCTCCATCATTCCCTCTCTTCATCCATCCATTCATCCGGCCATCTATCCATCCATCCATCTGTCCGTCCACCCATCGCTCCATCCATCCTTCCGTCCATCCATCCATCCATCCATTCGTCCATCTGTCCGTCTGTCCATCACTCCATCCATCAGTCATCCATCTGTCCTTCCCTCCCTCCATCCATCCATCCATCCATCCATCCGTCCGTTTGTCCGTTTATCCATCACTCCATCCATCCATCATCCATCCATCCATCCATCCATCCCTCCCTCCATTCCTCCATTCTTCCATCATCCTTCCATCACTCCATCCATTCATCCATCCATCCATTCGTTCATTTGTAGGTCCATCAATCTCTCCATCCCTCCCTCCATCCATCCATACATCCATCCATCCATCCCTCCCTCCATCCATCCATCCATCCTTCCATCCAGCCATCCATCCATCTGTCCGTCCATCCATCCATCATCCATCCATCCATTCGTTCATTTGTCCATGCATCCATCCCTCCATCCATCCATCATCCATCCATCCCTCTATCCATCCATCCATCCCTACCTCCATCCATCATCCATCCATCCATCCATTCCTCCCTCTCTCCATCCATCCATCCGTCCATCTGTCCGTCTATCCATCCGTCCCTCCCTGCGTCCATCCATCCTTTCATCCATCCATCCGTCCATCTGTCCTTCCATCCTTCCCTCCGTCCGTTCATCATCCATCCATCCATCCCTCTCTCCATCCTTCCATCCATCCATCCATCCATCTCTCCGGCCATCCATCCATCTATCCATCCATCCATCCATCCATCCATCCATCCATCCATCCGTCCATCTGTCCGTCCATCATTCATCCATCCATCGCTCCTTCCATCCTTCCATCTTTCCATCCATCAATCCATCCTTCTCTCCATCCATCCATCCAGCCATCCGTCCCGCCATCCCTCCATCCATCGATCTGTCCGGCCATCCGTCCATCCCTCCATCCATCCATCCATCCATCCATCTGTCCATCCTACCATCCCTCCATCCATCCATCCATCCATCCATCCGTCCGTCCATTCCTCCCTCCATCCAGTCCATCCACCATCCATTCGTCCATCCATCTGTCCATCTATCCATCCCTCCATCTATCCATCCAATCATCCTTCCATCCGTCCATCATCCGTCCATCCATCCATCCATCCATCCGTCCTTCCATCCATCCATCCAATCCATCCATTCCATCCATCCATCCGTCCATCCATCCATCTGTCCATCCATCCATCATCCATCCATCCATTCGTTCATTTTTCCGTCCATCCATCCCTCCCTCCATCATCCATCCATCCATCCATCCATCATCCATCCCTCCATCCATCCGTCCATCTGTCCTTCCATCCATCACTCCATCCATCCATCCATCATCCATCTCTCCCTCCATCCATCCATCCATCCATCCATCCCTCCGTCCCCCCATCCATCCATCCATCCGTCTGTTTTAATTTTAATGTTTTAGATGTTTATTTATTATTTTATGTGTTGTCTTTCTCTTTTCAGGATTTCATCTTGGCGTCATCACTTATTCATTCATAAGTCAGTATGTATCATTCACTCTCCTGTTGCTTTGATGTTTACTTCATTCATCTCTTTTAATTTTAATGTTTTTATGTGTTTACTTGTTGTTATATATGTTCTCTCTCTCTTTTCAGGATCTGTCCATCCATCCATCCATCCATCCGTCCATCTGTCCGTCCATCCATCCCTCCATCCATCCATCCATCCATCTGTCCATCCATCAATCCTTACGTCCATCCATCCATCCGTCCATCTGTTCTTCCATCCATCCATCCATCTGTTTTAATTTAATGTTTTTTTTATGTTTATTTATTATTTTATGTGTTCTCTCTCTCTTTTCAGGATTTCACTAGGACGTCATCATTCATTCATCTGTTTTAATTTCAATGTTTTTATTTGTTTATTTAATATTTTATGTGTTCTCTTTCTCTTTTCAGGATTTCATCAGGACGTCATCATTCATGAATTCATTAGATGGTATGTTTCATCCATTCATCCATCATCCATCCATCCCTCTCTCCATCCATCCGTCCGTCTGTCCATCCCTCCATCCATCCATCCATCCATCTGTCCGTCCATCCATCCATCCTTCCTTCCATCCATCCATTCGTTCATTTGTCCGTGCATCCATCCCTCCATCCGTCCATCATCCATCCATCCCTCTATCCATCCCTCCCTCCATCCATCCATCTATCCATTCCTCCCTCTCTCCATCCATCCATCCGTCCATCTGTCCGTCCTTCCATCCGTCCCTCCCTGCGTCCATCCATCCTTTCATCCATCCATCCGCCCATCTGTCCTTCCATCCTTCCCTCCGTCCGTTCATCATCCTTCCATCCATCCCTCTCTCCATCCTTCCATCCATCCATCCATCCATCTGTCCGGCCATCCATCCATCTATCCATCCATCCATCCATCCGTCCATCTGTCCGTCCATCCATTCCTCCATCCATCCATCCATCCGTCCATCTGTCCGTCCAACCGTCCATCCATCCGTCCATCATTCATCCATCCATCGCTCCTTCCATCCTTCCATCTATCCATCCATCAATCCATCCTTCTCTCCATCCATCCATCCAGCCATCCGTCCCGCCATCCCTCCATCCATCCATCTATCCATCCAATCATCCTTCCATCCGTCCATCCATCCATCCATCCTTCCATCCGTCCATCATCCATCCATCCATCCATCCATCCATCCGTCTGTCCATCCATCCATCCATCCATCCATCCATCCATCCATCCATCCCTCCATCTATCCATCCGTCTGTCCATCCCTTCATCCATCCATCCATCCATCCATCCATCCGTCCATCTGTCCGTCTATCCATCACTCCATCCATCCATCATCCATCCATCCTCCATCCCTCCATCCATCCATCCATCATCCATCCATTTGTCCATCCCTCCATCCATCCATCATCCCTCTATCCATCCATCCATTTGACCATCACTCCATCCATCCATCATCCATCCATCCATCCATCCATCCATCCATCCTTTCATCGCTCCACAATTCCCTCTCTTCATCCATCCATTCATCCGGCCATCTATCCATCCATCCATCTGTCCGTCCACCCATCGCTCCATCCATCCTTCCGTCCGTCCATCCATCCATCCATCCATTCGTCCATCTGTCCGTCTATCCATCACTCCATCCATCAGTCATCCATCCGTCCTTCCCTCCCTCCATCCATTCATCCATCCATCCATCCATCCGTCCTTTTGTCCGTTTATCCGTTTATCCATCACTCCATCCATCCATCATCCATCCATCCATCCATCCATCCCTCCCTCCATTCCTCCATTCTTCCATCATCCTTCCATCACTCCATCCATTCATCCATCCATCCATTCATTCATTTGTATGTCCATCAATCTCTCCATCCCTCCCTCCGTCCATCCATCCCTCCATCCATACATCCATCCATCCATCCCTCCCTCCATCCATCCATCCGTCCTTCCATCCATCCATCCATCCATCCATCCATCCATCCGTCCATCCATCCATCCTTCCATCCATCCATCATCCATCCATCCATTCGTTCATTTGTCCATCCATCCATCCCTCCATCCATCCATCATCCATCCATCCCTCTATCCATCCATCCATCCCTACCTCCATCCATCATCCATACATTGCTCCTTCTCTCCATCCAACCATCCGTCCATCTGTCCGTCTATCCATCCGTCCCTCCCTGCGTCCATCCATCCTTTCATCCATCCATCCGTCCATCTGTCCTTCCATCCTTCCCTCTGTCCGTTCATCATCCATCCATCCATCCATCCATCCCTCTCTCCATCCTTCCATCCATCTGTCCGGCCATCCATCCATCAATCCATCCTTCTCTCCATCCATCCATCCAGCCATCCATCCCGCCATCCCGCCATCCATCCGTCTGTCCGGCCATCCATCCATCCCTCCATCCATCCATCCATTCTTCCATCCCTCCGTCCGTCCATCCATCCATCCATCCATCCCTCCCTCCTTCTATCCATCCATCCATCCATCCATCCGTGCATCCGTCCATCCATGCATCTGTCCGTCCATCCATCCATCCGTCCGTTTGTCAGTCTATCCATCACTCCATCCATCATCCATCCATCACTCCCTCCATCCATCCATCCATCCATACATCCATCCATCCCTCCCTCCATCCATCCATCCATCCATCCGTCCATCCATCTATCCGTCCGTCCGTCCATCCTTCACTCCCTTCATCCTTCCATCCATCCATCCGTCCATCCATCCTTCCATCCATCCACCATCCATCCATCCTTCCGTCCATTTGTCAGTCTATCCATCACTCCATCCATAATCCATTCATCCCTCCCTCCATCCATCCATCCCTCCAACCATACATCCAACCATCCCTCCCTCCCTCCATCCATCCATCCTTCCATCCATCCATCCATCTGTCCGTCCATCCATCCATCCGTGCCTCGGTCCATTCATCCATCTGTCCGTCCATCCATGCGTCCGTTTGTCCGTCTATCCATCTCTCCATCCATCCATCATCCATCCATCCCTCCATCCATCCATCCATCATCCATACATTTGTCCATCCCTCCATCCATCCATCATCCATCCATCCCTCCATCCATCCATCCATCCGACCATCTATCCATTCGTCCATCTAGCCATCCATCCATCCTTCCATCGTTCCATCATTCCCTCTCTCCATCCATCCATTCATCCGGCCATCTATCCATCCATCCATCTGTCCGTCCACCCATCGCTCCATCCATCCTTCCGTCCATCCATCCATCCATCCCTCTCTCCATCCTTCCATCCATCCATCCATTCATCTGTCCGGCCATCCATCCATCTATCCATCCTTCCGTCCATCTGTCCGTTCATCCATCCATCGCTCCATCCATCCATCCATCCATCCATCCATCCAACCATCCATCCATCCATCCATCCATCCCTCCCTCTCTCCATCCTTCCATCCATCCATCCATCCATCTGTTCGGCCATCCATCCATCTATTCATCCATCCGTCCATCTGTCCGTTCATCCATCCATCCCTCCATCCATCCGTGCGTCCGTCCGTTCATCCATCTGTCCGTCCATCGATCCAGCCATCCATCCATCAGTCCGTTTGTCCGTCTATCCATCACTCCATCCATCCATCATCCATCAATCCCTTCCATCCATCCATCCATCCATCCATCCATTGTCCATCGCTCCATCCATCCATCATCCATCCTTTCATTTGTCAATCCATCCATCCCTCCATCCATCCATCCAACCATCCATCCATCCATCCATCCATCCATCCATCCATCCATCCATCCATCTTCCATTCGTCCATCTGTCCGTCTATCCATCACTCCATCCATCAGTCATCCATCCGTCCTTCCCTCCATCCATCCATCCATCCATCCATCCATCCATCCATCCATCCTTCCATTCGTCCATCTGTCCGTCTATCCATCACTCCATCCATCAGTCATCCATCTGTCCTTCCCTCCCTCCCTCCATCCATCCATCCATCCATCCGTCCGTTTGTCCGTTTATCCATCACTCCATCCATCCATCCATCCATCCATCCGTCTGTTTTTCCGTTTATCCATCACTCCATCTATCCATCCATCCTTTCCTCCCTCCGTCCATTTGTCAGTCCAACCATCCGCCCATCTGTCCATCCATCCATCCATTCTTCCATCCATCCGTCCATTCATCCATCCATCCATCCATCCCTCCCTCCATATTTCCATCCATCCATCCATCCATCCATCCATCCGTCCATCTGTCCTTCCATCCTTCCCTCCTTCCGTTCATCATCCATCCATCCATCCATCCATCCGTCCATCTGTCCGTCCATCCATCCCTCCATCCATCCATCATCTATCAATCCTTTCATCCATCCATCCCTCCATCCATCCATCCATCCGTGCATCCATCCATCCATCCATCCATCCATCCATCCTTCCATTCGTCCATCTGTCCGTCTATCCATCACTCCATCCATCAGTCATCCATCCGTCCTTCCCTCCCTCCATCCATCCATCCATCCATCCATCCATCCATCCGTCCGTTTGTCCGTCTATCCATCACTCCATCCATCAGTCATCCATCCGTCCTTCCCTCCCTCCATCCATCCATCCATCCATTCATCCATCCATCCCTCCCTCCATTCTTCCATCATCCTTCCATCACTCCATCCATTCATCCATCTCTCCATCTGTGCATCCGTCCATCCATCCATCTGTGCTTCCATCCTGCCCTCCTTCCGTTCATCATCCATCCATCCATCCATTCCTCTCTCCATCCTTCCATCCATCCATCTATCAATCTGTCCGGCCATCCATCCATCCCTCCATCCATCCATCCGTCCATCTGTCCGTCCATCCATCCCTCCATCCATCCATCCATCCATCAATCCTTTCATCCATCCATCCCTCCATCCATCCATCCATCCATCCATCCGTCCATCCGTCCATCTGTCCGTCCATCCATCCCTCCATCCATTCTC